>NW_027461847.1:540000-867783 GCF_050947455.1 Rhinoderma darwinii | reverse complement strand
GGGAAGTGTCCATATATATATATATATATATATATATATAGTGTGTATGTATATGTGTGTATATATACAGTGTATATGTATATATATATATAGAGATCCAAAAAATAGGCAGCACACCGTAGAAATTTAGTGAAAAAGAGGGTACTTTATTAACCCAAAGTGCGACGTTTCAACTCTATCCACTAGAGCCTTTCTCAAGCCTTGACAAAGGCTCTAGTGGATAGAGCTGAAACGTCGCACTTCGGGTTAATAAAGTACCCTCTTTTTCACTAAATTTCTACGGTGTGCTGCCTATTTTTTGGATCTCTGTTGATATTGAGAGCTTGATCTGCTCCCTGGGGCCTGCACCCACATCCTTCAACCGGTGCTGCTGGATCTTTTTTGTTTTTCTGTATATATATATATAATGTGTGTATAAAACATATAACATATAATGTATCATGAGCCAGGGCTGTAACAACAACAGCCCTGGTCATGGATGCGGTTCTAAGCAAAGCAGGACAATTAGCATGGCCCTGCTTTGTTTGGAAACCATGGAGACCAGGGATAGTTATCCCCTGTCTCCATTTCAAGTCTCCCGCACGCACGGACTGTCTCGTGCGGGCGCTCATGAGTCGGCTGGTGATACATTATCACCATGCCGACCCATGCTAGCCAGGGGCAAGCACCACATCCCCCGCTACGAGCGTACCGACAGGGTTAAATAGCCCTGCGTCGGTACGCTCAGGAGCCAAAGCTAGCTGGAGCTAGCTGAAGATGACCTCACCACCAGCTGGGACCTGCATGCCTGCCTCCCACACCACCAGGAACTGGCTCACCTCCCCTGTCCTGTCTCTCTCCTCCAACGACCTGCTATGGCTCCTGCTTCTGCCACCAACGCTAAGTATGTCTGAATAGAGTCAGTTTCACCTCCTCGGAACCTGATTCAATTAAAGGATTTAATGAAGCCTCAGATAGTGATAACTCTAGGAACCTATACTCCGAAAGATACCAACCAGTCAGCAAACCAAGGAAGTAAAAAAACGGGAAAGGAGGGGCGGTAGGAAACATCACCCAAACAGACCAGGAACAAAACCGCCGCCTACAGAACCGCAGGAATCCACACTCAGCATTAATGTGATCAACCTTTACTCATCCGAACTGACTCCAGCACAAGTCAAAGTTCTGTCGTTGGGCCTCAATTTTGCCCCTAATCGCTTGTTCGATACTTTCAACACACTACTGGACATTAATCGATTTGTAAGGAATTTAACAGTAAAGAGGCATTTTTATAATACGCTCTCAATGACAACAGACCCCGAAGATTTTTATCTCAGAGAATCCAATACAAACATCCATGACCATAGATCACTATTGTTTGAGGAACATAGGGCAATGCAATGCTTAGAGAGTCTGAACTCAGAACTTCCTATAAGAAATATTCATTTTTCTGCGGACTTTGTTACGAAAAATCCAAGCTTCTATCCTCTGGCATCCAGGACAGACTCTATGGACAGATTTCAATGGGCAATTGAAAAGGATCTCCAGCCACTATCTGAAAATTCGAAGTGTTGCAATAAGAACTTTAATATCTCTAAAGAGCTGAAAATGGCAAAAAAAGCTCAACAAACTAATGGTTTAGGTAGTGGCGTATTAACAAGTAAGCAAGCAGAATATATTATGGTCCAATGTCCCTCAATTCCAATCATGCACGCATTGCCCAAGACTCATAAAGGCATAAACTCCCCACCTATGTGCCCCATAGTGTCAGGGATAGGATCACTAACAGTTTTACTCTCTGAATGGCTAGACTCCTTGTTACATCACATCACATCCTTGTCAAATCACATTTCTGATAATAAAAGTGAAAAACTGACAGGCAAGTTAAAGTGTATGTTCACAAATGCCAGAAGTCTAGCAAGCAAAATGGGGGAGCTGGAGGCCTTGATACTGGAAGAAAATATAGATATAGTTGGTGTTGCTGAAACATGGCTGGACTCTTCACATGACTGGGCTGTAAATCTACAGGGTTTTACACTTTTTCGGAAAGACAGGACAAATAGGAAAGGTGGTGGTGTATGTCTGTATGTGAGAAGTGATATGAAGGCGAGTGTGAAAGAGACAATAGTGGGTGAAGACTGTGAGGAGGTTGAAACCTTGTGGGTGGAACTAGAAAGGGAGGTAAACACTGAAAAAATTACTTTTGGTGTAATCTATAGACCCCCCAATATAACTGAGGAGATGGAAGGTCAGATATATAAACAGATGGAGCGGGCTGCACAGGCGGGCACTGTAGTGATAATGGGAGATTTTAATTATATGGGCCAGTTTGTGGAAGACCCGACTAGAGGTGAAGCTCTGTTGGATCTGGTCATTTCTAATAATGCAGATCTTGTTGGGAATGTCAATGTTCGTGAAAACCTCGGTAACAGTGATCACAATATAGTTACATTTTACCTATACTGTAAAAAACAGACGCAGGCTGGGAGGGCAAAAACATTTAATTTTAAGAAAGCCAATTTCCCCAGGATGAGGGCTGCAATTCAGGATATAGACTGGGAAGAACTAATGTCAAATAATGGGACAAATGATAAATGGGAGATTTTCAAATCTACCTTGGGTAATTATAGTGCAAAATGTATTCCTACAGGTAATAAGTATAAACGACTCAAATTAAACCCCACATGGCTTACACCTTCTGTGAAAGGGGCAATACATGACAAAAAAAGGGCATTTAAAAAATACAAATCTGAGGGTACAGCTGTAGCCTTTGTAAAATATAAAGAGCTTAATAAAATCTGTAAAAATGTAATAAAATTAGCAAAAATACAAAATGAAAGGCAGGTGGCCAAGGATAGTAAAACAAATCCCAAAAAATTCTTCAAGCATATAAATGCTAAAAAGCCAAGGTCTGAACATGTAGGACCCCTAGATAATGGTAATGGGGAGTTGATCACAGGGGATCAAGAGAAGGCAGAGTTACTAAATGGGTTCTTTAGCTCTGTATATACAACAGAAGAAAGAGCAGCTGATGTAGCCGGTGCCAGTGCTGTTAATATATCAGTTGATATACTGAATTGGATGAATGTAGAGATGGTCCAAGCTAAATTAAATAAAATAAATGTGCACAAGGCTCCGGGACCAGATGGGTTACACCCTAGAGTTCTTAAAGAGCTTAGTTCAGTTATTTCTGTCCCCCTTTTCATAATATTCAGAGAATCTCTAGTGACTGGTATAGTGCCAAGGGACTGGTGCAGGGCAAATGTGGTGCCTATTTTCAAAAAGGGCTCTAGGTCTTCCCCGGGTAATTATAGACCAGTAAGCTTAACATCCATCGTGGGGAAAATGTTTGAGGGGCTATTGAGGGACTATATACAGGATTATGTGACAATAAATAGCATTATAAGCGACAGCCAGCACGGTTTTACTAAGGACAGAAGTTGTCAAACTAACCTAATCTGTTTTTATGAAGAGGTGAGCAGAAGTCTAGACAGAGGGGCCGCTGTGGATATAGTGTTTATATGAGAGGTGAGCAGAAGCCTAGACAGAGGGGCCACTGTGGATATAGTGATTATATGACAGGTGAGCAGAAGTCTAGACAGAGGGGCCGCTGTGGATTTAGTGTTTTTGGACTTTGCAAAGGCATTTGACACTGTCCCCCATAGACGCCTAATGGGTAAATTAAGGACTATAGGTTTAGAAAATATAGTTTGTAATTGGATTGAGAATTGGCTCAAGGACCGTATCCAGAGGGTTGTGGTCAAGGATTCCTTCTCTGAATGGTCCCCGGTTATAAGTGGTGTACCCCAGGGTTCAGTGCTGGGACCACTATTATTCAACTTATTTATTAATGATATAGAGGATGGGATTAATAGCACTATTTCTATTTTTGCAGATGACACCAAGCTATGTAATATAGTTCAGACTATGGAAGATGTTCATGAATTACAGGCAGATTTAAACAAACTAAGTGTTTGGGCGTCCACTTGGCAAATGAAGTTTAATGTAGATAAATGTAAAGTTATGCATCTTGGTACCAACAACCTGCATGCATCATATGTCCTAGGGGGCGCTACACTGGCGGATTCACTTGTTGAGAAGGATCTGGGTGTACTTGTAAATCATAAACTCAATAACAGCATGCAGTGTCAATCAGCTGCTTCAAAGGCCAGCAGGATATTGTCGTGTATTAAAAGAGGCATGGACTCACGGGACAGGGATATAATATTACCACTTTACAAAGCATTAGTGAGGCCTCATCTAGAATATGCAGTTCAGTTCTGGGCTCCAGTTCATAGAAAGGATGCCCTGGAGTTGGAAAAAATACAAAGAAGAGCAACGAAGCTAATAAGGGGCGCGGAGAATCTAAGTTATGAGGAAAGATTAAAAGAATTAAACCTATTTAGCCTTGAAAAAAGAAGACTAAGGGGGAACATGATTAACTTCTATAAATATATTAATGCCACATACAAAAAATATGGCGATATCCTGTTCCTTGTAAAACCCCCTCAAAAAACAAGGGGGCACTCCCTCCGTCTGGAGAAAAAAAGGTTCAAGCTGCAGAGGCGACAAGGCTTCTTTACCGTGAGAACTGAGAATTTATGGAATAGCCTACCGCAGGAGCTGGTCACAGCAGGGACAGTAGACACCGCAGGAGCCGTCACAGCAGGGACAGTAGACACCGCAGGAGCCGTCACAGCAGACACCGCAGGAGCCGTCACAGCAGGGACAGTAGATGGCTTTAAAAAAGGGTTAGATAATTTCCTAGAACAAAAAAATATTAGCTCCTATGTGTAGAAATTTTTCCTTCCCTTTTCCCTTCCCTTGGTTGAACTTGATGGACATGTGTCTTTTTTCAGCCGTACTAACTATGTAACTATGTAACCCCTTGCACTAAGAACCCCAGGCCATTTACGTGACACCAGAGATGTGTTATGCTCATTTCACAAAAAAAGATGGGAAAATAAATTGACATGGCTGAGCTGTGATGTGACCTCACTCTATCCTAATATCCCACATGAAATAGCCCGTAGGGCACTAGAATATCATCTTTTTAAACACAGCAACTATAGCTTTGAGCTACAATCATATACACTAGAGGTCCTTGTCTTCCTGATGACACACAATTTCTTCCAGTTCGATGGGTTGTTTTACCTACAACTACAGGGAGTATCAATGGGAGCTAAATTCTCCCCTTCTTTGGCTAATCTTGTGATGGCCTGGTGGGAGGAACTTTTCTTTTTTTCTAGTGATAACCCTTTTGGCAGATCTATTAACTGGTATGCAAGGTATATAGACGACCTGCTATTTATATGGGAAGGCAAAATGTCAGATATCCCAAATGTCATTAATTATCTTAATGACAACCAATTCAACTTGAAATTCACCTATTCTTCACAAAAAGATACTATCCAGTTTCTGGACCTAGAACTCACAGGTCATGCAGGGGAAATAATTGATACTAAAACATACCGTAAGCCGATTTCAGGGAACACCATCCTGTATGCTACAAGCGGTCACCCCAGACAAACCATCTCATCAATCCCAGTGGGAGAAATGTACAGAGCAAAAAGAAATTGTAGTAACGACCCCAATTACCGGGTGGAACAACAGAAAATTAGTAGGAGACTATGCAAAAGAGGGTATGCAGAATGGCCCCTCAAAAGAGCAACCTTCATTGTAGAAACAAAGCCCCGAGATCTACTTCTAGAGCCAAAACCTAATAATAAAGATACCGGTCTAAACGTACCTACTTTGGTGTTACAACACAGTAGTCAGTTTAATGAAATAAAGAAAATCGTCCATAAAAATGTAGCCATTCTAATGTAAGACGAGGCCCTGTCAGATATTTTGAAGGATGGTTGTCGTGTAGTGTCCAGAAAAGCTCCTTCCCTAGGTGACCTGTTGTCTCCTTCTATATTTTCCTCAAACATTCCCAAACTGACATGGCTTCAATATACGGGTTTCTTTAAATGCGGCTCGCATCCATGTAAAATCTGTTCATATGCCAAGCCCACTAAGACTTTTTAGAGATTCAGATAACAATACAAATTTTTCAATTCAAACTTACATTAATTGCAACAGTGAGGCAGTGATATACATTGTGGAGTGTTTGGAATGCAACCTAATGTATGTGGGTTTCACCAGCCGCAAATGTAAAGCTAGGATACTAGAACATTTGGGCTATATAAGAAATCCCAACCTCACCAATATCTCCAATGTTGTAAAACATTTCATAACCTTCCATAATAGATCAATTACAAGTCTGAGATGTTATGCCATAAAAAAAGTCAAAACTCCAACCAGAGGGGGGAACATCAAACATAAAATCTTATCACGTGAAGCATACTGGATATTTACACTAAAAACCAGGTTTCCTAAAGGTTTGAACCTAAAAAAAGAATTCATGTTCCACTAATAGTAAAAGAATCTATGAAATGATCGGTAGAATCTAATATGGCCTAATAATCAATAATACCTGTTAATGTTCATGGCTTTTACAGATGACACCTAATTACCCATATCAACGGGTCCTTCCCCCACCAGATTTCCCGTTAACCAATTGACGGTCTAGTATACAAAGGAAAACAAATTTTCCAATACTAATTATCCTTGAAGACCAATACATAATTCCCCTTCTTTCCAGTTCATGTATTGTCTTAAACTGTTTAATATCATGTATTTTTTAGCGTCTAATTATGTTTTAATTTTTCGATGTGAGTATTTCAGAGGTTTATATCCGACAGCCTAATAAACAGAAATTAGCATTAATATTCTATCCACTACTCTAGGATAGATTTGGGTCATTATTATCCCTCATCTTATTATTTATTACTAGCCATCAACCAATGCTGTAAGCACACAACTTACTAGTGGAGCAGTGATGTCCTATCACCGGCTCTCTGTTTCAGCACCACTTCTGCTGGACAGCTCCACCCACTTCTGCTGGACAGCTCCACCCACTTCTGCTGGACAGCTCCACCCACTTCTGCTGGACAGCTCCACCGTGCTGGATAGATTTTATTCATAGAATACTGATGCTTTATAGGCGTCTCCCTAGTTCAGCACTACTATGCTGGACAGCACCACTTTTCTGTGACATCACTAATTTTCACCTGTTGGCAACCGGATATAAACCTCGTTCTGACATTTAGTTGTTAGCATTAAAGCCATGAGGAAGGACGTGGTATACGTCTGAAACGCGTAGGCACCTTACCTACATTTTCACCCTTGCATTCGGGAATGATCTTGTTTTAACTATCCACATAAAATTGGAACTACGTTCTGTTTTAAACCTGACTGTGCTGGACCATCAACTTTTGTCTACTTAGGTCTGCTTAGATACAACGGCTTAGCAGACAGTATCACATATAATATGCTTAGATACAACGGCTTAGCAGACAGTATCACACATGCTAGGCCCAATTAGAAGGTTAATTGTAAAAAAATTATTATGGTGTTTTTCGATAAAGGTCACTTGAACTGGTATCATTTAAACAGTTAACCGATGAATGGCGCTGTTTATGTGGAATTTACCCTGCGGCCTAATGTACCATATAATGTATTTAAAAAAACCTGTAATTCCGCCATTTCTGTTTTGATTTTACAGTGTTCATCGGGCGGCATGAATTGCATGATAACTTGATTCTGCGGGTCGTTACGATTATGGCGATACCAAATTTATATAGTTTTATTTTTTACAAAATAATTTGTTTTTGTGACGCTGCATTCGAAGATGAACTGCATAGTTTTTCAATGCAACAGCACTTCATAGGGCAGGAAGGGGTTAAAACCCACTCTCTGAAGCCCCCCTTCAAGATACATTTCAACTAATCTGGTCCCCAGGGCAGAAATCTGTCTTTCCATCTGGCACCTCCAGCAGACTCCTTTCAGTCTAGTTTGATTTCTTTTACCTCAGAGTTCCTCTTTTTACCTTTTTTTTATTTATTTTCTCCCCCTTTTTTTGAACTATTTCTAACAGGAACTGTGCAGGATTAGAAAAATATGGCTGCTTTCTTCCAAAAACAGCACCACACCTATCCACAGGTTGTATCTGGTATTGCAGGTTTGCTCCATTGAAGTGAATGGTAATGAGCTGTAATACCACACACAACCTATGGACAGGTGTGGTGCTGGTTTTTGGAGAAAGCAGACAAGTTCTCTCATCCTGGACAACCCTTTGTCATGGATTGTTCTTGTGCGGAGATGCTCCCTGCATTATCCCTTTTCCTTTATGGCCGCTGATATGTTCTATTCAGCTTTATGGCCTCTGTGGTAAGTACACTGCCAGTCAGTAAAGGGTTAACACTTCAGACCACTGTGGGTGACGTCACAATGTATGAGTTGTGCAGAGGTAATAAACTCCTGTAGTAATGATGATGAAGGTGCTGATGTCATAAATACAAATGTTTATGACATAAAGAAGATTCCATATTAGAAGGTTTTACTGCCACATTCAGCGCCATATTGGATGGGACTGAGGACCTTGAGCTTGACTTCCCCACCAATACCGACCTGATGTAATTTGGAGGTTCTAGCAGGGAAACCCTTCACCCCAGACCACTTCTTCATCACAGTGATGCCATCCTCTTCACACGGGTTGTCTGTAATAGAGGGGGGTTTCCAGCAGGAGATCCCCCTCTATTAGCCAGAGCGGAGACAGGTGCTACAAGGAGGCATCTGGAGGACCCGTCTCATCCGTGGATCACCCATTCATTTTAATGGGTGCCCAGGAAGAGAGACATCCGCCTAGCCAACCAGATCAGCCGATTTATGTGTTTTATGTCGTTCGTTCCTTGTAATGTCTTTCCTTGAAAATCTGAGAAAATGTACAAATTCTGTTACAAATGATATTTTGGCACCTTCTAAGCCCAGAGGAAGGGCAATCCTCCAGCCATGGTTTCCCTAGAGGTTTCCCCCACAGGGGGTTTTTCCTTTCCTGCGTGCTGGAGGGTGACTCTTCGTGAGTCGGAGGTTTGCCATTTTGGGTTTGGTCATATAATATAATAAAAGTTTTGACCATTTAACACCCAATTATAATGTTTTGTGTCTTTATTTTGCATTCTTTGGTTTGGTGATTGGGATTCTGGGTCTATCACATATCACAAAATCATAAGGCCGGACATCTACTTCCCACACTGACATAGAATGGAGACAACAAGCGTTGCTGCACAATTAAGTGTACACATCCTTACATTAACCCCTTCCCGACATTTGCCATATGGGTACGCCATGGAAAGCTATGACATCCCGCAAATTGCCGTATCCATACGCCAAATGTTTGGCAACGGCCCAGAAGCTGAGTCGGTGCCATCATCCCCGGATCTCAGCTGTATCTTACAGCTGAGATCCGGATGTAATGGCGGGGACCGAAATTAGCTTTGATCCCCACCATTAACCCCTTAAGGTGTTTGCAGCTCATCGGAACCCCAGCAATGAAATTGCCGGGGTTCCGGTGGCTGCAATGGTAACCAGAGGCCTAATACTGGCCTCCCAGTCTGCCTAATACAGAAGACGGTCAAGATCCGCCCGGCGGCGGAGCCTGATCCGCTTCCATAGCCGCCGGAAAGATGGCATCCACCTGTAATGTCAGGAACCGGAGCTAGCTCCGATCCCTGCCATTAACCCCCTCGATGCAGCAATCGAAAGCGATTGCTGCATCGTAGTGGTTACTAGCAGATCACCAGCCCTGACAGGCAATCAGGACTGGTGACTGCTGCTATGGCAACAGGAGACACAATGGCCTTCTGCTATGTCATTACGGAAGCCGATTAGGCCCTGCCGGGAGGCGAAGCCTAATCGGCTTGCTGTCAGTGAATAACTGACAGATCTAATACATTGCACTACGTAGGTAGTGCAAAGTATTAGAAAAAAAACATTAGACAGTTGGAACTTCAAGTCCCCTAGTGGGACTTGAAAGAAAGTGTAAAAGAAAGTATAAAAAAGTGTAAAAAAAAAAATGAAAAAAATAGAAGTTTGAAAACAATAAAAGTTTCAAGTAATAAAATAAAACACAATCGCCCTATTTCTCTTATCAAGTCCTTTATTATTGAAAAAAAATTATAAACCATATGTATTTGGTATTGCCGCGACCGTAACGACCTGAGGTATCAAAATATTATATAATTTATTGCACACGGTGAACAGCGTAAAAAAAAAACGTAAAAAACTATACCCGAGTTTCTGTTTTTTGGTCACTTTGCCCTACAAATATTACAATAAAAAGTGATCAAAAAGTCGCAAGTATCCAAAAATGGTACCTATAAAAACTATAGCTCGTCTCGCAAAAAACAAGCCCTCATACAGCTCCGTCGACAAAAAAATTGGAAAGTTATGGTTCTCACAACTTGGCGACAGAAAAAATACATTCTTTTTACAAAAGTAATTTTATTGTGCAAAAAGTTGTAAAACATAAAAAAGTTCTATAAATTAGGTATTGCCGGAATTGTACGGACCCACAGAATAAAGTTAACAGGTAATTTATAACGCATGGTGAACACTGTATAAAAAAAAATAAAAAAGCTGTGCCAGAATTGCGTTTTTTTGTTTACCTGGCCTCCCAAAAAATAGGATAAAAGGTGATCAAAAAAGTTGCATGCACCCCAAAATGGTACCAATAATCGCTACTGCGCGTCCCGCAAAAAAACAGCCCTCATACCACTACATCTGTGAATAAATAAAATTAGTTATGGCTCCAATAAGTCAGGAAATAAAAAATATGCAGTTGTGCCCGAGGGGAACATTTCTTCTGTTTCAAGAGGCGATTTATCAAGGACCTAAAATTAGGGAACCAGGAAGGGGAGGGCTCAAACATATCTGCTGGAAGCGAGGGTGCCCGTATTATACCAGGACAACACTTCACAGCAAAATTCCCCAAACTGCAAATATGCGGACCAAAAGGGGGATAAGAAAGGACGCCATATATCAGTGCGACACCGGCCTGTGCAGAATGGATTGCTTCACAGCGTAACACACATCTATGGATTATTTTATTGTTTTTTTACCCCATTATTATACCCCCTGACTATGCCCCTGATATACTCTACTATACCTAAATGGAGGACACCAAAGGGCTCCCTAGAAGATACGTAGAGTATAACCTTTAAATAATGAATGTGTGGACTCTCCAGGGAGCCGGGCCTCAGGCCCGTGAAAGGACATGGTTATAACGGTGCACCCGCTGAATAAACAATACAACCTATAAATTGGAGTCTAGCACAAGAACAATGAGTAAAACAATGAAAGTTTAATGGATCAATTAAAATGAACAGACATATATAACAACATAGAGATGATTACCACATGAAGAAGATGGACAACCAGAAATAAAGGAGTATAAAGCGGCACTGTGTACATAGGCTAAGGCACAGCTGTAATACAATGTATTGATAACAACCAATGTGCAAACAGCCGAATATCAAACACTGAAAAACCGCTGGGTAATGTATACGGTAGTGAGGAGTATGCTGTAAGATGTCTCAATGTAAGTAACTGGGACAAAAGCCCATAAGTAGTGCAATTACGAGACTACAGCTCCATAAAATGTCATAATACGACAATGAATGCATATCTCTTACCCATGATGACGTGACTGGTGTCCTCCCCGACGCGCGTTTCGGCCCGGAAGCCTTCGTCTGGGGGTGGTGTCATGAAGTGACCTACGGCCTTATAAATAACCCCCCGCCAATCCCCAAAGGGGAAAGAAATACAGTTCCCGAGCGACTGTGCACTCAATCTCACGGACCGGCAAAAGAGCATCCGGGTCACAGACCCGGAAGCCGACAGTATGGAACCCACGTGTCAGGCGTCCGGGTCAGGAACAGGAGGCCATGGGCCGAAAGCCGGAGCGCGACATCGCGCATGCGCACAGTAGGACTAGTAATATGCCAGAGGATACTGGCAACAACACGCAGCGCCCACTAGGGGCGCGCAATGAGAACCGAACCCGAGATTTAAAACATAAAACCCACAGATAATAATTCAATGAGAATAGCTGTCCCTATCCTTTCCCTAACTAGTAGAATACAAGAGGGGAAGGGCATAAAAAAGGGGGAAAAGAAAGAAAGGGGAAAAGAAAAAGTTCATCGGCCTGTACCGAAAGGTAATGTTGAGGAGTCAAAAAATATATAAACAAATAAATAAATAAATAATAAATGAAAAAAGAATATGCATAAGTGTAAATATAATGCATGATGCAACTAAATACTATATAGAATGGCTAAAAAAACATGGTTTTGAGTTACATACCTGATTTGAAGATCCTCTGATTTCTTGGTGACAGGGTGGAGTAATTGGATCCGCGTGGACCTACATGCCCTCTCGTATGCCTTATTGATGCATCTTTTAGTGTAGCCTCTATCCAGAAACCGTTGTTTAAGGTCAGATGCCTGTTTCTCAAAATCATCTCTGGAAGAACATAATCTCCTGATCCTTAGGAATTGGCCGATCGGGATCGAGTTGATCATGTGTCTAGGATGTGACGAGGAAGCATGCAGGTATGAGTTGACCGATGTGTCCTTCCGGTGTACATCAGTCTGAACATAACCGACATCATCACGCTTAATCAGTATGTCCAGAAAATCAATGGCATCACGATTGACCTTCCACGTTAAGCGTATGTTGGAATCATTAACTCTTTGGGTGATAAAACCTACAAGATCACCTGGCCCATCAACTGCAACACAAAGGGAGTGATTTATTATGCATGCTGCCCTTGTCCAAAAATCTATATAGGCCTCACAACAAGAGAACTTAAATTAAGAACGAGGGAACACGTCAATAGCATTGAGGCAGCCAGGGGGACGTCTCCTGACAATATTGATCTTCTGAAAACTCTGCCACGACATTTCTTCCTGTATCACAATTGTGCATTCAAGGACCTGAAAATTAAAGGTATTGATCATGTGGAGCTTAATTTGAGAGGTGGTTCGCTAATGCAAAATTTATTGCGAGTAGAATCCAAGTGGATTTGGAAACTCAAAACACTACAACCAAAGGCTTTGAATGAAACCCTTGGGTTTGCAGCTTTCCTATAGGGGTGTGGGGATCTCTCACGGTGTTGTTTTGTTTTTAACTAATGTGTTATGTGTACAGCAATAGCCATTTTTTAACATATGACTGCTTTTAGTTGTCCTAGATTGCCATTTGCATATGGTGTACGTGCTGCGACATGCCATTCTACTGACCTTCTGCGCCTATGACGACTTCTCTTCCTCCACCATCCAATGGGTGTTTATGCTCTGTGGACGACGCATCCTGGCAGCATGAATTTTCATCCTGGCCCAACACTTGAATATACCCACTCTGTATCTGTTCCAGCCTGTATGTCATTTTTTTATTTATTTTTGTATTCATTTTCCTATTGTTTGGTTTGAGTAGATAACAATATGCTGCATCCCTCTACGTGGGTATACACTATATAGCTGTTATTGTGATCTTTTTTCTATTGCACCACCACTGGTGTGGTATGATTGCTGGTTGTCAATGTTTCATGTCTGACAGACATTCTATGATGTATTAACCTCACAAATTTTATCAAGTGGTATTTTTAATATTTTTATATTTTTTGTCATATTTAGTGATGTTAATCCATCAAGTGCTTGTTTTTGTATGTATGCAATAATTTGTGATGTATAAAACTTGCACTAATTATATAAGGGATACGGGTGGGGGCACCTACGTTTGTTGCACTGATGGCAACTTCATCCTCGATGATGTTTTGGACATCTATATAACACTATATACTTCACTTATGATTGTTTCGTCACTTGTTGTCATGTCCTTTTTATTAAAGTATTGGTCACTGCACAGTATTACTATTGTTTTATATTACGGGTACTTATCACTCATTATCATTGGTTTTGATATTTTGCTTGTATCACTCACCAACATTTACTCATATTTCACTTTTAACATTTCATACCCATATCCGTATTATTTTAGCCACCAAGCTTTGTCATGTCACTTGTTCAGTGTTTATTGATCATGGCCGTAGTCTGTAAATTCCCTGGTCATTGTTTGTTCCTCGCACGCTCACATGTCTCACATCCACTAGTTTATTACAACATATGGGCTGTTTTTGCAGTCCGTCTATAGTTCTGTCATCAACTACTAGCCATGATATGGCCAGCTATGTAACACATATACACGTAAATGCATCAGCACTAAGGTGATGTGTATATATATATTGGCTTAATATTGACATCCATGCTGTTTTTTTTTCACATGTTTTACATTTATTTAACATTATGTAATTGACTGTACTTTTTAACATATAGATAAACACACTTCGTATAGTTGTTAATCAATAATACGTGTATATCTCCATTACACGGCCATTATAGTGTGTTTCATTATGGGCATATCGATAGACTCATAAAATACATGCCATCTGGCAACAGACGCTGGGGTGCATCTGGCACCGCAACATGTGTAATTCGGTCTTTGGCATGGGTCATGCATGCAGTAATGATGCGTAACACTCAAAACCATGGTTTTTTAGCCATTCTATATAGTATTTAGTTGCATCATGCATTATATTTACACTTATGCATATTCTTTTTTCATTTATTATTTATTTATTTGTTTATATATTTTTTGACTCCTCAACATTACCTTTCGGTACAGGCCGATGAACTTTTTCTTTTCCCCTTTCTTTCTTTTCCCCCTTTTTTATGCCCTTCCCCTCTTGTATTATACTAGTTAGGGAAAGGATAGGGACAGCTATTCTCATTGAATTATTATCTGTGGGTTTTATGTTTTAAATCTCGGGTTCGGTTCTCATTGCGCGCCCCTAGTGGGCGCTGCGTGTTGTTGCCAGTATCCTCTGCAATATTACTAGTCCTACTGTGCGCATGCGCGATGTCGCGCTCCGGCTTTCGGCCCATGGCCTCCTGTTCCTGACCCGGACGCCTGACACGTGAGTTCCATACTGTCGGCTTCCGGGTCTGTGACCCGGATGCTCTTTTGCCGGTCCGTGAGATTGAGTGCACAGTCGCTCGGGAACTGTATTTCTTTCCCCTTTGGGGATTGGCGGGGGGTTATTTATAAGGCCGTAGGTCACTTCATGACACCACCCCCAGACGAAGGCTTCCGGGCCGAAACGCGCGTCGGGGAGGACACCAGTCACGTCATCATGGGTAAGAGATATGCATTCATTGTCGTAATATGACATTTTATGGAGCTGTAGTCTCGTAATTGCACTACTTATGGGCTTTTGTCCCAGTTACTTACATTGAGACATCTTACAGCATACTCCTCACTATTGTATACATTACCCAGCGGTTTTTCAGTGCTTGATATTCGGCTGTTTGCACATTGGTTGTTATCAATACATTGTATTACAGCTGTGCCTTAGCCTATGTACACAGTGCCGCTTTATACTCCTTTATTTCTGGTTGTCCATCTTCTTCATGTGGTATTCATCTCTATGTTGTTATATATGTCTGTTCATTTTAATTGATCCATTAAACTTTCATTGTTTTACTCATTGTTCTTGTGCTAGACTCCAATTTATAGGTTGTATTGTATCCCTGATATACTCTGCCCAGCTCACATATGCCCCACATTATAAACGGAAACTCTCCAAACAATTACCAAGCAAATTCCACGCTCCAAAAGCCAAATGACGCTCCCACCCATCTGAACCCTACAGTGTGCCCAAACAGCAGTTTCCTTCCACATATATGGCATCGTCATACCCGGGAGAACCCTTTTAACAATTTTTGGGGTGTGTGTCTCCAGTGACATAAGCTGGGCATGACATATTTGCCATTGAAATGGCATTTCTAGGAAAAAATATCAATTTTTACTTTGCACCATCCGCAGCGCAATCATTTATGGAAAATACCTGTGGGTGAAAATGCTCACTACACCCCTTAATAGATGCCTTGAGGGGTGCAGTTTCCAAATGGGGGTCACTTCTCAGGGCTTTCTTTTTATTATTTCACATCTGAGCCTCTGCAATTGTGATACAATACTTTATAAATCGCCAAATTAGGCCTCGATTTCGCATGGTACGCTTTCACTCCTGAGCCTGGTCGAATGTTCGGCAAAAGATTAGGGCCACATGAAGGGTGTTTCTAAAACCAGGAAACCCAGCATAATAATTAGAGAGCTGTCATGTTATGGTGGCACAATCTGGGCACCAAATATTGGCATATATATGGAAAAAAAAATCCCATTTTCACTCTGCAACATCGAGTGCACACTAATTTCTACAAAACAACTGCAGGGTTAACATGCTTACTACACCCCTAGGTAAATGCATTGAGGGGTGTAGTTTCCAAAATGTGGTCACTACTGGGGGGTTTCCACAGTTTTGGTCCCACAGGTGCCCAGAAACCAATCCAGCAAAATCTGCACTCCAAATGGCGCTCCTTCCTTTCTGAGCCTTGCCGTGTGCCCAAACAGCAGTTTATGACCACATATGGGGTATTGCCGTACTCGGGAGAAATTGCTTTACAAATGTTTTGTTCTTTTTTTCCATTATTTATTGAGAAAACAAAAAAATTTGCGGTAAAGCTACGTCTTATTGAAGAAAAAGGATTGTTTTTATTTTCACTGCCCAATTCAAATAAATTCTATGAAACATCTATGGGGTCAAAATGTTCACAATAATCCTAGATGGATTCCTCAAGGGGTGTTGTTTCCTAAATGGAGTCACTATTTGGGCGTTTTCATTGTTTTGCCCCTCAGGGGCTTTGCAAATGTGACATTGCCTCCGCAAACCATTCCTGCTAAATGTGATCTCCAAAAGCCAAATAGCGCTCTTTCCATTCTAAGCCTTGCCGCGTGTCCAAACAGCCGTTTATTACCACATATGTGGTACTGTTTTACTCGGGAGAAATTGCTTTACAAATTTTGCGGTGCTTTTTCTCCTTCAGTCTTTCTGTAAATGAGAAAAAATGTGCTAAAACTACATTTTCTTTGAAAAAAATGTAGATTTTTATTTTCAGGGCCTACTTCCAATAATTTCTGCAAAAAACCTGGAGGGTCAAAACGCTCAGTATACCCCTAGATAATTTCCTCAATGGGTGTAGTTTCCAAAATGAGGTCACTTGTGGGGGGTTTACACTGTTTTATCCCCTCAGGGGCTTTGTAAATGTGACATGGCCTCCGCAAACCATTCCTGCTAAATGTGAACTCCAAAAGCCAAATGGTGCTCCATCCGTTCTAAGCCCTGCCATGTGTCCAAACAGTCGTTTATTACCACATGTGGGGTACTGTTTTACTCGGGAGAAATTGCTTTAAAAAATTTTGCGGTGCTTTTTCTCCTTCAGTCTTTGCGGAAATTTTCAGGGCCTACTTCCAATAATTTCTGCAAAAAACCTGGGGGGTCAAAACACTCAGTATACCCCTAGATAATTTCCTTGAGGTGTGTAGTTTCTCAAATGGGATCACTTTTGGGGGATTGCCACTGTTTTGGCACCGCAAGAGCCCTTGAAACCTGACATGGTGCCTAAAATATATTCAAATAAAAATAAGGCCCCAAAATCCTCTAGGTGCTCCTTTGCTTCTGAGGCCGGTGCTTCAGTCCAGTAGCACGCTACGGACACATGTGGGATATTTCCTAAAACTGCAGAATCTGGGCAATAAATATTGAATTGCATTTCTGTTGTAAAACTTTCTGTGTTATAAAGAAAATTGGATTAAAAATTAATTTCTTCAAAAAAATATGAAATTTGTAAATTTCACCCCTACTTTGCTTTAATTCCTGTGAAAAGTTTAAAGGGTTAAGAAATTTTCTAAATGCTGTTTTGAATACTTTGAGGGGTGAAAGTTTCAAAATGGGGTGACTTTTTTTGAGTTTCTAAAATATAAGGCCCTCAAAGCCACTTCACAAGTGAACTGGCCCCTGTAAAAATAGCCTTTTGACATTTTCTTGAAAAAGTGAGAAATTGCTGCTAAAGTTCTAAGCCTTGTAACGTCCTAGAAAAATAAAAGGATGTTCAAAAAACGATGCCAATCTAAAGTAGACATATGGGGGATGTTAGTTATCAACAATTTTGTGTGTTATAACTGCCTGCCTTACAAGCAGATACATTTAAGTTGAGAAAAATGCAAATGTTTGCAATTTTTCGCTAAATTTTGGTGTTTTTCACAATTAAATATTGAACATATCGAGCAAATTTTGCCAGTAACATCAAGTCCAATGTGTCACGAGAAAACAATCTCAGAATCGCTTGGATAGCTAAAACCATTCCGACGTTATTACCACATAAAGTGAAACATGTCAGATTTGAAAAATGAGGCTCGGTCAGGAAGGTCAAAAGTGGCTAAAGAGGGAAGGGGTTAAGATATTGTATTACGGTCTGTAGCCTTTGGGGGGAATATATTAACCTTTCTACAACAGTTTACTAAAATACACAAATGTTGACATTTTTGGAGTGCAAAAAATGGGCGGGGCTTAGCAGAAATGGCCAACAATTTTACAATAATTTACGCCAGTAACTGATGTAAATTATAGCAGAAATCTATATGTATAGTGCGGCCCAGATTTATCTCTGGGGAGCGTAACAAGGCAAAGTTCCGTGCCAGACCCATACCTCCCCCCAATCAGACTGTTTGCCCCCCAATCAGACAATAAAATACATTTTAAAAATGTACTTACCTCACCACTCCGATTCTCCCTCCCGGATCCCCTCAGGCTCTTACAGCTGGCCGCAGCACGTAGAAAGTACTGATGACAGGCCTCGTTGCAGCTAAAAGATGCGATACATTTATTAAGAGTCTTTCGCCTGTTAATAAATGTGCTGCATCTTACTCCAGCAAACTGTTTAATTGGACTGGTGTATGAAACGCCAGTATTAAAGGGAATGTGTCACTAGAAATTTAATTTAATTTTTTTCAGTTAAACAGTTAGTACATAAGTGATTACACATTGTTTTAATTTTTCATTTTTTTCACAAGTCAGGAAATATTATAAATGAGATTCTAATTTATAACATTTCCATGTGCTGGTCACTAGTGGGAGCAATTCCCAAAATTGCCGCATTGGCATTTGGTAAAGCAACCTCATTGCCTTATGCTGCAAATTTGTAGTAGACACACTCGCTCTAGTGTCCTCACAGAATCTCCCCTCCTTTATCCTGGCTAGTGCCAGGAGAAAGGAGGGGGTTGAATGTTCAAAACTCCTACACTGTGTGCCGCCATTTTCTGAGCGAATGCACAGTGTAGGAGGATTAGATACAGTGCTCAGCAGACAGTATAACACTAACATAAACACACACACATCACATACACAAACATAACTTACCTGCTCCTGCCGCCGCCTCCGCCCTGCCGCTCCTAGTCCTTGCGTCTGCGCTGCCTTCAACATATGGCCGGAAGCCGCGACCGGAAGTCCTCATCTTACTGTCCGGCCGTGGCTTCCGGTCCACATGAAAATGGCGCTGGATGTCGCTCTACTAAAGACCTTCCTTTTGATCTGTGTGGGAGTGGCGCATGCACCGTTCCCACACAGACGGCATACGCTATAGTGAATGGAACGGCTCCCGTTTGCATTCTCTATGGGAATATATGTGCCGTATTCCATCTCTGTATGTGTCGTTAATGGAAAGATACAGAGAGATGAAAAAAAAAATGGCAGCCCCCATAGAGAAGTAAAAGAAGGAAAAAAGTAAAAAGTACAACAAAAAAACACAAATAAATACAATTTATTTTAATGACATACTAAAAGCAATATTATAAATATATATATATAAAAAAAAAAATTCCGTGACACCTTCCCTTTAAAAGGGTTTTCCACGTTCTGACAACTGATCACCTATCCACTGGATAGGTCATCAGTATTTGATCGGTGCGTATCCGACACCTGGACCCCGCACCGATCCGCCACTCCAGCTGCCTCTGGGCACCGGACAACACTGCCGGAAGTAGATGGCTCCGGTCAAAGAATAGAGGCCGAGCTGCAGTTCTGCCGAACGGCCGCTATGCAGTGATCTGAGCAATCTGCTTCCAGCAGTGTTGTCCGGAGCCCGGAGGCAGCTGGACTGGCAGATCGGTGCGGGGTCTGGTGTAACGATTGTTTGCCCCCATACATTAACAATGATTGCTCCTTGTGACACGCTGTATCGTCGATTGGTGCTGGTTTTCATGGTCAGTATCGGGACGTCTAAAAGGACCTTTATTTCCTCAGACACCACCATAACTAGGCATTGGAACCAACCCTTCCACCTTAGCGGGTAAAGATTAACCTTCTAAAAGGTTCACTATGTACACATAAGGGCTAACGGTGAAAACACAGAGGTGCTCACCATATATCCAGCGTATAACTGTGTCCTCCAAATCTTACGGAGCAGGAGTTGTTCTAGATTCCTCTTTATATCCCAGACACGTTCATACCATTTTAGACAATGAATCGACATATCGCAAACTTGTGGCGAAACCAAGCACCGCATGTAAGGAATCTTTAAAAAATCTGCTAGAAGAAGGAATTGGATTAGGAGTATTAGCCAAACAGGCAGAATACTTACAGATAGAATTCCCTATTGTTCCCATATTCCATGGGATGCCAAAAATCCATAACTTTGCATGGTCTTGAAACTTGGGTTATCTGTGACGTAGTTGGCTAGTACTCCTGCAAACAGGCCTGCCATCAGGGTAGTACCGCTGGTACTACTGTCAGGGGCCTGGCCACAAAAGTAAAATAAAGTGGGTAGCCGCCGCTCATCAAGGTTATGATTAGCGGTAATTGGTTTGTAGAAAGGAATGGGACCCATGCAGGGGCCAGCTCCGCAACTTGGTGAGTGACTGTTTTAAAGCAGTAGATTCAGTTTAATTATTTTTTTCATGTTGCCCCTCTGCTCCCACCTTCCCACATTTCTCTCTCCCCTTCCCCTCCCCAGACCCCAGTCAAGTGTCATATCCACTTTGGCCCAACTCCCGCCTCAGCCACTTTCCGTTCTCTTAGCCTACTTCTCCGCCTACATCCTGGTATAATAGCTAAAGAAAATTACCCTATGAGGTTTAGTGTCAGTTAGTTATATGTCAAAATTTTGATCTAAGGTCTGCACACCATGACAGTCGGTAGTCATGTAGACCGGACACTTCCACAATTTGAATGCGCTGTGACGTGGCACATTAGGTCACGGGAACGTGGTGTAAAGGATCTGCCAGACACAGCTTCTGTGTCGACGCCCGTGGTTAATCAGTCTGCACCTGCTCCTAGGTCTGATAGAGTGACTCGATCTGCTACCACTCAGGCTGGTAGGCTCAGGAGTGGGAGAACCTATTACAGCCTGGCCAGACGGTTCTAGCTCCCGGCCTCGGTCTATTTATACCATCATTTCCTGCTTGTCTTTGCCTGTGATTCTTTCCTGTTTCCTGGCTCTGCTGCTCCTGCTATTATTATTGACCTTGCTTCATTTTGACCCTGGCTTTACTGACTACGCTCCTGCTCTGTGTTTGGTACACTGGTTTGACTCGACTCGTTCACTACGCCTGTTGCTCACTGTGTTGCCATGGGCAACTGCCCCATTTCCCTTAGCTTCTGTGTACCCTTGTCTGTTTGTCTGTCGTGCACATATTGAGCGTAGGGACCGTCGCCCAGTTGTACGCCGTCGCCTAGGACGGGCCGTGCAAGTAGGCAGGGACTGAGAGGCGGGTAGATTAGGGCTCACCTGTCTGTCTCCCTACCCCGTCATTACACGTGGTATCTAGGTTACATCAACACTTTCATGACGTATCTTGTGGTTCGCGTTTGGGCATTGGAGATGAAGAAGACTGGAAGAAGTCATCATGGCGTTCTGGGCCGGATGAAGAAGAAAAGAGAACGTGAACAACTCCAATCTAAGAAGATGTCAGATGTGAGTCACTGAATTTCACTGCACTGTATTCACTTATATGGTCTGCAGAATACCTGTGTAGGACTGATACCTGTCACAATATGGTGGAAATATTGGTTTTTGTTTTACAACACACGTTTTTAGTACACATTTAAGAGTGTTTAAATTATTTCTATATAGTTGAAGGGTAGACCCCCAAGAATTATTTCCTTTGGTGGGTCCAAGGTACCTCAGTCAGACACTGAGTGTACAGATCCTTGCAGTAAGATATTGTATTACTGTCTGTAGCCTTAGAGGAGAATTTATTACCCTTGCTAAGCCTCTTATCTGGCATAGAAAAATCCCAAATTGCGGGAAAGTTTTCGGTCAGTTTACGCTGCCTTTGGCACTTTTTTGAAAAGTGTGTGGCGCTTTGCGGAAAGGGCCGACAATTTTACTATAATTTACGCCAGTAACGGGCGTAATGTAAAGCAGAAATCAACGCCAGCTCCGAGCTAGTGTACAATTTTACATTGATTGTGCAACAAAAGGCCTAAGCCAGACCCTGTATCTCCCCCACTAATCAGACTGTTTTGTGCCACAAGACATGTGTTTTGCCCACACCCCTAAAAAATAAATAAATATATATATATATCTGAGACAGCGTATCTATAAGGGTATATTCACACGCTGTGTTTTCAGGCGTATTTCGGAGCATAAACGCCTTCAAATACGCCTGAAAAATCGGTAGCCCAATGCCTACAAACATCTGCCTATTGTATTTTAAAACGGCACGTAAAAAGAAGGAGCATGTCACTTCTTGAGCCGTTTTTGGAGATGTTTTTCATTGTGTCAATGGAAAAACAGCTCCAAAAACATCTAGAAAAAAACACCTCAAAAAACGTTTCCAGCTTCAAAAACGGCTGTAAATCAAAGGCTGTGTTTAGAGATGAGCGAACTTATGAAAAGTTCGGTTCGGCAAGTTCGCCGAATTTCGTGCAAAAGTTCGATTCGGACCGAACTAGTTCTGACCGAACCTGTAATACAAGAAAGCCCCTAAAAATCGTGTATAACACTGTTTTAAAGCCCTAGAAGCCCTGTATAACACTCTTAGGTCACCCATGAGTGTATCCAAGTACTTTTGAGCTGTCTTTAATGCAAAGTTGGTGTCAAAGTTACGCCAACATGTATGGCTCTAGGAAAACGGATGGGACACGGAGATAACTAACAGAAACCACTGCACTTGTGCATGTTGTATGCTTAATGCATTGTTAAAAAGGTACAAAAATTAACCATTTTAGGCGGCTGATGCCTGCCAGGGTTCATACATATAAGGTGGTAAAAGAAGAAGCAATGGCTTTTGACAAGCCCTCCAAAAATTGACCCTTTTTATTGGCAGATGCCTGCCGGGGTTCTTCCATACATGGATGTAAAAGCATTAAAGCAACAAGCAATGGCTTTTGACAAGCCCTCCAAAAATTGACCCTTTTTATTGGCAGATGCCTGCCGGGGTTCTTCCATACATGGATGTAAAAGCAACAAGCAATGGCTTTTCACAAGCTCTCCAAAAATTGACCCTTTTTATTGGCAGATGCCTGCCGGGGTTCTTCCATACATGGATGTAAAAGCATTAAAGCAACAAGCAATGGCTTTTCACAAGCCCTCCAAAAATTGACACTTTTTATTGGCAGATGCCTGCCGGGGTTCTTCCATACATGGATGTAAAAGCAACAAGCAATGGCTTTTCACAAGCTCTCCAAAAATTGACCCTTTTTATTGGCAGATGCCTGCCGGGGTTCTTCCATACATGGATGTAAAAGCAACAAGCAATGGCTTTTCACAAGCTCTCCAAAAATTGACCCTTTTTATTGGCAGATGCCTGCCGGGGTTCTTCCATACATGGATGTAAAAGCATTAAAGCAACAAGCAATGGCTTTTCACAAGCCCTCCAAAAATTGACCCTTTTTATTGGCAAGGGTGAGTAGTAGCAGCACATTAAAAGACACTGGACGACAGTCACAGGACAAAGCCCTGTGGTGGGGCAGGCCTGCTTGTAGCTTGTAGCTTGCAGTGGAGGTGTATTGGTGGTAGTAGAGGTACTAGCCAACACAGACAGCAAGGGTGCAAGCAGTAGTAGCAGTAGTAGCAGCACATTAAAAAAAAGAGACTGGACAGTCACAGGAGGACAAAGCCCTGTGGTGGGGCAGGCCTCAGGCCTGCTTGTAGCAGACGGGCGGCAGTGGAGGTGTATTGGTGGTAGTAGTCGAGGTAGCCAACACAGACAGCAAGGGTGCAAGCAGTAGTAGCAGTAGTAGCAGCACATTAAAAAAAGAGACTGGACAGTCACAGGAGGACATAGCCCTGTGGTGGGGCAGGCCTCAGGCCTGCTTGTAGCAGACGGCAGTGGAGGTGTATTGGTGGTAGTAGAGGTAGACTAGCCAACACAGACAGCAAGGGTGGTAGACTGGTAGTAGCAGCAGCACATTAAAAAAAGAGACTGGACGACAGTCACAGGACATAGCCCTGTGGTGGGGTAGGCCTGCTTGTAGCAGACGGGCGGCAGTGTAGGTGTTTTGGTGGTAGTAGAGGTAGACTAGCCAACACAGACAGCAAGGGTGCAAGCAGTAGTAGCAGTAGTAGTAGCAGCACATTAAAAAAAAGAGACTGGACAGTCACAGGAGGACAAAGCCCTGTGGTGGGGCAGGCCTCAGGCCTGCTTGTAGCAGACGGGCGGCAGTGGAGGTGTATTGGTGGTAGTAGTCGAGGTAGCCAACACAGACAGCAAGGGTGCAAGCAGTAGTAGCAGTAGTAGCAGCACATTAAAAAAAGAGACTGGACAGTCACAGGAGGACATAGCCCTGTGGTGGGGCAGGCCTCAGGCCTGCTTGTAGCAGACGGCAGTGGAGGTGTATTGGTGGTAGTAGTCGAGGTAGCCAACACAGACAGCAAGGGTGCAAGCAGTAGTAGCAGCACATTAAAAAAAGAGACTGGAGAGTCACAGGACAAAGCCCTCTGGTGGGGCAGGCCTGCTTGTAGCAGACGGCACTGGGGTGGATTGGTGGTAGAAGTAGTAGCAGCTGCAGCACCAACAGCGGTACATTAAAAAAAGAGTGGACAGGACAGAATCCCATAGTAGCAGGCAGCAGTAGCAGGCGGCAGCGGCAGCAGCAGCAGCAATGTCAGATCTAATCAGTGGCATCAGGCACAGGGGTTTTAAAATCCTCACCGATCCACGCTTGATTCATTTTCAGAAACGTGAGATTTTCCAAGCTGTTGGCGGACAATCTTGTTCGCTTAGGGGTGACGAAGCCCCCTGCTGCGCTGAATACCCTCTCTGACGCTACACTGGAGGGTGGACAAGACAGTACACCCATGGCAAACTGGGCCAGTTCTTGCCAATGATCCAATCTGCTGACCCAGTAGTCCATGGGGTCTGGGATCAGCATTTCTGACG
Source organism: Rhinoderma darwinii (assembly GCF_050947455.1). Taxonomy (NCBI): domain Eukaryota; kingdom Metazoa; phylum Chordata; class Amphibia; order Anura; family Rhinodermatidae; genus Rhinoderma; species Rhinoderma darwinii. The sequence continues at coordinate 842,586 of NW_027461847.1, read as the reverse complement.
GAGAAAGGGCACAGTCCAAGTACGAGTGAACCTGGTTGTTTAGGTGCTGCACCTGGAGATGGTGAACATCCCTTTGGTGACTAGTGCTACGATGTGTGTCAGGTCGGGGTATTGGATGTAAAAATGTTGTCATCATATTTTCCAAACTGAATTGGCTGCTGCTGCTGCTGCTGCCGCTGCTGCCACGGCTGCCGCCTATTGCAGAGGTAGCTCTGCCAGAGGCGGTGGAACGATGAGACAGTGGGGAGCGGAGAGTGGCCCCCCGGTCAGACATGCTTGCAGCGGGTGTCTGCCGTTTGAAAGCCATGACAAGCTGGCTGCATAGCTTCTCTCTATAATAAGCCAATTTTGCCTCCCTCTCGGAAGGCGCAAAAAACTCCCCCATTCTGGCTTTATACCGAGGGTCTAAAAGTGTGGCTATCCAGTAGTCATCTCTTTGCTTCATGCTAACAATACGACAGTCAGCGCGCAAGTAACGAAGCATACAGTTTGCCATCCTGGCCAGCGTTTCAGAGGGCCCGGTTGGTTCCATCTCCGCCCCATACTGCCATGGTTGTCCATCATCAAGGTCGTCGTCAGACTCGTCATCACCACCATCACTGTCATGTTGTGCGGCTGCCTCGTCCCCTATCCCTTCCTGTGATTCCATCTCCAAATCCAGCTCCTCTTCAGGTCCTGTTTCCTCATCCTCCTCCTCCTCCTCCTCCTCCTCAACATCCATAGCCAGATGTGATCCTTCCTCCATCCTTTGCTGAATCATCGCTGTGAGCGTTTGCTCCATAATGAATATCAGCGGCATAACATCGTTCATTCCGGTAGCGTCACGGCTCACAAATCGTGTGGCCTCTTCAAAGGGCCTCAAAACGCGACATGCGTCTCTAACCAGCTGCCAGTGCCTGAGCTCGAAATTACACTGGCTCCAAACGCTGCCCGTCTGCTGCATCAGGAAATCATTCACGGCTTTCCGCTGTTCGTACAGACGGTCCAACATGTGCAGGGTGGAATTCCATCGTGTTGGAACGTCGCAAATCAGGCTGTGTTCTGGGAGATTGTTTTGACGCTGCAAGTCCAGGAGGGCGTGCTTAAATGCATACGAACGTCTAAAGCGAACGCAAACCCTCCTGGACATGGCCAGCACACCCTTCAAACCAACATATGACTTTAAGAAGCGTGTTATGACCAGATTGATCACATGTGCCATGCAAGGAGCGTGTGTCAGGTGACCTAGACGCAGTGCAGCCACAACGTTCTTGCCGTTATCAGAGACAACATTGCCCAGTGTGAGTTTCAGAGGAGACAGCCAGCGTGCGATTTCCTCCTTGATGCACAGCAGCAGCTCCTGCCCTGTGTGGCTTTTCTCACCCAGGCTCAGCAGGTGTAAGACAGCGTTGTGGCGCTTCACCTTGCACCTATGAAAAGAGGAGGGAGGAGGAGTGGAAGATACGCTGTGTCCTGTCGGGGACGGGAAGACCTCCAAGGAGGAAGGCAAGGAGGAGGAGTAGGAGGAGAAGGATGGTAGGCGCCTGGTGTCCGGAGTTGAACTAGAAACATACAAGCGTGGAGGTGGTAATGCCTGGCATTGCTGTGGTGGTGCATCGGACTGCAAAATATTGACCCAGTGGGCCGTGAAAGACATGTACTGTCCCTGCCCATAGTTGCTGCTCCACGTGTCGACGGTGGCATGTACCCTGCTGCACACGGATAATTGCAAGGACTTGGACACCTTTTCCTCCACATGCTTGTGCAAGGCAGGGACAGCTGTTTTGGAGAAGTAATGTCGGCTAGGTATTCGCCACCTAGGCTGAGCGCACGGCATCAACTGCTTGAAGCCGGCGGAGTCGACCAGGTGGTACGGCAGCGACTGCACCACCAACAACTTAGCCAGGTGTGAATTAAGCCGCACGACAAGTGGATGACTGGGTATATATTGTTGCTTATTGGACAACGATTCCGTAATGGATAACTGACGGGACATAGGAGGAGCACTAGATGACAGTGATGATGATGATGACAACGACATGGTGGATAAGGCCTGGCTACTACTTAGATGACAGGGACTCGGAGCAGCAGCAGCAGCGGAAGAGGGGTCTTCATTAGATGTACATGATGGTGGGGCATGTTGATTGTCCCACATGGCCTTGTGATGCCGTTCCATGTGTTTACGTAGAGCAGTAGTTCCTACATTGCTGCCCTGCCCACGCCTTACTTTCTGCTTGCAGATACGGCACTGTGCCATGTTTTCCTCCTCCGGGAAGGTACAGAAAAATTGCCACACGGCAGAGTACCGTAAAGAGGTAGTACCACGTCCACCACCACCACCACAACCACCCGAGCTTGCCCCTTGTCTGGCAGGCTTTTTTCGGGAGCCTACACCAGCATCTGTGTCGCCGTCACCGGCTCCTGAGCTGACCCTACCGCTGCAACGTTTTGCAGATTGACTTCTGCCCCTACCTCGGCTTGGCTGTTTATCACGTTCAGTGCCGCCACTACTACCCTCCTCCTCTGACGCCGTCATCACCTCGTCACCTGGTTCCCACGTCCTGTCTAAAACAACATCATCATCATAGCCTTCCTCATCATCCCCGCCACTTCTGTCACTGTGTTGTGAATGTGATGTGACATCATGGCGGGCTCCATGCCCCCCCCTCATTACTGCGTCTGCCACCACGGCTACCACCACCAACACCCCCACTACCGCAGCTATGCGTCTCGGTCACCGCTTCCACCTCCACCACCGCCGCAACACACTCCGTTGGCTGACTCGCGGAAAACAAATCATCATCATCACTATGTTGTTCAGTATCTTCCTTCGCACCCGAGGATATGTCTCTTAGGACTCTCAGGAAAGATGGCTTCCCGCTAGGAAGGGGGAGCGAAGACATAGATGATGGAATGGAAACGCTAGAAATACCTATATTACTACTGTCACCGTGCCAAGGAACTGTAGAGGATCTGGAATCCAACGAAACCTGGCTTGAAGCCAGATCGTCAGAGTCTTCCTGCTGAGATGACCGCGAGCTAGCCAACCAGTCCACAATGGCCGTATTGTCTAAAGTAACCCGCCCACCGGAGGAGATGGACAAGTCTGGCTTGCTGATACTACTACGAGCAGGCACATGGCAGCTGCTACTAGTGGAACTGGGCACATGTCTTGTGCCACAAATGCTGCTACTGGGTCTGGCACCAACAGATCCAACATTTGGACTGGAAGAGGAGACGGCATGGGTGTTTCTTCCTCTACCCCGTCCTTTCACAACCTTTTTTTTCCCAGACATTTCAGAGCCCCTTTTAAAAGTGTATTCACACACGGACACTGGCTTGGCAAATGGCAATGAATGAGAATTTCAATCAGCCTCGCTGCAGTGCACTCAGGGAATGCTGGGCCTTGTAGTACTACTAGGCTGCCTGTATGGCAAGTTGGATTGTTATCCTGTTAATAACGGCCAGGGATGAGCCCCTTTTAAAAGCGTATTCACACACGGACACTGGCTTGGCAAATGGCAATGAATGAGAATTTCAATCAGCCTCGCTGCAGTGCACTCAGGGAATGCTGGGCCTTGTAGTACTTCTAGGCTGCCTGTATGGCAAGTTGGATTGTTATTCCTGTTAATAACGGCCAGGGATGAGCCCCTTTTAAAAGCGTATTCACACACGGACACTGGCTTGGCAAATGGCAATGAATGAGAATTTCAATCAGCCTCGCTGCAGTGCACTCAGGGAATGCTGGGCCTTGTAGTACTACTACTACCACTACTACAAAGGCTGCCTGTATTGCAAGTTGGATGCAATGGGGATGAGCCCCTTCTAAAAGCGTATTCACACACGGACACTGGCTTGGCAAATGGCAATGAATGAGAATTTCAATCAGCCTCGCGGCAGTGCATTCAGGGAATGCTGGGCCTTGTAGTACTACTAGGCTGCCTGTATGGCAAGTTGGATTGTTATTCCTGTTAATAACGGCCAGGGATGAGCCCCTTTTAAAAGCGTATTCACACACGGACACTGGCTTGGCAAATGGCAATGAATGAGAATTTCAATCAGCCTCGCTGCAGTGCACTCAGGGAATGCTGGGCCTTGTAGTACTTCTAGGCTGCCTGTATGGCAAGTTGGATTGTTATTCCTGTTAATAACGGCCAGGGATGAGCCCCTTTTAAAAGCGTATTCACACACGGACACTGGCTTGACAAATGGCAATGAATGAGAATTTCAATCAGCCTCGCTGCAGTGCACTCAGGGAATGCTGGGCCTTGTAGTACTACTACTACCACTACTACAAAGGCTGCCTGTATTGCAAGTTGGATGCAATGGGGATGAGCCCCTTATAAAAGCGTATTCACACACTGGCTGAGTAGTGAGTAGTGGATGAGCCCCTTCGATTTCTGAATTCCTGCCTTTTAGATTCCTAAAGCTTTCCCTTACTGCACAGAGATGCTATCCCTACAGCTCCTGTCTGTAAAATGGCCGCTGAGCTCCGTGCATAGACTTTTATTGCAGGCTTGAGCCCGCCCCTATGCTGCCTCCCGATTGGCTGGGAGAGCCGTTTGCAAGGCATTATGGGGTAGCCTGATGTCAGGTGATCTTCTGTAATCCTCCATTTTAGATGTAACATGTGGCAGGCGCCAAAATGTAGCCGGGTTCGGTCAAAACGGGTTCGGCCGAACTCGGTAAAGTTCGGATTCGCTGCGAACCGAACTTTTCCTGAAGTTCGGACCGAAACCGGGTTCGGTTGTCCCGGTTCGCTCATCTCTAGCTGTGTTCTCTGAAAACAGCTCTGTAATTTTCAGCCATTTTTGACTTTGCGTGTGAACCCTAAGACTATGACACCTGATAGCTCTGCTACTTGATAGGAGACAGCGGCTCAGCAGACAGTATCACATATAATATGCTTAGATACAACGGCTTAGCAGACAGTATCACATATAATATGCTGAGATACAACGGCTTAGCAGACTGTATCACACATGCTAGGCCCAATTAGAAGGTTAATTGGGAAAAAATGTCTTATAGTGTTTTTCGATAAAGGTCACTTGAACTGGTATCATTTAAACAGTTAACCGATGAATGGCGCTGTTTACGTGGAATTTACCCTGCGGACTAATGTACCATATAATGTATTAAAAAAACAATGTAAAAAAAACCTACATTTTGTGGGGTGTATTGAACAAAAAACCTGTAATTCCGCCATTTCTGTTTTGATTTTACAATGTTCATCGGGCGGCATGAATTGCATGATAACTTGATTCTGCGGGTCGTTACGATTATGGCGATACCAAATTTATATAGTTTTATATTTTACTTCATAATTTGTTTTTGTGACGCTGCATTCGAAGATGAACGGCATAGTTTTTCAATGCAACAGCACTTCATAGGGCGGGAAGGGGTTAAAACCCACTCTCTGAAGCCCCCCTTCAAGATACATTTCAACTAATCTGGTCCCCATGGCAGAAATCTGTCTTTCCATCTGGCACCTCCAGCAGACTCCTTTCAGTCTAGTTTGATTTCTTTTACCTCAGAGTTCCTCTTTTTACCTTTTTTTAATTTCTTTTCTCCCCCCTTTTTTTTTGAACTATTTCTAACAGGGGCTGTGCAGGATTAGAAAAATATGGCTGCTTTCTTCCAAAAACAGCACCACACCTATCCACAGGTTGTATCTGGTATTGCAGGTTTGCTCCATTGAAGTGAATGGTAATGAGCTGTAATACCACACACAACCTATGGACAGGTGTGGTGCTGGTTTTTGGAGAAAGCAGACAAGTTCTCTTATCCTGGACAACCCTTTGTCATGGATAGTTCTTGTGCGGAGATGCTCCCTGCATTATCCCTTTTCCTTTATGGCCGCTGATATGTTCTATTCAGCTTTATGGCCTCTGTGGTAAGTACACTGCCAGTCATTAAAGTGTTAACACTTCAGACCACTGTGGGTGACGTCACAATGTATGAGTTGTGCAGTGGTAATAAACTCCTGTAGTAATGATGATGAAGGTGCTGATGTCATAAATACAAATGTTTATGACATAAAGAAGATTCCATATTAGAAGGTTTTACTGCCACATTCAGCGCCATATTGGATGGGACTGAGGACCTTGAGCTTGACTTCCCCACCAATACCGACCTGATGTAATTTGGAGGTTCTAGCAGGGAAACCCTTCACCCCAGACCACTTCTTCATCACAGTGATGCCATCCTCTTCATACGGGTTGTCTGTAATAGAGGGGGGTTTCCAGCAGGAGATCCCCCTCTATTAGCCGGAGCGGAGACAGGTGCTACAAGGAGGCATCTGGAGGACCCCTCTGGAGGACCGGTCTCAACCGAGCATCGCCCATTCATTTTAATGGGTGCCCAGGAAGAGAGACATCCGCCTAGCCAACCAGATCAGCCGATTTATGTGTTTTATGTTGTTCGTTCGGTGTATTGTCTTTCCTTGAAAATCTGAGAAAACGTACAAATTCTGTTACAAATGATATTTTGGCACCTTCTAAGCCCAGAGGAAGGGCAATCCTCCAGCCATGGTTTCCCTAGAGGTTTCCCCCACAGGGGGTTTTTCCTTTCCTGCGTGCTGGAGGGTGACTCTTCGTGAGTCGGAGGTTTGCCATTTTGGGTTTGGTCATATAATATAATAAAAGTTTTGACCATTTAACACCCAATTATAATGTTTTGTGTCTTTATTTTGCATTCTTTGGTTTGGTGATTGGGATTCTGGGTCTATCACATATCACAAAATCATAAGGCCGGACATCTACTTCCCACACTGACATAGAATGGAGACAACAAGCGTTGCTCCACAATTAAGTGTACACATCCTTACATTAACCCCTTCCCGACATTTGCCGTATGGCTACGCCATGGAAAGCTATGACTTCCCGCAAATTGCCGTATCCATACGCCAAATGTTTGGCAACGGCCCAGAAGCTGAGTCGGTGCCATCATCCCCAGATCTCAGCTGTATCTTACAGCTGACATCCGGCTGTAATGGTGGGGACCGAAATTAGCTTTGATCCCCGCCATTAACCCCTTAAGTGCAGCGCTCAAACGCGAGTGCTGCACTTAAGGTGTTTGCAGCTCATCGGAACCCCAGCAATGAAATTGCCGGGGTTCCGGTGGCTGCAATGGCAACCGGAGGCCTAATACTGGCCTCCCGGTCTGCCTAATACGGAAGACAGTCAAGATCCGCCCGGCGGCGGAGCCTGATCCGCTTCCGTAGCCGCCGGAAAGATGGCATCCACCTGTAATGTCAGGAACCGGAGCTAGCTCCGATCCCTGCCATTAACTCCCTCGATGCAGCAATCGAAAGCGATTACTGCATCGTAGTGGTTACTAGCAGATCACCAGCCCTGACAGGCAATCAGGACTGGGGACTGCTGCTATGGCAACAGGAGACACAATGGTCTCCTGATATGTCATTACGGAAGCCGATTAGGCCCCGCCGGGAGGCGAAGCCTAATCGGCTTGCTGTCAGTGAATAACTGACAGATCTAATACATTGCACTACGTAGTGTCGTGGAAATCCATCGCTCAAAATATATTAGACTGAAATTTATACGAGTCCCAACAGACTCTCAAGGCCAGACTCCATTAGTCAGAATCCCAATTAGGATATTTCACCGATATATATCGAGAGAGGAGAAGAAAACACACAGACTCGCTGAAATGTTCAAAATGCTCCTCTGAAGGATTTATTACCAAACTCAAACTGTTAAACTGAAATTCAGAAGGGGTGTCGGCTTGAGGTTAACCAATCAGAGACAATGTAACAGTATTTGTTATTCAGTAAAAAGCATATCATAACGTACATCCCAGATACATCATTATAATTCTTCACACATAAGGGTATGTGCACACACACTAATTACGTCCGTAATTGACGGACGTATTTCGGCCGCAAGTACCGGACTGAACTCAGTGCAGGGAGCCGGGCTCCTAGCATCATACTTATGTACGATGCTAGGAGTCCCTGCCTCGCTGCAAGACAACTGTCCCGTACTGTAATCATGTTTTCAGTACGGGACAGTAGTTCCACGGAGAGGCAGGGACTCCTAGCATCATACATAACTATGATGCTAGGAGCCCGGCTCCCTGCACTGAGTTTGGTCCGGTACTTGCGGCCGAAATACGTCCGTCAATTACGGACGTAATTAGTGTGTGTGCACATACCCTTATGTTTACAGGTGTCTTATCTCTCTTTTGGACAGAATATTCTCGTGGAGATGGGGGAGACCTTCCCTCACGCATACTTGCCATCCCCCCATCTCACTCCCTGTCCATCTTCACATGGGAACCAAGGTCAAAGATAAAACATACAAAATCAACATTACTTGTATTAAAGGAACAATGACTTTCCTATTCACTACAAAAGAACCAAGATGGGAACTCCAGACAAGATGGGAACTCCAGACAAGATGGGAACTCCAGACAAGATGGGAACTCCAGACAAGATGGGAACTCCAGACAAGATGGGAACTCCAGACAAGATGGGAACTCCAGACAAGACGCGGCTGCACGAAACTAAATCATTTAAACATTATCATCACTTTCACATAATACATATCTTAGTAATTCGGCCTCCTGCTTGATAATTCACAATGTAATTTCATACAGAGAATATAAGCAAATAAATCATCCTTCACAGTAGGTAGTGCAAAGTATTAGAAAAAAAACATCAGACAGTTGGAACTTCAAGTCCCCTAGTGGGACTTGAAAGAAAGTGTAAAAGAAAGTATAAAAAAGTGTAAAAAAATAAATAAAAAATAGAAGTTTGCAAACAATAAAAGTTTCAAGTAATAAAATAAAACACAATCGCCCTATTTCTCTTATCAAGTCCTTTATTATTGAAAAAAAATAATAAACCATACGTATTTGGTATCGCCGCAACCGTAACGACCTGAGGTATCAAAATATTATATTATTTATTGCACACGGTGAACAGCGTAAAAAAAAAACGTAAAAAACTATACCCGAGTTTCTGTTTTTTGGTCACTTTGCCCTACAAATATTGGAATAAAAAGTGATCAAAAAGTCGCACATATCAAAAAATTGTACCTATAAAAACTATAGCTCGTCTCGCAAAAAACAAGCCCTCATACAGCTCCGGCGACAAAAAAATTGGAAAGATATGGTTCTCACAACTTGGTGACAGAAAAAATACATTCTTTTTACAAAAGCAATTTTATTGTGCAAAAAGTTGTAAAACATAAAAAAGTTCTGTAAATTAGGTATCGCCGGAATCGTACGGATCCACAGAATAAAGTTAACAGGTAATTTAGAACGCATGGTGAACACTGTATAAAAAAAACTAAAAAAGCTGTGCCAGAATTGCGATTTTTTGTTTACCTGGCATCCCAAAAAATAGAATAAAAGGTGATCAAAAAGTCGCATGTACCCGAAAATGGTACCAATAATCGCTACAGCTCGTCCCGCAACAAACCAGCCCTCATACCGCTACGTCTATGAAAAAATAAAATTAGTTATGGCTCCAATAAGTCAGGAAATAAAAAATATGCAGTTGTGCCCGAGGGGAACATTTCCTCTGTTTCAAGAGGCGATTTATCAAGGATCTAAAATTAGGGAACCAGGAAGGGGAGAGCCCAAACATATCCGCTGGAAGCGAGGGCGCCCGTATTATACCAGGACAACACTTCACAGCAAAATTCCCCAAACTGCAAATATGCGGACCAAAAGGGGCATAAGAAAGGACGCCATATATCAGTGCGACACTGGCCTGTGCAGAAAGGATTGCTTCACAGCGTAACACACATAAATTGATTATTTTATAGTTTTTTTACCCCATTACTATACCCCCTGACTATGCCCCTTATATACTCTGCCCAGCCCACCATATGCCCCACATTATAAACGGAAACACTCCAAACAAAACTATTACCAAGCAAATTCCACGCTCCAAAAGCCAAATGACGCTCCCACCCCTCTGAGCCCTACAGTGTGCCCAGACAGCAGTTTCCTTCCACATATATGGCATCGTCATACCCGGGAGAACCCTTTTAACAATTTTTGGGGTGTGTTTCTCCAGTGACATAAGCTGGGTATGACATATTTGCCATTGAAATGGCATTTCTAGGGAAAAATATCAATTTTTACTTTGCACCATCCACAGCACAATCATTTATGGAAAATACCTGTGGGTGAAAATGCTCACTACACCCCTTAATAGATGCCTTGAGGGGTGCAGTTTCCAAATGGGGTCACTTCTCAGGGCTTTCTTTTTATTATTTCACATCTGAGCCTCTGCAATTGTGATCCAATACTTTATAAATCGCCAAATTAGGCCTCGATTTTGCATGGTACGCTTTCACACCTGAGCCTGGTCGAATGTTCGGCAAAAGATTAGGGCCACATGAAGGGTGTTTCTAAAACCAGGAAACTCAGCATAATAATTAGAGAGCTGTCTTGTTATGGTGGCACAAGCTGGGCACCACATATTGGCATATATATATATACAAAACACCTGCAGGGTTAACATGCTTACTACACCCCTAGGTAAATGCATTGAGGGTGTAGTTTCCAAAATGTGGTCACTTCTGCGGGGTATCCACAGTTTTTGTCCCACAGGTGCCCAGAAACAAATCCAGAAATATCTGCACTCCAAATGGCGCTCCTTCCTTTCTGAGCCCTGCCGTGTGCCCAAACAGCAGTTTATGACCACATATGGGGTATTGCCGTACTCGGGAGAAATTGCTTTACAAATGTTGTGTTCTTTTTTTCCATTATTTGTTGAGAAAACAAAAAAATTTGCGGTAAAGCTACGTCTTATTGAAGAAAAAGGATTGTTTTTATTTTCACTGCCCAATTCTAATAAATTCTATGAAACATCTATGGGGTCAAAATGCTCACAATACTCCTAGATGGATTCCTCAAGGGGTGTAGTTTCCTAAATGGAGTCACTATTTGGGCATTTTTCATTGTTTTGCCCCTCAGGGGCTTTGCAAATGCGACATTGCCTCCGCAAACCATTCCTGCTAAATGTGATCTCCAAAAGCCAAATAGCGCTCTTTCCATTCTAAGCCCTGCCGTGTGTCCAAAAAGCCGTTTATTACCACATATGGGGTACTGTTTTAATCGGGAGAAATTGCTTTACAAATTTTGCTGTGCTTTTTCTCCTTCAGTCTTTGTGGAAATGAGAAAAAATGTGCTAAAACTACATTTTCTTTGAAAATATGTAGATTTTTATTTTCAGGGCCTACTTCCAATAATTTCTGCAAAAAACCTGTGGGGTCAAAACGCTCAGTATACCCCTAGATAATTTCCTCAATGGGTGTAGTTTCCAAAATGAGGCCACTTGTGGGGGGTTTACACTGTTTTATCCCCTCAGGGGCTTTGTAAATGTGACATGGCCTCCGCAAACCATTCCTGCTAAATGTGAACTCCAAAAGCCAAATGGTGCTCCATCCGTTCTAAGCCCTACCGTGTGTCCAAACAGCCGTTTATTACCACATGTGGGGTACTGTTTTACTCGGGAGAAATTGCTTTACAAATTTTGCGGTGCTTTTTCTCCTTCAGTCTTTGCGGAAATAAGAAAAAATTTGCTTTACCTACATTTTCTTTGAAAAAATGTAGATTTTTATTTTCAGGGCCTACTTCCAATAATTTCTGCAAAAAACCTGGGGGGTCAAAACGCTCAGTATACCCCTAGATAATTTCCTTGAGATTTCCACTGTTTTGGCACCGCAAGAGCCCTTGAAACCTGACATGGTGCCTAAAATATATTCAAATAAAAATAAGGCCCCAAAATCCACTAGGTGCTCCTTTGCTTCTGAGGCCGGTGCTTCAGTCCAGTAGCAGCTACGGCCACATGTGGGATATTTCCTAAAACTGCAGAATCTGGGCAATAAATATTGAATTGCATTTCTCTGGTAAAACCTTCTGTGTTATAAAGAAAATTGGATTAAAAATTTATTTCTGCAAAAAAATATGACATTTGTAAATTTCACCCCTACTTTACTTTAATTCCTGTGAAAAGTTTAAAGGGTTAAGAAATTTTCTAAATGCTGTTTTGAATACTTTGAGGGGTGAAGTTTTCAAAATGGGGTGACTTTTTTGGGGTTTCTAATATATAAGGCCCTCAAAGCCACTTCACAAGTGAACTGGCCCCTGTAAAAATAGCCTTTTTAAATTTTTTGGAAAATGTGAGAAATTGCTGCTAAAGTTCTAAGCCTTGTAACGTCATAGAAAAATAAAAGGATGTTCAAAAAACGATGCCAAACTAAAGTAGACATATGGGGGATGTTAGTTAGCAACCATTTTGTGTGTTATAACTGCCTGCCTTACAAGCGGATACATTTAAGTTGAGAAAAATGCAAATGTTTGCAATTTTTCGCTAAATTTTGGTGTTTTTCACAATTAAATACTGAACATATCGAGCAAATTTTGCCAGTAACATCAAGTCCAATGTGTCACGAGAAAACAATCTCAGAATCGCTTGGATAGCTAAAAGCATTCCGACGTTATTACCACATAAAGTGACACATGTCAGATTTGAAAAATGAGGCTCACTCCTAATGAATTCCGCATGGACCCTGCCAAGGTTCAGGCCGTGGCAGAATGGGTCCGCCCTGCCTCCCTGAAGGCCTTACAGTGTTTCCTGGGGTTTGCTAATTATTACAGGAGATTTATTGCTCATTATTGGTCATCGCTAAGCCTCTTACGGACCTTACTCGTAAAGGTGCTGATCTCCTCCACTGGCCTCCGGAGGCGGTCCAGGCTTTTGAGGTCCTCCCGAGAATCTTCCTGAGAACAAGCTGTTTGTTCCCCTGCAATTCCGGCTAAGGTTGCTCAGAGAGAACCATGACTCCGCACTATCTGGCCATCCAGGCTTTCTGGGTACCAAGCACCTAATTTCTAGAACCTATTGGTGGCCTGGAGTGCCTAAAGACGTTAAGGCCTACGTCGCCGCTTGTGAAATTTGTGCTAGGTCCAAGACTCCCAGGTCCCGACCAGCGGGCTTACTATGTTCCTTGCCCATTCCCCAGAGACCTTGGACACATATCTCCATGGATTTTATCACTGATCTGCCTCCATCCGAAGGTAAGTCGGTGGTGTGGGTTGTAGTAGACCGCTTCAGTAAGATGTGCCACTTTGTACTCCTCAAGAAACAACCCAATGCCAAGACGTTAGCTACCTTGTTTGTCAAACACATTCTGCGTCTCCATGGGGTTCCTGTCAATATTGTTTCTGACAGAAGGGTACAATTTGTTTCGTTGTTTTGGAGAGCCTTCTGTAAGAGTCTGGAGATTGATCTGTCCTTCTCCTCGGCCTTCCATCCTGAAACTAATGGCCAAACTGAGAGGACTAATCAGTCTCTAGAACAATATTTAAGGTGTTTTATCTCTGACTGTCAAGATGATTGGGTCTCCTTCATTCCCCTCACCGAATTTTCCCTTAATAACCGGGTCAGTAACTCGTCAGGGGTCTCCCCCTTTTTCTGTAATTTTGGGTTTAACCCACGGTTCTCCTCCATTTCTCCTGGTGTGTCAAACAATCCCGAGGTAGATGTCGTTCATCGGGAACTGTGCACAGTCTGGGCCCAGGTTCAGAAGAACCTTGAGGCGTCCCAGCACACAAAAGACTCAGGCAGATAGAAGACGTTCTGCTAACCCCTTGTTTGTGGTCGGGGATCTGGTGTGGTTGTCTTCAAAAAATGTGCGCCTTAAAGTTCCGTCCAAAAAAATTGCTCCCCAGTATATAGGGCCGTACAAGGTCAGTGAGGTCCTTAACCCTATCTCCTTCCGGCTGAGGTTACCCCCATCTTTTCAAATACACAACGTGTTACATGCCTCCATCCTGAAACGCTGCTCCCCATCCTTGGCTACCTCGAGGAAACCTCCGGTCCCTGTTTTGACCCCAGAATGGGTAGAATTCGAGGTGGCCAAGATTGTGGACAGCAGAATGGTCCAAGGCTCCCTGCAGTACCTGGTCCATTGGAGAGGATACGGGCCTGAGGATAGGACTTGGGTCCCCCCCGGATGTTCACGCCGGGTTATTGCTTAGGAAGTTCCATCTTCGGTTCCCCAACAAGCCAGGTCCACCTAGGAAGGGTCGAGTGGCCTCTCATAAAAGAGGGGGTACTGCAAAGAATTTGCCAGACACAGCGTCTGTGTCAACGCCCGTGGTTAATCAGCCTGCATCTGTGCCTAGGTCTGCTAGAGTGACTCGTTATGCTACCACTCAGGCTGGTAGGCTGAGGAGTGGGAGAACCTATCACAGCCTGGCCAGATGGTCCTAGCTCCCGCCCTTTGTCTACTTATACCTTAATTTCCTGCTTGTCCTTTGCCTGTGATTCTCTTGCTTCCTGGCTCTGCTGTTCCTGCTTTTCCTATTGACCTCTGCTTCATATTGACCCTGGCTTTACTGACTACTCTCCTGCTCTGCATTTGGCACCACGTACACTCCCGGTTTGACTCGACTCGTTCACTACTCTTGTTGCTCAAGGTGTTGCCGTGGGCAACTGCCCCATTTCCCTTAGCTTCTGTGTACCCTTGTCTGTTTGTCTGTCGTGCACCTATTGAAAGTAGGGACCGTCGCCCAGTTGTACGCCGTCGCCTAGGATGGGCCGTGCAAGTAGGCAGGGACTGAGTTGAGGGTAGATTAGGGCTCACCTGTCTGTCTCCCTACCCCGACATTACACTAAGAGTTTGCGGTTGCCAACGTCATAGTTTCTCTCAGTGGAGGAGAACTTCCTGGAGAAGTAGGCACAGGGACGGAGATGGGTGAGAGACCTAGTACCCTGGGACAAGACAACACCCACTCCCACCTCGGAGGCGTCAACCTCCACGATAAATGGCTCCATTTAGTTAGTACCTCTTAAGCTGAACCTTGATCAGCCGCAATTTCGGAGACTAAGTCTGAATCCACAGAGGATATGATTATACCTGGGGGCAAAATACAAGCGGGATCCTCCTCAGGCTGGCAGGCTGAGGAGAGGGAGAACCTATCACAGCCTGGCCTGATGGTTCTAGCTCCCGCCCTTGGTCTATTTTTGCCCTCACTTGCAGCATATTCCTTGCCTGTGATTGTCTGGTTTCCTGGCTCTGCGATTCTTGCTATTTACCTTATTAACCGTTGTTACCTATTGACCCTGGCTTAACTGACTATTCTCCTGCTCTGATTTGCTACTTTGTACTCTCCTGGTTTGTCTCGGCTCGTTTACCACTGCCTGTTGCTCACGGTGTTTCCGTGGGCAACTGCCCCTACCTCCCACTTTTTCTTCTGTGTGCCCTTGTCTTGTGTTGTCTGTCTTGCACTTATTGAGCGTAGGGAATGTCGCCCAGTTGTACGCCGTCACTTAGGACGGGCCGTGCAAGTAGGCAGGGACTAAGATCCATGGAGATATGGGTCCAAGGTCTATGGGGAATGGGCAAAGAACATAGTAAGCACGCAGGTCGGGACCTGGGAGTCTTGGACCTAGCACAAATTTCACAAGCGGCGACGTAGGCCTTAACGTCTTTAAGCAACCTAGACCACCAATAGGTTCTAGAACTGAGGTGCTTGGTACCCAGGATGCCTGGATGGCCAGATAGTGCGAAGTCATGGTTCTCCCTGAGCAACCTTAGCCGGAATTGCAGGGGAACAAATAGCTTGTTCTCAGGAAGGTTCTGGGGAGCAGAAGCTTGATCAGCCACAATTTTGGAGACTAAGTCTGAATCGACAGAGGATATGATTATACCTGGGGCAAAATACAAGCGGGATCCTCCTCAGGAGGAGGGCTGGCCATGAAGCTACGCGACAGAGCATCAGCTTTAATATTTTTTGACCCAGCCCTATAGGTAACCACAAAGTTGAATCTCGTAAAAAAACAACGCCCATGGAGCTTGTCTCGGGTTTAGCCTCCGGCCAGATTCTAGGAAAACCAGATTCTTGTGGTCAGTAAGGACTGTTACCTGGTGTCCAGCCCCCTCCAGGAATTGGCACCACTCTTCAAAGGCCCATTTAATGGCTAAGTGTAAAGGATTTGCCAGACACAGCGTTTGTGTCAATGCCCGTGGGTAATCAGCCTGCATCTGTGCCTAGGTCTGCTAGAGTGACTCGTTCTGCTACCACTCAGGCTGGTAGGCTGAGGAGTGGGAGAACCTATCACAGCCTTGCCAGACAGTCCTAGCTACCGCCCTTTGTCTACTTATACCTTCACTTGCTGCTTGTCCTTTGCCTGTGATTCTCTTCCTTCCTGGCTCTGCTGTTCCTGCTTTTCCTATTGACCTCTGCTTCATATTGACCCTGGCTTTACTGACTACTCTCCTGCTCTGCGTTTGGCACCACGTACTCTCCTGGTTTGACTCGGCTTGTTCACTACTCTTGTTGCTCACGGTGTTGCCATGGGCAACTGCCCCATTACCCTTAACTTCTGTGTACCCTTGTCTGTTTGTCTGTTGTGCACATATTGAGCTTAGGGACCGTCGCCCAGATGTACGCCATCACCTAGGACGGGCCGTGCAAGTAGGCAGGGACTGAGTTTCGGGTAGATTAGGGCTCACCTGTCCGTCTCCCTACCCCGTTTCATTACACTATGGCACCTGATAGCTCTGCTACTTGATAGGAGACAGCGGCTCAGCAGACAGTATCACATATAATATGCTTAGATACAACGGCTTAGCAGACAGTATCACATATAATATGCTGAGATACAACGGCTTAGCAGACAGTATCACACATGCTAGGCCCAATTAGAAGGTTAATTGGGAAAACATTTCTTATGGTGTTTTTCGATAAAGGTCACTTGAACTGGTATCATTTAAACAGTTAACGATGAATGGCGCTGTTTATGTGGAATTTACCCTGCGGCCTAATGTACCATATAATGTTTTTTTTTTTTTTTTTTTAAAAACCTACATTTTGTGGGGTGAATTGAAAAAAAACCTGTAATTCCGCCATTTCTGTTTTGATTTTACAGTGTTCATCGGGCGGCATGAATTGCATGATATCTTGATTCTGCGGGTCGTTACGATTATGGCGATACCAAATTTATATAGTTTTATTTTTTACAAAATAATTTGTTTTTGTGACGCTGCATTCGAAGATGAACTGCATAGTTTTTCAATGCAACAGCACTTCATAGGGCGGGAAGGGGTTAAAACCCACTCTCTGAAGCCCCCCTTCAAGATACATTTCAACTAATCTGGTCCCCATGGCAGAAATCTGTCTTTCCATCTGGCACCTCCAGCAGACTCCTTTCAGTCTAGTTTGATTTCTTTTACCTCAGAGTTCCTCTTTTTACCTTTTTTTAATTTCTTTTCTCCCCCCTTTTTTTTTTCTATTTCTAACAGGAGCTGTGCAGGATTAGAAAAATATGGCTGCTTTCTTCCAAAAACAGCACCACACCTATCCACAGGTTGTATCTGGTATTGCAGGTTTGCTCCATTGAAGTGAATGGTAATGAGCTGTAATACCACACACAACCTATGGACAGGTGTGGTGCTGGTTTTTGGAGAAAGCAGACAAGTTCTCTTATCCTGGACAACCCTTTGTCATGGATAGTTCTTGTGCGGAGATGCTCCCTGCATTATCCCTTTTCCTTTATGGCCGCTGATATGTTCTATTCAGCTTTATGGCCTCTGTGGTAAGTACACTGCCAGTCATTAAAGTGTTAACACTTCAGACCACTGTGGGTGACGTCACAATGTATGAGTTGTGCAGTGGTAATAAACTCCTGTAGTAATGATGATGAAGGTGCTGATGTCATAAATACAAATGTTTATGACATAAAGAAGATTCCATATTAGAAGGTTTTACTGCCACATTCAGCGCCATATTGGATGGGACTGAGGACCTTGAGCTTGACTTCCCCACCAATACCGACCTGATGTAATTTGGAGGTTCTAGCAGGGAAACCCTTCACCCCAGACCACTTCTTCATCACAGTGATGCCATCCTCTTCACACGGGTTGTCTGTAATAGAGGGGGGTTTCCAGCAGGAGATCCCCCTCTATTAGCCAGAGCGGAGACAGGTGCTACAAGGAGGCATCTGGAGGACCCCTCTGGAGGACCCGTCTCAACCGAGCATCGCCCATTCATTTTAATGGGTGCCCAGGTAGAGAGACATCCGCCTAGCCAACCAGATCAGCCGATTTATGTGTTTTATGTTGTTCGTTCATTGTATTGTCTTTCCTTGAAAATCTGAGAAAATGTACAAATTCTGTTACAAATGATATTTTGGCACCTTCTAAGCCCAGAGGAAGGGCAATCCTCCAGCCATGGTTTCCCTAGAGGTTTCCCCCACAGGGGGTTTTTCCTTTCCTGCGTGCTGGAGGGTGACTCTTCGTGAGTCGGAGGTTTGCCATTTTGGGTTTGGTCATATAATATAATAAAAGTTTTGACCATTTAACACCCAATTATAATGTTTTGTGTCTTTATTTTGCATGACTTGGGTTAAGTCGAGTGATGTATGTGTATACAAATTACACTTACCTATATATCTGTTCGCCATTCATAACCCACACCTTTCTCTCATGAAGACTCGACTCCGAGGGTTTGGATAAAGTGGCCACAGCAGCCATTTTATTAAGAAATAAATATAAAAGTTAGTTAACTCAATTAACCATAAATAAATAATATCCATATTATTTATTAACAAAAACAATAATAAATCAATAATGCACGAATCATAAATTATAACCCAAACACGTCAGACACCACTGACAAACAAACATTAACACATAGACTAGGAGAAGTCCTTGGAGCTATCATTACCTTTTTATGTTACCTGCTATCTGCCCCACCATTTTACCCCCAGCAGTAAAAACCCGGCTCAGAGGCACCAATACTCCTGGCAGATGCCGTAAGGTAACTGCCACCTCTGCCAAGGGATAACACCCTAAGGAAACCACACTATCCAACCACCGCCAGACAGTGTCCTTTCATCTTTAAAACCCGCAAGGATCCATACCCACGATGCATCCCCCCCATAATTATTTGTCTAACTCCAAGGACTCCCCAGCAGCTGCCATGACAAAACGAAAATACCCACCGAAAGACCCCACCTGTCCTCATACTTCCCTGACCATATGATCCAATACTAACAAAAAAGGCGGAGGGCGGGCGGGGATGTCTTACTCCGTGTGCTGCTCCCAACCAAAAGACAGAGAAGTCAGCGCACTACCGGCTAACCCTCACCGGATTCCGTCCCTCTCCTCAGAGGCGTAGCGAGGTTCTCCAGCACCCGGGGCAAAGATTCAGTTTGGCGCCCCCCCCCCCAACCTCTTTCCCGACATCTCCTTCCCCCTCGCCATGTTTGTTTTCTCTACCAATCGACGTGTCATTTATTTTCCACATTTCTCTTTATGTAACTCGAGCATAAAATTATTTGTACATTTTACAAGCAATATGGTTCTATACACAACACCAGAACCAAGCTCAGTACATATATACAGCCCCAGAACCAAGCTCAGTACATATACAGCACCAGAACCAAGCTCAGTACATATATACAGCCCCAGAACCAAGCTCCATACATATATACAGCACCAGAACCAAGCTCAGTACATATATACAGCACCAGAACAAAGCTCAGTACATATATACAGCCCCAGAACCAAGCTCAGTACATATACAGCACCAGCACAAATACAGCTCAATTTAGTGCAACCCCTGCTTGTACAGGTTTGTACGGCGTAAAACTACAGCTCCCAGCATAGCCAGAACAATGGTGAGGATATGCTGGGAGATGCTGTTTCAGAAAAAAATAAATCCTATCATAATCATACCACCCATCATCTCCCTGCAGATCATACAGTGACTACAGTGCTGATTAGAGGCAGAATGAACATTTACATTGAGTGACTCACCGGTGACATCTCAGATTCTAGTTCTTTCTCTCCATCCGGTCCAGACCTCTATGATGACTTCTCCCGGTCCATTTCTGCAGTTTGCCGCTCACATGTCTTCAGCTTCTCACTTTTCCTACATTTCTGCACCTATAAATAAAGATAAAGTTCTCATTATACCACACACTACGCCCCTAAATATAATAGTGACATATACTGTGTCCCCCACACACACCATGCCCCCTGTGGATAGTGCCTGCCATAGAGCCCCCTGTAGATTGTGCCCCCATATAGACCACCCCTGTATATAGTGTCCCACAAATAACTCCCCCTATAGTGCTCTACAGATAGCCCACCCCTGTATATAGCCCCCTGCATATAGAGCTCTACAGATAGCCCAACCATGTATGTAGCCCCCTGTAGATATAGCCCACCCCTGTATATAGTGCTCCACATATAGTCCACCCCTGTATATAGTGTTTCACATATAGCCCACCCCTGTATATAGCCCCCCCTTGTACATATAGTCCACCCCTGTATATAGTGCTCCACTAGATAGCCCACCCCTGTATATACTATATACAAGGGTGGGCTATCTGTGGAGCACTATATACAGGGGTGGACTATATGTACAAGGGGGCTATATACAGGGGTGGGCTTTCTGTGGCGCACTATAGGGGGAGCTATTTGTGGGATACTATATACAGGGGTGGGCTATATCTACAGGGGGACTATATACAGGGGTGGGCTATATCTACAGGGGGACTATATCTACAGGGGGACCATATCTACAGGGGGACCATATCTACAGGGGGACCATATCTACAGGGCTGGGCTATACACAGGGCTGGGCTATATCTACAGGGGTGGGCTATACACAGGGGGGCTATATCTACAGAGGGGGGCTATATACAGAGGGGGGCTATATACAGGGGTGGGCTATACATAGGGGGGCTATATACAGGGGGCTATATACACGGGGAATATATCTACAGGGGGCTATATCTACAGGGCTGGGCTATATACAGGGCGACTATATCTACAGGGGGGGCTATATACTGGGGTGGGCTATCTATGGAGCACCATATACAGGGGTGGGCTATATCTACAGGGGGCTATATACTATATAGCCCACCCCTGTATATGGTGCTCTATAGACAGCCCACTCCAGTATATAGCCCCCCGGTAGATATAGTCCCCCTGTAGATAGCCCAGCCCTGTAGATATAGTCCCCCTGTAGATAGCCCAGCCCTGTAGATATAGTCCCCCTGTAGATAGCCCAGCCCTGTAGATATAGTCCCCCTGTATATAGCCCAGCCCTGTAGATATAGTCCCCCTGTATATAGCCCAGCCCTGTAGATATAGTCCCCCTGTAGATAGCCCAGCCCTGTAGATATAGTCCCCCTGTAGATAGCCCAGCCCTGTAGATATAGTCCCCCTGTAGATAGCCCAGCCCTGTAGATATAGTCCACCTGTATATAGCCCAGCCCTGTAGATATAGTCCCCCTGTATATAGCCCCCCTGTAGATATAGTCCCCCTGTATGTAGCCCAGCCCTGTAGATATAGTCCCCCTGTATATAGCCCAGCCCTGTAGATATAGTCCCCCTGTATATAGCCCCCCTGTAGATATAGTCCCCCCTGTATATAGCCCAGTAGATATAGTCCCCCTGTTTATAGCCCAGCCCTGTAGATATAGTCCCCCTGTATATAGCCCCCCTGTAGATATAGTCCCCCTGTATATATCCCAGCAGATATAGTCCCCCTGTATATAGCCCAGCCCTGTAGATATAGTCCCCCTGTAGATATAGTCCCCCTGTATATAGCCCAGCCCTGTAGATATAGTCCCCCTGTAGATAGACACCCCCCGTAGATAAAGCCCCCCGCGAGTAGATATAGTCCCCCCCGCAGATACAGCCACACTTCTATTACAATTTAAAAAAAATAATAATAATTTCAAACTCACCTTATTCCCGCTCACACGCCGTCCGGCAGCCATGGAGACCTGCTCTCTTCTGCGCAGGTCTCCAGGGGGTTGAACGCAGCGTCTATGAAAGGCGCTGATTGGCTGGGCAGGATGACTTTCCCTGCCAGTCAGTCAGCGCCTTTCATCGACGGAAGCGTCACTGGTACAAAAGGTACCAGTCGCTTCATTCGTGGAGAGGCGCTGAATGGCCGGGCACGGAACGTGCCCGGTCATTCATTGCTTCTAATTGTACCTGTGTCCTTGCGACACAGGTACAATTATAGTGCAGGAGGAGGTGGCGCTGGTGCCCCCCTCTGAACTGCGCCCGGGGCACGTGCCCCGCTTGCCCCCCCCTAGCTACGCCCCTGCCTCTCCTAGACCCACCCCCTCCACTAACCCTCCCCTTTGGCTGTGACACGATCCTCCCTCCTATCCTCGTCATGTCTGGCCTACCCTCCGCTGTGGTATGGTCCGTCCGGCCTGTGCTTGACTTGGGGTAAGTCGAGTGATGTATGTGTATGCAAATTACACTTACCTATATATCTGTTCCCCATTCATAACCCACACCTTTCTCTCAAGAAGACTCGACTTCGAGGGTTTGGATAAAGTGGCCACAGCAGCCATTTTATTAAGAAATAAATATAAAAGTTAGTTAACTCAATTAACCATAAATAAATAATATCCATATTATTTATTAACAAAACAATAATAAATCAATAATGCACGAACCATAAATTATAACCCAAACACGTCAGACACCACTGACAAACAAACATTAACACATAGACTAGGAGAAGTCCTTGGAGCTATCATTACCTTTTTATGTTACCGGCTATCTGCCCCACCATTTTACCCCCAGCCGTAAAAACCCGGCTCAGAGGCACCAATACTCCTGGCAGATGCCGTAAGGTAACTGCCACCTCTGCCAAGGGATAACACCCTAAGGAAACCACACTATCCAACCGCCAGATAGTGTCCTTTCATCTTTAAAACCCAGGGGGATCCATACCCACGATGCATCCCCCCCATAATTATTTGTCTAACTCCAAGGACTCCCCAGCCACAGCGTACAGGCCTTGACCCCCTCAAGCCTGAGAGTCCCGCCCCAACAAAATAGCCCTCTCAATGCCATCCTGCAAGCCGAAGTACCACAAATCTGTTCTCACATCATTCAGGTGAACACCATCTGCACTCCAATACGCTCCAACTCCAGCTTCCAAGTCCCAGTGCCGAACACATATGCCACCATTCCGTGCAACAAATGCAGACACCGCTCTGTTAACTTTTATCCTGGCTTTGTTGATCCGCTCCACCGACCGTGCCAAACGCCAGGATTTTCTAGGCACAATATCCGACCACACCGTGATCAAGTTCGGGTACAACGACCACAGGTGCAACAGATCGTGTTTTATTTCCCGAACCAATTCACGGAACGGGCGGGCCCCAAGATCGTTGCGCACAAGAAATCGTCTAAATAATGAATGATCGAATCCACCCCCGCCACAGATTTGACCACCCATTCCGAAAATGAGTTAAACGCCTCAAAGTACGCACAAGAAATGGAACAACCCGTGGGGAGACACCGATCCACATAAAAACTGCCCCCCAAAAACACCCCAGTAAACGCTGATTATCCACATGCACCGGCAACAGCCGAAAAGCCGCCTCGACATCCGTCTTGGCCATTAACGCCCCCCTACCATGGAAACGCACCCACTGCAGCGCCGCGTCGAATGATGTATACACGACCGAGCAAAGATCCCTATCTATCACGTCATTAACCGACAAGCCCTTAGGATAAGACAAATGGTGAATCAAATGGTATTTGTTCGCCTCCTTCTTCGGGACAACCCCCAGCGGGGAGACGACCAAACCCGGGATGGGGAGAGAACTAAAGGGCCCCGCCATGCGCCCCAAATCCACGTATTTTGCCAATTTCTCCCTAACCACGTCGGGATGCTGGTAAGCTGACTTCAGATTTTTTATGGAAAAGGGGAACCTGTGAGGAGGGGAGGGGATACAAAAACCCACATTAAAACCATCAAACAACAACTGCGCATTGGCCCTGTCCGGATAACTATTTAGAAAACTGACCATCCTTTCCTTCTTCACTGGTGTCACCACCATGACTGGCATTAAACCCCCCTCCCCCACCTCGTTTTCCCTTGCGCAAGCATTTAGATGCCCCGTGGGACGCGCCATTGCATTGAGAACAAAAAACTTGCAACCTGCTCCGAATTTACACTGCCCCTCATTGTATTGCCAGCACAGCCCGAGCTTTGCGTTGCCCCCTGAGCTGGATTGACCAGATTGGCCTGCTGCCCCCCCCCCCGCTCCCGGGAAAGGACTGGCCCGGTCGAACCGGAGCCGTTACCCATAACCAGAGGGCAATATCCTTGTGGCTCCACCTAATATTGGGCCGAACCGCCTTCCGTTGTCTAAACTGCTCGTCATAACGTAGACAAGCTACCCCCCATATACCCCATGGGCTTCCCTGATGGCATCCATATAGCAAAACAGGGGGGAGCAATGTTCCAGAGCCTTTTCACCAATAATACTGGCCAAAATGGCGAACGCTTGCAACCAGTTAACAAATGTCTTAAGGATAAGGCGGTTTCGACGCTTTTCCTCCTCCTCCTTCTTACTCTCATCTCGCTTCCCCTTCTCCAGATTAAATTTTTCCAGGGGCAACAATGAAAAAATTTCTACGTACTCGTCCTTCCAAATTTTTTCCCGAACTTCCTGCTTCAAGTGTGCCCCCAAAGGTCCTTCAAAACACACATAAACCTCCCCCCTGGCTTTTTTCGTCCAATCGAACACCATCAACCGCCGCCGCCGAGTCGGTCTGAACAGACACCGCCACCGATTCTGTATTTGCTCCTACACTCGCAGCGACCGCCGCCGAGGCATTAAACCCTACCCCACCAGCCCGCACCCACGCCGCCACAGGACCCCCGTCCCGTTGAGCCGGCCTAACATTTCCTTGACGCAACCGACCAACTCTCGCAGACTATCCCCCCCACCCCCAACATTCACAAACCTAGACCCCACATCACATACCCGCTCCCCAACCGTGGAACCCTCCCCCGAAACAGGAGACATAAGTATAGCAGGAAAAGGTAAAGACGGTGAAAACGACTCACCGAGATGCACAGGCGCTGTGGACCCATCAGCTGGACCGTCCTGTCCACGAAGCTCATCCTCAAGGACTTCGGCGTGCTCAACGGCCGGAACCGAGGTGGGGGAGGGGTGGGCTCCCAAGCTCTCTCTCTGGCAGTCGACCGCCACCGGAGGGCCGGCAGCTCGCTGCCCGGAAGTCACCCTCGAAACGGACGACCTAGGCCTGCGGCCCAATGCATGTCCCTTGCTTCCTCCGGATCGCCGTGGGGCTCCACCCCCAGCCGGCACATCACCAGGGGCAGCTGTCCGAACCATGGAACCCGGCGTAGAACTGGCGAGTGGAGGGGTGACCGGAAGTAGGGGCCACACCCCCCCACCTCCACTGAACTCTGCCGCGAAGCGGGATTCCTCCCGACCCTGGCACCGGCTGCAGTATCAGTGTTGCCAGACGCCCGAGCCAGAGGGTCCCTCACAGGGCTCCCTCTGCGGCGCCGGGTCCGAGGAGCAACGTCGGGGCTCAGCCTTTCTGGAGGACGCGAGCGCCGGGCCCGGAGCGGGGGAGAGGCAGCCGAAGGTACCGGAGCGTTGGCCACCGCTGCAGCTTGTTCCTCCAACCAGGCGGGGCCGAATGCAGCAGCCGCCGCCGGCATCTGCTCACAGCTACGAAATGGTAAGAGCAGATATATAGAAAAGTATCCGGCACACAAATGTGGTTCAATTTTGCGATTTTATTAAATTCGATGCCATGGGCAATGTGCGTGCAACGTTTCGGTTCAACGACCTTCGTCAGGCACTAGATCCCACTTGGCGTATGATTCTTGAATTATATCGTGCTGCAGTCAGTATGGCGGCTTGCCGCTTAGTTTTGGCGCAGAGTTCACAGCAGCACAGAATATTTCAGGAGAGGAGTGTGCAGATTCTGTGCTGCTGTGAACTCTGCTCTTACCATTACGTAGCTCTCAGTCTGTTACCTCTCCTCCACTCCTGTCCTCACTAACACCTTCACATGATTGGCAAGTCACCACCCCGCACAAGATCCCCACGCTCATCTCCTGAAATACTCTGTGCTGCCTTAAACTCTGTGGACAGGTCAGGATCCTGTTTCTTTTAAATGCTGCTGGGGAACCCACTCGATCCACTATATAAGGCTGCGCCTCCATCCTCTTCTGCCCCAGTCACTTGTTCCCAAGCACTGTAGTGCAGCCTTATATAGTGGATCGAGCGGGTTCCCCAGCAGCATTTAAAAGAAACAGGATCCTGACCTGTCCACAGAGTTTAAGGCAGCACAGAGTATTTCAGGAGATGAGCACGGCCGGGCACGGGCAGCCGGTCATTTTTCCGAGCCGTGCTCCCATTATAAAGTATAGGAGCACGGCCCGTAAAATAAAAAAAAAAGAACATGTTCTATCTTTCTAACGGCACGGGCACCTTCCCGTGAGAAAACGGGAAGGTACCCGTGGCTAACAGAAGTCTATGGGCCCGCTATTTCGGGTCGTAATTACGACCTGTAATAACGGGTGTTTTTACGGTCGTGTGCATGAGGCCCCGTAATGACGGGTGGCTACATGTGTGCACCCGTCATTACGGCAGCGTTGCTAGGCGACGTCAGTAAATAGTCACTGTCTAGGGTGCTGAAAGAGTTAACTGATCGGCAGTAACTGTTTCAGCACCCTGGACAGTGAATTCCGATCAGAATAAACCTGTAAAAAAAAAAGACGTTCATACTTACCGAGAATGTTCTGCTTCCTCCAGTCCGGTCTCCCGGCCGTTGCCTTGGTGACGCGTCCCTCTCGACATCCGGCCCGACATTCCTGGATGATGTTACAGCCCATGTGACCGCTGCAGCCAATCACAGGCTGCCGCGGCCTCTGCAGCCAATCACAGGCTGCAGCGGCCTCTGCAGCCAATCACAGGCTGCCGCGTAAGGCAAGAAGGTCAGACTGGAGGAAGAAGAGAGACTCGTCACCAAGACAACGACCGGGTACGTATGAAATGCTTTTTATTTTATTTTTAATCAGCAGCCTCTTTTCTCTATCAGTGATTGATAGAGACAAGTGGCTCCCGATTTGTATAATATTTTTGACCGGGTTCAGTCAAAACGTGTTCGGCCGAACCCGGTGAAGTTCGGATTCGCTGCGAACAGAACTTTTCCCGATGTTCGGACCGAAACCGGGTTCGGTTGTCCCGGTTCGCTCATCTCTAATTATCACTATCTCCCTGCTGTGTACACTGATGTTCTCTAAAAAGAGTCCCATATCAGTTTGCAGGTTAAGAGAAGTATAAATCAATAGGTAACAGACCCCAGCTGGATCTGCAGCGCTACCCCAACGTACGTTTCGCTTCAGCTTCGTCAGGAGAGTGAAATGATAATTTATCAGATGTTCAGCAGCTGCAGATCCTTACAGATTGTAATAACTAGACACACACTAAACCGACTGTGAGAGATGAACATTACAAGTTCTATGCACCACCAGTGACCCATATGCCCGACTTTTATCATATATTATGGGATTTCATTCTATTCCTGAGCTGTAATATTGGCAGTGCTGGGTAAGAGTCTGACCTCAGACAAACATTATGAATATAGAAATTGCATTCAAAATGTACATAAAAATCAACCAATAAAATGAATGGTGAAGCCATACTGATATATGTAAATGATAAGTGTGGTCATAAAAGCAGCTCTCACCGGGTATATCTATTGTGATGTCACTACTATAAAAAATTATAGTAAATCCATATAGAAATATGCAAATTATTGGTGTGCTCATAAAAGCAGCTCACACCGGGGTATATCTATTGTGATGTCACTACGATAAAAAATTATAGTAAATCCATATAGAAATATGCAAATTATTGGTGTGGTCATAAAAGCAGCTCACACCGGGTATATCTATTGTGATGTCACTACTATAAAAAATTATAGTAAATCCATATAGAAATATGCAAATTATTGGTGTGCTCATAAAAGCAGCTCACACCGGGTATATCTATTGTGATGTCACTACGATAAAAAATTATAGTAAATCCATATTGAAATATGCAAATTATTGGTGTGGTGATAAAAGCAGCTCACCCCGGGTACAGCTATTGTGATGTCACAGAGCGTAGGTATATACTATGGTGCTGGCCACAGAGCTGTCACTCATCAGTTGGATGTGACCGGTAAGTACTCTATCAATGCTACGTCTGTACTTCTCGCTAATCAATTTGTTTTATTAGGAACATTGAATTATTCAATTTCTAGAAGATATTGTGTGATAGTGCTAGTAATATGATATTAGTATTAGTGTGCAATTAAATTGCTCAAGTATCTTAGATGTGCAGGGTAAATGCACAAAATTTGAGCTCCCTTATTATCATTATGTCTACCACTTGTAAAGGAGAAATTTCAATATGGTCATATTAGAGGACTGTATATTAGGGGACTATATTTCCTTATATTAGTGTAGGTTCACCAGAAATAATTATAAACAATTTAATTAAATTCTGAAATTTGATCAATTGATATAAAAATTATTTGGTGGGGAATTGATACTGGTCTGGGGATATTTGTCATGGTTTGGGCTAACATCCATGGCTTTGTAATGGGAAGTACCACAAGCTTATGATGGTGTGAGGGTCAGCTGTCCACATCCTTTTGGCCACATAGTGTACCTTGGGTTTATGTATTGTGATGTCACTACTATTAAAAATAATGATCAATCCATATTGAAATATGCAAATTACGGGTTTGGTCATAAAAGCAACTGACCCCGGGTACAGCTATTGTGATGTCACAGAGCATGGGTATATACTATGGTGCTGGCCACAGAGCTGTCACTCATCAGTTGGATGTGACCGCTAAGTACTCTATCAGCGCTACGTCTCTAGATGAGTCTCATCTATCAGTTTCTTTATGAATATTTTATTCTTCGGTATAATTCTGCTGTGTCTGCCATTTAAAGTTTAGTTTATATTTGGAATAGTTATACTAATTTACTAAGAAGTTGCTAAATGGCAATATGGCGGCCTGTGACTTCTGCTCCATAGACAGAATGCAGCTTGCAGACAGAAATTGCCATCTGTATTCTGCTGGTAAAGTGATAAAGCAACCACAAAGAAAGGGAATGTGAATGTCCCGCAGCCCTGAGAACTTATTATTGGAACCCTTCAGTTTATAACAGGAGTCATTCTCATAATAAATATTTACTAGGGAATTACTAATTATGCATTTTAGGTTCTCTACGTATGTAAAATACACTATTATTATTAATAATTACTAGTATACAAATATTAGGGACGTGATTTATTAAGAACAGCCCTGACCCCCTAATACTGTATCCTCAATAGCAATTGTCATTTTTCATTAACAAATTACAGAGGTTCTAAATTATGGTTAGTATCTCATATAAAAATGACATAAACCCCGGAAATGTCATACTGTGTCAATTCAACAACCAATACATTGTTCCAACATCCAGACCCCAAGCAATGTCATTCACAGCTGGTCCAAGCCCCAAGACCCCAAGTAATGTCATTCACAGCTGGTCCAAGCCCCAAGACCCCAAGCAATGTCATTCACAGGGGGTCCAAGCCCCAAGACCCCAAGCAATGTCATTCACAGGGGGTCCAAGCCCCAAGACCCCAAGCAATGTGATCTTCAAACACTTCTGATTGACCAGATCCTGTACTTGGAATGCCGCTTTTATAACTAATTTCTCCAGCTGGTTCCCTAAGAGTTTTTTCGCTAACTATTTCTTTCTCTGGTCATTCTAGATCTTGCTGTTGGATTGACACTGTTGGATTACTGTGTTTAGAGATGAGCGAACCGGGACAACCGAACCCGGTTTCGGTCCGAACTTCCGGAAAAGTTCGGTTCGCAGCGAATCCGAACTTCACCGGGTTCGGCCGAACCCGTTTTGACCGAACCCGGTCAAAAACATTATACAAATCGGCAGCCACTTGTCTCTATCAATCACTGATAGAGAAAAGAGGCTGCTGATTAAAAATAAAATAAAAAGCATTTCATACGTACCCGGTCGTTGTCTTGGTGACGAGTCCCTCTTCTTCCTCCAGTCCGACCTTTTCTGACGCGGCAGCCTGTGATTGGCTGCAGAGGCCTCTGCAGCCTGTGATTGGCTGCAGAGGCCGCGGCAGCCTGTGATTGGCTGCAGCGCTCACATGGGCTGCATCGTCATCAAGGAATGTCGGGCCGGATGTCGAGAGGGACGCGTCACCAAGGCAACGGCCAGGAGACCGGACTGGAGGAAGCAGGGAGTTCCCGGTAAGTATGAACGTCTTTTTTTTTTACAGGTACTGTGATCGGTAGTCACTGTCCAGGGTACTGAAACAGTTACTGCCGATCAGTTAACTCTTTCAGCACCCTGGACAGTGACTATTTAGAGTATGTGCACACACACTAATTACGTCCGTAATTGCCGGACGTATTTCGGCCGCAAGTGCCGGACCGAACACAGTGCAGGGAGCCGGGCTCCTAGCATCATAGTTATGTACGATGCTAGGAGTCCCTGCCTCTCTGCAGGACAACTGTCCCGTACTGTAATCATGTTTTCAGCACGGGACAGTAGTTCCACGGAGAGGCAGGGACTCCTAGCATCGTACATAAGTATGATGCTAGGAGCCCGGCTCCCTGCACTGTGTTCGGTCCGGTACTTGCGGCCGAAATACGTCCGTCAATTACGGACGTAATTAGTGTGTGTGCACATACCCTTACTGACATCGCCTAGCAACGCTGCCGTAATGACGGGTGCACACATGTAGCCATCCGTCATTACGGGGCCTCATGCACACGACCATAAAAACACCCGTTATTAAGGGTCGTAATTACGACCCGAAATAGCGGGCCCATAGACTTCTATTAGCCACGGGTACCTTCCCGTTTTCTCACGGGAAGGTGCCCGTGCCGTTAAAAAGATAGAACATGTTCTATTTTTTTATTTTACGGGCCGTGCTCGTAATTACGACTCGTAATTACGAGCACGGCCGGCCACGGGCAGCCGGCCGCTTTTGCGAACCGTGCTGTCATTATAATTATAGCAGCACGGCCCGTAAAATAGAAAAATAGAACATGTTCTATTTTTTTAACGGCACGGGCACCTTCCCGTGAGAAAACGGAAAGGTACCCGTGGGTAACAGAAGTCTATGAGCCCGTTATTGCGGGTCGTAATTACTACCCGCAATAACGGGTGTTTTTACGGTCGTGTGCATAATGGGAGCACGGCTCGGAAAAACGAACGGCTGCCTGTGCTCATCTCCTGAAATACTCTGTGCTGCCTTAAACTCTGCGGACAGGTCAGGATCCTGTTTCTTTTAAATGCGGCTCGGAACCCGCTCGATCCACTATATAAGGCTACGCTACAGTGCAGCATTTAAAAGAAACAGGATCCTGACCTGTCCACAGAGTTTAAGGCAGCACAGAGTATTTCAGGAGATGAGCGTGCAGATTCAGTGCTGCTGTGAACTCTGCTCTTACCATTACGTAGCTCTCAGTCTGTTACCTCTCCTCCACTCCTGTCCTCAAGAACACCTTCACATGATTGGCAAGTCACCACGTAATGGTAAGAGCAGAGTTCACAGCAGCACAGAGTATTTCAAGAGATGAGTGTGCGGATCTTGTGCGTGGTGGTGACTTGCCAATCATGTGAACGTGTTATAGAGGACATGAGTGGAGGAGATGTAACAGACTGAGCTACGTAATGGTAAGAACAGAGTTCACAGCAGCACAGAGTATTTCAGGAGATGAGCGTGCAGATCTTGTGCGTGGTGGTGACTTGCCAATCATGTGAACGTGTTATAGAGGACAGGAGTGGAGGAGATGTAACAGACTGAGCTACGTAATGGTAAGAACAGAGTTCACAGCAGCACAGAGTATTTCAGGAGATGAGCATGCAGATCTTGTGCGTGGTGGTGACTTGCCAATCATGTGAACGTGTTATAGAGGACAGGAGTGGAGGAGATGTAACAGACTGAGCTACGTAATGGTAAGAACAGAGTTCACAGCAGCACTGAATCTGCATGCTCATCTCCTGAAATACTCTGTGCTGCCTTAAACTCTATGGACAGGTCAGGATCCTGTTTCTTTTAAATGCTGCACTGTAGCGCAGCCTTATATAGTGGATCGAGCGGGTTCCCCAGCAGCATTTAAAAGAAACCGTGTATGTGTGTGTGTGTATATATGGGTGTATTTGTGTATATGTTTGTGTGTAGATGTTTGTGTGTGTTTTTGTATATGTGTGTGTTTGTGTATATGTGTGTATATGGGTGTGTGTATATATGGGTGTGTTTGTGTATATGTGTTTGTGTATATGTGTGTTTGGGTATGTGTGTTTTTGTTTGTATATGTGTTTGTGTATATGTGTTTGTGTATATGTGTGTTTGGGTATGTTTGTTTTTGTTTGTATATGTGTTTGTGTATATGTGTTCGTGTATGTGTGTGTATAACTGTGTGTGTATATGTGTGTGTTTGGATGTGTGTTTTTGTTTGTATATGTGTGAGTTCGTGTATATGTGTGTGTGTTTGTCTGTTTGTGTGTGTGTGTGTATATCTTGTTGTGTTTGTGTATATATGTGTGTGTTTGTGTATGGTTGTTTGTATGTGTGTGCGTGTATATATGTGTGTAGGTGAGTAGAAGTATTGGTATTGTTCACATTGATAACTGTTTTTTTATGTTGTTGCAGATTTTGATGTACCGATTGGACTACATCTTCGATTCGTTGGACTTCTGCGTAGATCTACGTTTTTTCAAATTTTAATCAAATGGTTAACGAGGGTTTTGTTGGGGATTTCTTATTTCAATAAAAAAGAATTGTCTTTGTGGTTTTTTTTTAAACTTTATTAGTGCCTAGATAATGGTAGTTGGCTGATTGACAGCGTCCATTATTAAGGCGGTACTTAGTGTTAGCCGGTGCAGAGGCTAGCACTAACCACCCATTATTACCCCGGTACCCACCACCACCAGGGGTGCCGGGAAGAGCTTGGTACGATCCAGTACCCGACCATCTGTTGTGATGGTCGGGTACTGGGGCGGCCGTAGGCTGGTATTATGAGGCTGGGAAGGACCAAAAACAGTGGACCTTCCCACCCTTGTAATGCTAGGCTGCTGCTGCTGTGTTGTATCGGGCTGGTTATAAAAATGTGGGGGACCCCCACGTCGTTTTTTTTTTTGAATTTAACAAATTTAGCAATAGACGGGTCCCCCACATTTTTAATAACCAGCCATATACAAGGCCGCAGCAGCCTGGCATTACATGGGTGGGAAGGGCCACTGGTTTTGTCCATTCCCAGGCTAATAACACTGTGTTGTATGTGGCTGGTTATGATAAATTGGGGGGAACCCCATGTCTTTTTAAAAAAAAAAATTAAATAAATAAATAATTTTAAAAAATGACGTGGGGTCCCCCCCACTTTTATAACCAGCCAGATACAACACAGCAGCAGCAGCCTAGCATTACAAGGGTGGGAAGGTCCACTGTTTTTGGACCTTCCCAGCCTCATAATACCAGCCTGCGGCCGCCCCAGGGCCCGACCATCACAACACAATGGTCGGGTAC
Source organism: Rhinoderma darwinii (assembly GCF_050947455.1). Taxonomy (NCBI): domain Eukaryota; kingdom Metazoa; phylum Chordata; class Amphibia; order Anura; family Rhinodermatidae; genus Rhinoderma; species Rhinoderma darwinii. The sequence goes on along the minus strand of NW_027461847.1, from coordinate 809,186 downwards.
TGGATCGTACCTGGCTCTTCCCGGCACCCCTGGTGGTGGTGGGTACCGGGGTAATAATGGTGTTTAGTGTTAGCCTCTGCACCGGCTAACACTAAGCCTCGCCTTAATAATGGATGTTGTCACTCAGACAGCGGCCATTACTAAAGTGGTAGTAATAAAATTTGAAAAGAAAAAGACAAAGATATAGATAAAATATTTTATCGAAATAAAGCACCCCCAACACAACCCTCATTAACCATTTTATTGTAGAAAAAAAAACGTAATCTAAGTAGTCCTCGAAACCGACGTAGTCCAAACACCAAACCTGTAAAAAAAATTAAAAAAAATAAAACATGTCGTAGGCTTAGATTCAGTTTAATGTGTGATACTGACTGTTATACCATGTATAGAAGCCTGCCGTGAAGTTGACTTAGATACAGGGCGCCAGCAGACAGTATCATACATGGCCATACAGACATATATACAAACAAACATACATGCAAACATACATACATGCATGCATACACACACATGAAAACATACATACATACAAACATACATACATACATACATACATGCAAACATACATACATACAAACATACATACATACAAACATACATACATACAAACATACATACATACATACATACATACATACATACATACATACATACAAACATACATACATACATACAAGCATGCACATATATACATGCAAACTATCATACATACATGCATACACACACACATGAAAACATACATACATACAAACAAACATGCAAAGATACATACATACATATATACAAGCATGCACAAATATACATGCAAACATAAATACATGCAAACATAATTACATACATGCACATATATATAAACATACATGCAAACATAAAAACATGCAAACATACATACATGCACATATATACATGACAACATACATACAAACATACATGACAACATACATACATGCAAACATACATACATACATGCAAACATACATACACACATGCAAACATACATGCAAATATACATACAAACATGCACATGCATACATGCATGCCAACATACATGCACATATATACATACATGACAACATACATACATACATACATGACAACATACATACATACATATATATATATACACACATGCAAATATACATACAAACATACATGCAAACATACATTCATGCAAACACACATACATGCAAACATACATACATACATTCATGCAAACATACATGCATACATACAAATAGGACAACATACATACATACATACATGACAATATACATGCAAAAATACATACATGCAAACATACATACATACATGCAAATATATACATGCAAATATACATACAAACATGCACATATATACATACATGCCAACATACATGCACAGATATACATACATACCAACATACATGCACAGATATACATACATACATACATGACAACATACATACATGCCAACATACATACATACATACATACATGCCAACATACATACGTGCCAAAAAATAATAATAATACGTTCATACTTACTTTCCTCCTGTCCGGCCTCCAGCGATGACGTTTCATCCATGTCGCCGCTGCAGCCTGTGATTGGCTGCAGAGGCGGTCACGTGGGATGAAGCGTCATCCTGACGTGCGTGACCGCCACTACAGCCTGTGATTGGCTGCAGCGGCGAAAGGGATGAAACGTCATCGCTGGAGGCCGGACAGGAGGAAAGTAAGTACGAACGTATAATTTTTATTTTTTTATTACATGTAAATTGTAATTTCCGCGCGCCGAGCATGTACTGTCAAGGTTGCTGAAAGAGTTAGTGCAGCCGATTAACTCTATCAGCACCCCGGACAGTAGCATGCTCGGCGCACGGAAGTGACAGGTTCGGTCAGAACTAGTTCGGTCCGAACCAAACTTTTTTGTGAAATTCGGCGAACTAGCCGAACTGAACTTTTGATAAGTTCGCTCATCTCTAACTGTGTTGCTTTTACGGTCAGCGATTTGTCCTATTTTCAGAGAACTAGAGGCGATTAGTTAAATTCAATCTTTACTGCCTCCTCGTCTTCTACCACGGACATTGGTGCAGTTTTGCACCCGGGGCATTAAACAACCATGCCCTTTTGGAGAAAAACAAAAAAATATCATGTCTCTCAGATTCCTGATAAAGGAAATCTGATGAAAGAGATACCAACTATGGAAGAGCCTAACATCTCGCTCCAGAAGTTTTCTATCATCAAAGATATGGCAGCCGAAAAATACAGCGATCCAAGTCACAGCAAACCTTGTGACATTGGCTCAAAGAACACCAAGAAGAGCGCAATCAGGAGCTTGGGCAGCAGCGCTGTGATTGGTGCTAAAGAACTGGATCGCTGTTTCCCAAATAGACGGCTGAGATTATACGTTGCCACCTGGAATATGGAGGGGAAGGTGAGAAGTAATGTACAATATCTATTGTGACCCATCAGTGTGTCTGATCTACAGTTGGATACATTGGGTCAGTAACCATGTGTCTTTAGTTTGTAGTTGGATATCACATAGACATATTATATCCTACCCTAGGCCCAAATTTGCTAAACATTTGGGCCAATCACTGTTGCTGCACACACTGCAAACTGTCAAACTAATAACCTATGTCTTTGGAATGGCAATACCTCCGATCCTAAGACTGCAGCCCTGGCCATCGTCTATAAAGACTAAAATCCAATTCGATCAGATAGAATTTTTTGTAGGTGATATAGAAGATGTCAGTTTGGTTGGTGCTCTGTGTATACATTATTAATATCTTCATATTTTGAGCAGGAGTTCCCACAAAATCTAGAGGATCTGCTGTTGCCATCAGATGACACCAAAGACATTTATGTAATTGGCGTTCAGGAAGGATGTCCAAACAGGTAAGTCTTCTCAGGTTGTCTTACACCAGCCTATGTCTGCAGATGGACTACAGGTCGGCTGATTGAAATTCTCTCTCGACCTTCTACTTAGTATAGGATCGCTCCTAAATTTTCCTATTTAACCCCAGAGGTTATAATATTGATTGTTTAATAGATGAGTTGAGTATTTTAATCTGGTGTCATTTATTAATATGTAAACTTGAAATTGTGTCTTCCTGTAGACGGGAATGGGAGATAAAATTACAGGAGACCCTTGGTCCGCACTACGTGCTATACCACTCATCCGGGCTCGGAGTCCTGTATCTCACCATCTTTATTAGACGGGAGCTGATCTGGTTCTGCTCAGGTAAGATTGACTTTCTTACATTTACATAATAAGTCCTAATTGAAGTCATTAGTTGGAACTTCTTATTTAGTCATTAGAACTAGATGTCTGAGAACCCAACTCTCAGATTCTTCACTGTGGAGTATTGGAGATCTGAGAGTTTACTCCACAGTTACAAAGTATGAAATGATGTTGTAGTAATATTTCCAGCGTTTAATAGGAAAATATCTCTGTATCATTGTTGCATGTTGTACTATTAACCACTGACCCTTCTCCTTGTGTTTCATTTCTTATACAGAGGTAGAGCACACCCATGTAACTACCAGGCTATTCCACCATGTCAAAACTAAAGGAGCCTTGGGTGTTGCCTTCACCGTCTTTGGGACATCATTCCTGTTTATTAATTCCCATATGAGATGTAAGTATGTCTGTTATTAATATATGACTATGTCGAGTTTTACTGTGTATAAAAGTGCTGCTGTTTCATAAAAAACTATAATATATGAGATGATATGAAGAGATCTGTACTATTAATGTTTTGGTGCAAAATGAAAGGTTCTTCCTTATTTGGTCAAACTTCTTCTAATCCATCAAACTTATTCTATATAGTGAGAGACAAGTAATAGTGGAAGGATTAACGGCCTAATGTCCTTTACAGACTATTAGGCTGGGTTCACACTACCTATTTTCAGACGTATTGGAGGCGTTTTACGCCTCGAAATACGTCTGAAAAAAAAAGTCTTGAATACGTCGGCAAACATCTGCCCATTCATTTCAATGGGTTTGCCGATGTACTGTGCCGACGACCTGTAATTTTACGCGTCACTGTCAAAAGACGCAAATAACAGCCTCGTCAAAGAAGTGCAGGACACTTCTTGGGACGTAATTGGAGCCGTTTTTCATTGAATCCAATGAAGAACAGCTCCAAATTACGTCCGTAATTGACGCCTCGCAAAATGCGAGTACGAGCAATTACGTCTGAAATGCAGGAGCTGATTTCTCCTGAAAACAGCTCCGTAATTTCAGCCGTAACTGACGTTATCGTGTGCACATACCCTAATAGAAATACTGTATCCTCTGTCAAGAAAATGATTGTGTCTTAGATTTACAGTAACAGAAATATCAGTGTGTCTGGTGTACAGAGTGCGGACCCACATCATGGAACTCCACCAGTCTCATCTTCTAAAATGTCAATAGAAACCCTATTAAAATAAATACTATTTGCAGAACATTCATTGTTGAGGGAACATTCAGACTACACAGCCCAAGAAGTAGATATGATACCTAGATAATATAAGATAAAGAAACCTATTGTCAGAGAAAACTTAAATATGGTGGTTGTCCTAAATTCCAGGAGGTCACATTTACTGATATGTATATTTTTGGTTGGCAGTTGGGGCAGTCCACAAGAGGATCCAGGACTATAAAACCATCACTGAGGGTCTCCGTCTGCCTCAAATTATTCCGGAAAGAATAAACTCCAATGCCTGTGAGTATTACTTATGTGGTTGAACCTATCGATTCCTTTCTCTATTTATCTCCATTGAGTCTAATGCAGTCATGTGGTCTAATTGTGTCCTGTGTTTATCTCATTCTACAGTGGACATCACCAGCCGCTTTGATCGAGTTTTTTGGTTTGCGGATCTCAATTTCCAACTAAAATAGGACAGAAAAACTGTGGAATCTCTTCTGAAGAACATTAAAGGAAAAGATATGTCCAGTCTCCTCAAACACGACCATCTGAATGAAGCCAAGAACAACGGTACAGTTACTAGTAGACACATCTCTATCACTCCTCAGCCATTACCACATAGACCTCAACAGATCAATACAAATCACTGTCATGATGGTTCATATGTTCACCACATTCCTATATAGTCCTACATCTCTTGCACATGTTTTTAATACTGACATGTTTTTTTTCTTTTAACTTAAGGTTCCATATTTGTAGGGTTTAAGGAGCACACCATTGAATTCCTTCCTACATACAAGTTCGACATTGGCACAGACACCTACGATACATCAGAAAAGCAGAGAATTCCATCATATACGGTAAGATATCTTATTTCCAGGTCTACAGAGCTAAAGAAACAATAGATGTCATGGATAGATTTTCAAACCTTAAATGCAAGAAAGTCTCAAAATGTATATTACTTAAATAAAATAGGCCGAAATGTTCAGTCTATGATGCTATGAGGTTTATAAATAAATGATAATATGATTGCACTGATGATATTTGTTATTTTCATGACCTCTACAGGACAGGGTGTTGTATAAGAGCCAATACGAGGGAGATGTGCGAGTCCTGAGATACGACTCATGCCCTGTTTTGAAGACCTCAGACCACCGACCCGTTTTTGGCATCTTTGAAGTAAAGCTCAGACCTGGTTCAGATAAGTAAGTCATGTCCATGTTGTTGGTATGATCCTTTCAGTAGCCGCCATTACTACATGGGCCTTATAGCAGAGCTCACACTTTGGGGCAGGTGGCTGTATACCTGGGTGACAGTACTGGAGTAATATAGGATGTGAAACTAAACAATTATTGTGTGGTTACCTGCTAACATTATCATATGTCTTACATCAGTATATTTCTCATTCCAGCATCCCATTGGCTGGTGGAAGCTTTGACCGCTAGGTCTATTTGAAGGGCATTAGGAGGTTAGGACAAAAAAAGTAGCTGCGTCTGTTCATGTCCTTCCCGCACATAAGGTGAGAGCATTGTACTTGTCTAGTATGTTTGCCGTGAGAATGTTCTTACATCTCTTAAGTCTTCCTCTGAATCTGTCATTTATTTTATCAACCAACATAAAGAAATTATAAATGAGTCATTCTATCTTCTAGTTACATTTTCTTGTTTTCAGATATTTTTTTAATTTCTAAATGAAGGTTGTGGGTTTTAGAGGAAAACGGTAAGCATGTATATAGTATAACAGATTGGTGGGAATTTATTAAGACTGACGTTTCTTACACCGGTCTTAATATAAAAGAAACTTGGAGTAAAATGTGCCTAATTTATGAAAAGGCCCACCACACCTTAATAACTAATAATCCATGTTATTATGATAAATGTGTCGGCCGCTGATGGCTCTGCTCCTCCAGCTACTCTCTGTCCACTTTTTAGAAAAGTGCCGTAAGCGCAGAAACGACACAGATCACAATTTTTACCGCAAATTGTGACTTTTGTTCCGTTTATAACTTTTCTACGTAAAAAAACTGGCATAGAAAAGTTACAAAATGTCCCCATTTGAAGTGTCTTAAAGAATCCTGCCACTAGGATGGATGGATAAACTGTATAATATGGTGCATTAGCTTCTAAGCAAACATGATAGATACAAGGAACATTGTTATGGATGTAAGACATTACTTGGCATCTTGCAGGACTCCTAAGGAACATTTACCATCTCAGGTGCATAAAACAACGATTCCACCCTTGTGAACATCAGAAAGTTCCTGTAACATCCTGAACAGCGCAGCTCAAGATCAAACCCACCGCTTGGATCAACCATCTTCAAGGTTTGTAGTGTAACCCCCAGGATCTAATAGGAAAATCCGCAATAAAACATCTTCTAGATTTTCTGCCTGCTGAGAAACACACATATTAGTAGAGCATTAATAGCAAATATTTCTCTTGCAGCATAAACATCAATTCTGTCGTACATCTGGCGAGAACAGCGCTCCCTGTCACCGGAGGAGCCGCCATTGTTGCTGATAGAAAGGTAAGTTCCTCTAGATATGTCCTCTCTATATTTGTCATGCAGCCTGAATGATCCATATTTAATAGGGTTGTGCGCTTCTCCCCCCAGAACAAGTCAGCAGATATCAACAGAACATCAACATCAATGCCAATAACAACCAAGGGCAGAACCCGCCATCTTACAAGTATCCCAATGGCGAGACTTAAAATTGTCTACATCTGTCACGGAAGAGACATCAGTGTGGATACCGGGGCATCAATGTCACCCAGAAGACCAGGCCCAGAACAGGAGAACATGTCATCTCTTCCCGTGTCTCTGGAATACAGATTTACCACCCCTTACTGATACTACAGTATATACTGTGACATCTGTATATACTGTATATACTGTATATACTGTGCTGGATCTTGTATAACATCATCTTTACCATCTTATATTTTGATCCACAAAAACCTTAAATAAATCTTTAACATCAATCCATAAGTGTGACTGGTATTTATTAGTGTGTTCAGTGCCCGGCTGCAACTTACCACGGAGTATACAATTCACTTATCCGACTCTTCACAGCGCTATTTGTGTGACATCGCGTTTAATCCAGTGGTAGGTGACAGGACATTGTATCATATGTACACAATACAGAGAGTATGGAACGTGCCGCCATATGTACTGGATTAGATCATATGTTGGAAAAAAAGTGACAGGAGATGTAAAACAGTGATATATTTGATAGTTGTTTAACCCCTTAACGCTCAGCGACGGAATATTACATCGCGGGAGTAACGGCCATTTCGGCCGTCTTCCCGACACATGCAGGAGCTGTGACGCTGCTGTCTCGTACAGCAGTTGTCACAGCTCCTACAGCGGGGACCGATCGCTGTGTCACCGCTGATTAACCCCTTAAAAGCTGCGTTCAATGCCGAACGTGGCTTTTTAGGGGTTAAGCTGCCATCGCCGGCCTGCTACACGATAGAGGCCGGCGATGGTGACTATGGCAACCGGACACCTAACAATGGCGTCCGGCTATGCCATCGACAGAAGCCTAGTGGGTCCTGACAAAGTCAGGACCTACTATGCTTGCTGTCAGTGAGTAGCTGACAGCTCTAATACACTGCACTACGCATTTACTAAATAAAAGTTTTAAAAGTAAACGTAACGGTCTGAACTACAAATGTATTTTTTGATTTATCCTGCGCGGTGAACGCCGTAAAAGAAAATAATAATAAACCGAACCACAATCACAATTCTTTGGTCACTTCACCTCCCAAAAAATGGAATAAAAAGAGATCAAAAAGTCGCATGTACCGAAAAATGGTGCTGATCGAAACTGCAGTTCATTACGCAAAAAATAAAAAGTAAATGATTTTCTACAAAACGTATTTTATTGTGCAAACGCGATAAGACATAAAAAAAACTATAAACATCTGGTATCGCCGTAATCGTATCGCCCCGCAGAATAAAGTGAATATGTCATTTATAGCGCACGGTGAACGCTGCAGAAACTATAAACATCTGGTATCGCCGTAATCGTATCGCCCCGCAGAATAAAGTGAATGTGTCATTTATAGCGCACGGTGAACGCTGCAGAAACTATAAACATCTGGTATCGCCGTAATCGTATCGCCCCGCAGAATAAAGTGAATATGTCATTTATAGCGCACGGTGAACGCTGCAGAAACTACAAACATCTGGTATCGCCGTAATCGTATCGCCCCGCAGAATAAAGTGAATATGCCATTTATAGCGCACGGTGAACGCTGCAGAAACTATAAACATCTGGTATCGCCGTAATCGTATCGCCCCGCAGAATAAAGTGAATATGTCATTTATAGCGCACGGTGAACGCTGCAGAAACTATAAACATCTGGTATCGCCGTAATCGTATCGCCCCGCAGAATAAAGTGAATATGTCATTTATAGCGCACGGTGAACGCTGCAGAAACTACAAACATCTGGTATCGCCGTAATCGTATCGCCCCGCAGAATAAAGTGAATATGTCATTTATAGCGCACGGTGAACGCTGTAAAAAAAATAGAATAAAAAAACAATAGTAGAATTGCTGTTTTTTAGTCACCGCGCCACCTAAAAATAGAATAAAAACTGATCAAAAAGCCGCATGCACCCCAAGAAAACTACAATGGATTCCTCAAGGGGTCTAGTTTCCAAAATGGGGTCAATTTTGGGGGGTTTCCACTGTTTCGGCACCACAAGACCTCTTCAAACCGGACATGGTGCCTAATAAAAAGGAGGCCTCATAATCCACTAGGTGCTCCTTTGCTTCGGAGGCCGGTGCTTCAGTCCATTACCGCCCGAGGGCCACATATGGGATATTTCTCAAAACTGCAGAATCTGGGCAATACGTACTAAGTTGCGTTTCTCTGATAAAAACTTTTGTGTTATAAAAAAAAAATGGTATAAAAAGGATTTTCTGACAAAATAAAATAAATATGTAAATTTCACCTCTACTTTGCTCTAAATTCCTGTGAAACACCTAAAGGGTTCATAAACTTTCTAAATGCTGTTGTGAATACTTTGAGGGGTCTAGTTTCTGAAATGGGGTGTTTGATAGGGGTTTCTAATATATGGGCCCCTCAAAGCAACTTCAGAACTGAACTGGAACCTAAAAAAATAAATAAATGAGGCAATACTTCGCTTCTCACATTATACTGATAATGAGCCGTGCCCACCCCGAGATGACCCCAGTTTTGACCGTTTGTATAAACGGAGACCCCTATTAGACCGTTCCAGTGCCCGGTTTTCCCAAGCATACACCCCCGAGAAGTGTATTTCTATTGATGAGTCCTTGGTACATTTTAAAGGGAGGCTTCAATTCCGCGAGTACCTGCCGAGTAAGAGGGCAAGGTATGGTGTGAAGATGTATAAGCTGTGTGAGTGCATCAGGGTATACCTACAAATTTAGGCTATATGAAGAGAAGGACACCAGTATCCAACCCCCATAATGCCCCCCCCCCCTTACTGGGAGTTAATGCAAAAATTGTGTGGGATTTGGTGCACCCACTGCTGGACCAGGGTTACCACCTCTACCTGGATAATTTTTATACCAGCGTCCCACTCTTCAACTGCCTCGCTTCCAGTCCTGCGGCATGCGGCACTGCTAGAGGAAATCTGAGAGGCCTCTCTAAGACTCTGCAGGGCAAACAAGAAGGGGTGCGCGCAGGGCACATTCTAGCAGCAACATATTGTGTGTCACGTACAAGGACAAGAGAGATGTCACACCAGTACCCATGAACCTGTACGAGGTACCAGTACAGAGACCCCCAAACCAGACTGCATCCTGGGCTACAATAGGTACATGGGAGGGGTGGACTTGTCAGATCAAGTCCTGAAGCCCTACAGCGCCATGCGGTGTGGTATAAGAAGCCGGCCGTGCACATCATACTGATGGCTTTGTACAATGCGTACGTGCTACATCAATGTGCAGGCCAGAGGGGAACTTTCCTGGAATTTCAACAGGTGATTATCAAGAACCTAATCTTTAGGGACCAGGAAGGGGGGGCACCCAGTACTTCTGGAAGCGAGGCCACAGGCATCGTACCAGGGCAACACTTTCCAGGAGAAGTTCCCCAAACTGGCAAGAAGGGAAAAAGTCAAAAGAGGTGCAAAGTCTGCTATAAGAGGGGGATAATGGAGGACACAATATATCAATGTTAGGCGTGTCCCGAAAAACCAGAGCTCTGTATGAAAGAGTGTTTTAAAATTTATCATACATCCCTTGGTTTATTACTTACCCTGATGCACTCCGCACAGCTTACCCCCCTCATCTTTCCCTTCTGAGCCCTGTTCTGTGTCCAGGCAGCTGATAACAGCCACATATAGGGTATTGCCATACCCGGGATAACCCACATTACAGTTTATGGGGTGTATGTCTCCGATCAAAATGCTCACTACACCTCTAGATGAATGCCTTAAGGGTGTCGTTTTTAAAATGGGGTCACTTCTTGCGGGTTTCAACTGTACTGGTACCTCAGGGGCTTACATGACTTCACACCAGAAAATCCCCAGTAGGCCAAATGGTGGTCCTTTCCTTCTGAGCCCTCCCATGGGCCCAAACGGCAGTTTATCACAACAAATGGGGTATTGCTGCACTCAGGACAAATTGCGCAACAGAATGGGGTATTTTATGTATTGTGAATATAAGACATTTTCAGCCAAAACGACATATTATTGGAAAAAATTAATTTTGTTTTAATTCCCAGCCCAATTCAAATAAGTTCTGTGAAAAAACTATGGTGTCTAAATGGTCACATTACCCATAAATGAATTCCTTGAGGGGTGTAGTTTCCAAAATGGGGTCACTTCTTGTGGGTTTCCATTGCTTTGATACCTCTGGGGCTCTGCAAATGCGACATGGCACCCCAAAACCAATCCAGCAAGATCTGGACTCCAACAAACACACAGCGCTCCTTTCATTCTGAGCCCTCCCATGGGCCCAAACGGCAGTTTATCACCACAAATGCAGTATTGCCACACTAAGGACAAATTGGGCAACAAAATGGGGTATTTTGTTCCCTGTGAAAATAAGAAATTTTGATAAAAAATGACATCTTGCGGGGCTGGGGGGCGTGGCCGGATGAGCATGGAGTGAGACGTGTGTGCCTCAGCTCCTGAACACCAGGCATTACAAACGGCCCTAAGCGGCTCTAAACGGCTGAGAAAAGACCCAGCAAGTGTACTGACGGCGGCACTTAAGTCCTGCTTTCCGCCCTGCAACATGGGGAAAGCTAAAAAGAAAGCAAACTCTTCTAGACTTACAGAGTTCTTTCCCTCCACGAGGTCCCAAAGTGACGGCGGCGGCTTCCAGGCTGTGAGAACGGATGTGAGAACAGCTAAAGAGGGACCTTCTTCTCCTGCTTCCTCGCTGCAATCTTCAGCTAGTGGGAGAGACCACACCCGGTCCTCTCATGGATCCTCTCCTCAGATGCAAAGTGATACAACCAGGGGCCGAGTGAGTACTCATGTTGTTCCTCATACTCTGTCTCCTATGCCACATATGCAAAGTACAGAGACTTGTCTCTCCCCTGCTATGCACGCATCACTGTCTACGGCTTCGCCTGTATCGGAAGATACTTCATAAATCTTACTGGATAGTTTGAGAACCTCTCTCCAGTCTGACATTCAAGCTGCTTTTATATCCAAATGGAATTTGCTGCTCTGGGAGAACGTACCTCTCATATGGAGGATAAAATGGCTGACTTCTCAGCAGCGCATAATGAGCTGGTAGATATCAACAATTCTTTAGAAGAGGGAGTGGGGTCCTTACGTTTAAAGGTGGCGGATTTGGAAGATCGGTCCCGCCGCAATAACGTGCGGTTTAGAGGCATATCTGAAGCGATAAAACCGGAACAACTTGAAGAATTTCTTACTGATTTTTTTTGTGGCGCTAGTACCGGATGTCCCTGTGTCAGATTTGCTTATTGATAGAGTGCATCGTATACCAAAACCCAAAGAATGACCTGCCACTATTCCACGGGATGTGATCGCTCGTTTACACTTCTATCCATTTAAAGAGAAGATGATGCAAGCCGCCAGACAACCACCTCTTCTTCCAGACAGGTTTCAAGGTGTCTCCGCGTTCACGGATCTGTCAGCGATTACATTGGCGAAACGACGGGAGTTCCAAGATGTGGCGAAGATTTTAAGATCGCACAATGTTCAATATCGCTGGGGATTTCCTGCTCATTATCACTAAAGATGGTCGGAAAGTGATTGCGAACAATCCAGCCAAAGTTCTGCAACTGCTTCAGGAATGGCATTTATCTCCGATTGCTTCCCTTCCTAAATCGCTAAGATCCAGATCCTTACCTAGATTGGAGAAGGAATGGGAAACTAAAGATCCTGACTGACTGCCTCTTGTATGTCTTGATAAATTCTGATCAAAAAAGGAAAAGGAAAAGGAAAAAAAAAAAAGGGGAAAAAAAAACTCGTAAAAAAAAAACTCAGTGTGAACAGGGCCTAAAGGTTATTGCAGAATATTCTCTGTACTTCAGAAAGGGCTATGACATAACTGCCTGTTGTATATCCTTGCTGTATTTTCTTACATGCCATGGTATGTTTCACGGTGATACTCTGCAATTGATGTGTTTCACCTTCCCCCCTCTACGTCTCACCTTAGGGTTTGATGTCCTCCCTCTCAGGATACTGTTTCATTGTTGTATGTCTGTTTTTGTTAACTCCGGTCTATACAGGGCAGGTCAAAGCTGCTCTGGAAATCTCTATCTCAGACATGTAGTAAGTCAGTGGGTCTCAGGTCATTGTCGTTTAGCAGATGCATTTCATGTCTTAAAATGGTGCTACAGGTCGTTTCGCTTAACACTAAGGCTATGTTCACACAGAGTATTTTGCTGAGTTTTTTGACGCGGAAACCGTGTCGCAAAACTCGGCAAAAACGGCCCGAAAACGCCTCCCATTGATTTCAATGGGAGGCGTCGGCGTCTTTTTCCCGCGAGCAGTAAAACTGCCTCGCGGGAAAAAGAAGCAACATGCCCTATCTTCGGGCGCTTCCGCCTCTGACCTCCCATTGACTTCAATGGGAGGCAGAGAAAGCGTATTTTGCGCTGTTTTATGCCCGCGGCGCTCAATGGCCGCGGGCGAAAAACTGCACGAAAATCACCGCAAAAATCGGCGTGCATGGAGAGGAATATCTGCCTCAAACTTCCAAACAGAATTTTGAGGCAGATATTCCTCCTGCAAAATACCCCGTGTGAACATAGCCTAAAGGACTTAATAGTCCGTTTAAACGTTCTATGGTATGGAAAGAGGCGAAACAGTCCCATGCGGATATCGTATGTTTGCAGGAAACCCAGTTAAATCCGGTAGATGTAAGTAGGTTGCACCATAAGCAATTTGTGACTATATATGCCTCCCCGGCTTATCACAAAAAAAAGGGGAGTCGCAATTGCGATTAGAAACTCTGTGGCTTGTATACTTAGGGAGTCCCATATAGATCCATATGGGCGTTTTGTGATATTGATATGTGACATTAATAATATTACCTACACTCTGGTCGCAATTTATGCGCCCAACCAAAAACAGTTACGTTTTTTTCAATCACTGTTTAAACTTCTCAATAATCATCGGTCGGGTTCGGTGTTACTTATGGGAGACTTTAATAAAACAACGTGGCCCGCACTAGACTCCTCAGCTCCTTCAGGGTCAGATAAACCGTCCGACTTGTACAATATTACTCAAAAAGAAATGCTATTAGATGTGTGGCGGCTCCAGCGTCCCTCAGAGAGAGATGACACCTTTTTCTCTCATCCACATAAGACATATTCACGGATAGATATGTTTTTTGCAGATGCTTTTTTGTTTCGTACAATAATATCTACAAAAATAGGTAATATCGATTGGTCCGATCATGCGCCCATTTATTTATCCATTGCAGAAAGATATAGTACTCCTCCTGCGAACCAATGGCGACTTAACAATTATTTTCTATCTGCCCCTCAATTTGCTAACAAATCCGCTGATTTATTGCAAGAATTTTTTTTGCTCAATGATACTGCCGACGTGTCCTCGGCTACGCTTTGGTGCACACACAAAGCTTATATGCGAGGTGAATTTATCAGTATTGCAGCTGGAGATAAAAGACAGAACAATGAATTGAGACTTCAGTTGTCATCCAACATCACTCAATGAAGTGCTTCCAACAAGCTGTCTTACTGTCCACACAGGGCTGCTCAAGAATTTACAGAATCAACTCCACCAACTTGACCTTTATAAATATGAGCAGTCCCTGAGAAAGGTGAAGGCACGTTATTATGGATATAACAATAAAACCAGCGCCTTATTAGCTTCACATCTCAGAGATCGGCTCAATCTAGGATTCCTTTCCTTTATAATAGTAAGAATGAAAAGGTATTTGATCCTCAAGGCGTAGCAAATGTACTGGCAGATTACTATGCAGATCTAGATCATCTCAAGGATCATTTAGATACCCCACAGCCTTCTGTGTCCATGATTTCTTCCTTTCTACAGGACATGACTTTGCCTTCAGTCACCTCTCATCAGTTGGACATGCTCTCTGCTAGTATATCTGAAACTGAAATCCTCCAGGCTATAAAGTCCTTGAAACCTCATAAGGCTCCTGGCCCCGATGGTCTCACGGTAGACTACTACAAAAAATGTGGTTCTCTTCTCCTACCCCATTTATTGAATCTGTGTATTGATGTACAGCAAGGTGGTCATTTCCCTGTGGAAATGTTAAAAGCTACAGTAGTTGTTTTACCTAAACCGGGGAAAACTCCGGACAAACCGGGTAACTTCAGACCTATATCATTGCTGAATACAGACTTAAAATAGTTTGCTAAAATAATTGCGGAACGCCTAGCCGGCATTTTGCCTGATTTGATACATCAGGATCAGGTGGGATTTGTAAAGGGGAGGCTCTCATCTGATAGCACAAGGCGTTTTGTGGACTTGTTGGGCCTGGTGGAGC
The DNA here is from genome assembly GCF_050947455.1 of Rhinoderma darwinii. Classification (NCBI taxonomy): domain Eukaryota; kingdom Metazoa; phylum Chordata; class Amphibia; order Anura; family Rhinodermatidae; genus Rhinoderma; species Rhinoderma darwinii. Next base: position 793,832 of record NW_027461847.1, on the reverse strand, counting down.
GAGATCGGACGCCTTCTCTGCTTCTTTCCTTGGACGCGGAGAAGGCCTTCGATCGGGTCCATTGGGGATATTTGCGGTTACTTCTGGAGGCATTTGGAATTCATGGTACGGCGCATCATAGTATAATGGCCCTATATTCTTCTCCCTCTGCATTGGTATTTACCTCTGGATGTACATCAAAATTTTTTAACATAACCAATGGGACTCGACAAGGGTGTCCTTTATCTCCACTCATCTTTACCTTGGTGATGGAGCCGTTGGCTACTTCCATTAGGTCATCTGTTGCTATTAGTGGGATAACGGTGGGGGATATATCTCATAAAATTGGCTTATTTGCGGATGATGTGCTCATTGCTATATCTGACCCTGAGACATCTCTATTAGAGGTCACTAAGATATTGGAGGCTTTTAGTGCAGTTTCGTATTATAAGCTTAATGTTTCCAAGTCTATGGTTTTGAGTATGAATATTTCTCGTCTTCTTTTGGACTCTCTCCGGAAGAAATTGCTGTTTGTTTGGGTTGAGCACTCTTTCTCATACTTAGGAATACAACTTACCTACCCCACCTCTCTTTTATATAATTATATACCATTGGTATCTGCGATAGAAGCAGACTTATCCAAGTACATGAAGTATGAGGCATCATGGGTAGGGAGAATCTCTGCGGTTAAGATGATGATCCTCCCAAAAATACTATATCTATTTAGAAATGTACCTATTCTGCTATCGGTATCTTATCTTAAAAGACTCCAAGGTATAATTAATAAATATATATGGAAAAACTCCCGCCCTGGAGTAGATGCGGAGGTATTATACCAGCCAATTATTAAAGGGGGTTTGGGTCTCCCGAACTTGGCTCATTATTATTATGCAGCAATTTTGGATCAAGCCAGAATGTGGAAGACTAAAGTTCCTATGAAACATTGGATTACTTGATGGATCTTCTGTAGAAACGCACATGTGGCTATTGTCCACTGGTGCTAAAATATCGAAATCTTCTTTTTTAACGATTGATGCAGGGCTCCAGGTCTGGAAAAAATTTACTGTTATTCACCCTATAATCCCGGTGAGATTTTCTGATCTTCCTCTTCGACTGCTTCCGCTTCTGATACCTGATATTGATATCCAAAATTGGCTGTTGTCCGGCATTGAGTGTATTTCTGACATTATGGAGCAAACTCATCTAATGGCATTAATAATAATAATAATAATAATAATAATAATAATAATAATAATAATCTTTATTTATATAGCGCCAACATATTACGCAGCACTTTACAATTTAGAGGGGACATGAAACAAACAATATCAGACATTACATAGTGACAAAGTTCATTTACAAGTCAAACCTGGAGAGTGAGGACCCTGCTCGCAAGAGCTTACAATCTATGAGGACATAAGGGAGACACAAAGTGTAATAGTGTTTGTTCTGTACAATAGTCCGGCCATTTTTATACACATGCGGTGGTGACATAAAGCTGCATGAGCCGGACACCAGCCGGTATCCGTGTATGACGGACATGAAGAGAAGGAGTGTGAGGGAATCTTATTCTGATGACTAATCTAAATGGAGGGCCATGGAAAGGAGTCAGATTAGGGAATGTTATAGGCCTGTCTAAATAGATGTGTTTTCAGGGCACGTTTAAAACTGTGGATATTGGGAATTAATCGGATTGTCTGGGGTAGCGCATTCCAGAGGACGGGTGCAGCACGAGAGAAATCTTGGAGACGGCAGTGGGAGGTTCGGATTATGGAGGATTTTAATCTAAGGTCGTTGGCAGAACGTAGAGCCCGAGTAGGGTGGTAGACAGAGATGAGGGAGGAGATGTAAGGAGGTGCAGCACTGGGGAGAGCTTTGTGGGTGAGAGTAATAAGTTTGAATTTTATTCGGAAGGGGATGGGCAACCAGTGCAGTGACTGGCACAGATTAGAGGCGTTGGTGTAGCGGTTGGTCATAAAGATGAGCCTGGCTGCTGCATTGAGGATAGATTGGAGAGGGGAGAGTTTAGTGAGGGGAAGACCGACTAGTAGTGAGTTACAGTAGTCAAGACGAGAGTGAATCAGAGCAACAATGAGAGTTTTGGCGGTTTCCTCCGTAAAAAAAGAGCGGATTCTGGAGATGTTTTTGAGGTGAAAATGACAGGAGCGTGAAAGTGATTGTATGTGAGGAGTAAAGGAAAGATCTGAGTCAAAAATAACCCCGAGACAGCGGGCGTGCTGCTTAGGAGTGATGGTAGTGCCACACACCGAGATGGAGACATCAGGTTTAGGGAGGTTAGTAGATGGTGGGAACACAAGGAGCTCAGTTTTAGAAAGATTCAGTTTCAGATAGAGAGAGGACATGATGTTAGAGACAGCGGACAGACAATCACTGGTGTTCTGTATTAGAGCAGGGGTGATGTCACGGGAAGAGGTATATAATTGGGTGTCATCAGCGTAGAGATGGTACTGGAAGCCAAATCTGCTGATGGTTTGTCCAATAGGAGCTGTGTAGAGAGAAAAGAGCAGCGGACCTAGGACTGATCATTGAGGAACCCCGATAGCAAGGGGAAGAGGAGAAGAAGTGGAACCAGCAAATGACACACTGAATGAGCGGTCAGAGAGATAGGAGGAAAACCAAGAGAGAGCCGCGTTCTTGAGGCCAATAGAGTGGAGCATGTTAAGTAGGAGTTTGTGGTCTACAGTGTCAAAGGCTGCAGAGAGATCCAGAAGAATAAGGAGAGAGGATTTACCGTCCGATTTAGCCGCCAAGAGATCATTTGAGACTTTAGTAAGGGCAGTTTCTGTGGAGTGTAGAGTGCGGAAACCAGATTGTAAGGGGTCAAGAATGGAGTTAGCAGAGAGATAGCGGATAAGGCGAGAGTAGACCAAGCATTCCAGGAGTTTGGAGATGAAGGACAGATTAGAGACTGGTCGGTAGTTAGCAGCGCTGGATGGGTCAAGAGTTGTTTTTTTCAGTAATGGGTTTATAATGGCATGTTTAAAAGCGGAGGGAAAGATACCAGAGGAAAGAGAGAGGTTAAATATTTTAGTCAGGTGACTAGTGGCAGCTGGGGAGAGGGACTGGAGGAGGTGTGAGGGGACAGGATCACTAGGGCAGGTAGTAGGACGAGAAGAAGAGAGGAGCCTCGAGACTTCTTCTTCAGTTATTGGGTCAAATGCTGAGAGTGAAGAAGAGGGAGTGCGGGGGGGAAGGGGATCGATGTTACTAGGGGACTGGGAGATAATATCATGCCGGATCTTGTCAATTTTAACTTTAAAATAAGTGGCCAGGTCTTCAGCACTGAGATCTGTGATTGGCGTCTGCACTTTAGGACTAAGGAGGGAGTGAAAAGTATCAAAGAGGCGTTTTGGATTATTAGATAGTGTGGAGATGAGAGAAGTGAAATAGACTTGTTTGGCGCGGTGAAGGGCAGAGTTGTAAGTTTTGAGCATAAATTTGTAATGGAGGAAATCTGCATCCAAATACGATTTTCTCCACAGTCGTTCGGCACATCTCAAGCACCCCTGAAGAAAGCGGGATTGAGGCGTGTGCCAGGGTTGTCGTCGTCTTTGTCGGGTGGTTCGGAGTGTAGGGGGGGCTGCTTCATCCAATGCATTTTTGAGAGTGTTATTATAAAGTTTGGCAGCCAGATTGGGACAGGAGAGGGAAGAGATAGGGGACAATGAGGACTGTAGACTGTCTATGAGTTTCACAGTGTTAATGGCATGTAGATTTCTGTATGTCTGATACGTAGGGATGACCTGAGGAGGCAGAGAATATTTGATAGTAAAGGAGAGAAGATTGTGGTCAGAAAGCGGGAGAGGAGAGTTAATAAAGTCAGAAACTGGGCAGAGCCGGAAGAAGACCAGGTCAAGCGAATGCCCGTCCTCATGTGTAGGAGAGTGACAAACCTAGGGACGAGGTTAAAGATAGAAACTGGGAGGCAGATGAGGAGATTGGGTTATCAATGGGGATGTTGAAGTCACCAATGATGAGAGTGGGTGTTTCAGAGGATAGAAACTGTGGAAGCCAGGCAGCAGAATGATCCAGGAATTGGTGGGGTGAGCCCGGTGGGCGGTAGACAACTGCCACTCGGAGGGAAAAAGGGTGAAAGAGTCTGAGGGTGTGGACTTCAAAAGAGGGAAATGTGAGTGAGGGGACCGGGGGAATGACCTGAAAAGTGCAGTGTGGAGAAAGAAGTATACCTACTCCTCCACCCTGCCTGTTCTCAGGTCCGGGGTATACCTACTCCTCCACCCTGCCTGTTCTCAGGTCTGGGGGCATGAGAGAAGTGGAGACCACCATAAGACAGAGCAGCAGGGGTAGCAGTGTCAGACAGGTGTAGCCATGTTTCTGTAAGAGCCAGAAGGTTGAGAGAGTTAGAAAGGAAAAAGTCATGAATAAAGGTGAGTTTGTTGCACACGGACCGAGAGTTCCAGAGAGCACAGTTCAAAGAGACAGGAGAAGACATACAAGGAATGGCAAGAAGATTTGCAGGGTTTCTATGTGTGACAGGTAAGTGGTTGAGCTTGGCAGAAGAAAAGGGAGGACCAGGGTTGGGAGAGATGTCCCCTGCAGCGAGTAGCAGGAAAATGGAGAGAGACAGCAGATGGTTCTGTGATTTATGAGAGTGATTTTTATGTTGGGCAGTGGGATGGGATGGGTTAAGTTGATTGAGGAAAGTGAATAGTGCATGGGAGCTGTACATGGGCGAGGCAAGGAGAGAGGGACTGATGTGGAAGGAGAGAGGGACTGATGTGGAAGGAGAGAGGGACTGATGTGGAAGGAGAGAGGGACTGATGTGGAAGGAGAGAGGGACTGATGTGGAAGGAGAGAGGGACTGATGTGGAAGGAGAGAGGGACTGATGTGGACTGTTTTTTGGCAAGGCTTAAATGGGTGATAGGATTGTAAACCAAGAGCAGCTATAATGATGAGAGCGGTGGCAAACATGTTTGTTTGTAAACAGATAGTTTGAATTCTAATAATTAGAGCATGTGATAGTTTGTTTGATTTGGTAATGCAGCTTACCTGTCACTGACCCTGTCCAACTGCCATGTATAACTGCCAGGACACTTTGACAGTATGACACTTAGACAGAGATGACTTCTGCCGTCGTGCCCCCCTGCACGAGTGCCTTCCCCATATGCTACATCTAAATTTATAGGGGAGTAGATGCTCAGATCTAGGCCTAATTAAGCTCGTTCAGCTTAATATGTCTGAAGTACAACATACCCCGTAGGGACTTCTATAAATTCCTTAGAATACGTCACTTGTTGAGTACATTGCCTCCTCTGATTGATTCCCCTAAAACGCCTTTTGAATTGTCATTCACTAATCTGGATAAAACATGCAAAGGGATATCAAAAATGTATAAGGTATTGTGTGAGGGTTTGCTTCGGGAGGAATTTCCTTGTCTGGGGCATTGGGAGAGAGATCTAGGAATCCCTATAAGTACGCAGGATTGGGAAGCCACTTTCAATCTAGCTTGCTCTCTCTCTAAGTGCGCTACACATTTGGAAGCGTCTAGGAAAATAATGTATAGGTGGTATTACACTCCTAGTCGTTTGTCGCGGATATATCCAACATCATCAGATAGGTGCTGGAGGTGCCCCACTTCTAAGGGTACCATCCTCCATATTTTCTGGGAGTGTACAGTATTGTCCAGCTTTTATCAGCAAGTAGAACATTTCTTACGATCTCTTTTAGGGGTTGACATTCAGCTCGCCCCTGCTCTAGCCCTACTGCATGTGGGATTGGTGGATTTCTCTCCGGGTGTCAGAAACGTACTTTTTCATGTATTGCTGTCTGCAAAAATATTGATTGCAAAATACTGTAAATCTACAAAAGTGCCTAGTATGAGTGAAGTGATTTTATATGCTAACAATAATTGTGTTATGGAACGCGCTTTAGCCTCTATTCAAGGGTCCTACGCTCGTACTTCCTTATGGGATCAATGGACTGACTCTACTTACTCCGACATACTCTTATGATTACCTTAGTCGAATATGTGGTCAATTTGTCGTGTCTGGATCCGGAGTTTTGTTTGTTTGTATGTTTCCTTTTTTTTTTTCTGTAAAAAATGTGATCCTTATCCCAATGCTTTGTTTGCAATGTTTCATTGCTGTATGTAATGATTAGATGTATACTGGATCAATAAAAATCTGTTTATTAAAAACACCGGCCTCCTCCATTTCCCCTCTAGCCGTCCTTTCCATCTCCAATATAGGTGTGTTTTCTGCCATTTTAGGTAGAAAAAGAAAATAATCAATTTGCTTACCATTTAGGCAAAGTAGCAGGAGAATATAGTATGCAGCTTCTCAAACTCTAACTTGGTAGGGAGCTGTCTATTTATTTTTATTTTATTTTTTTAATAGTAACTTTTTATCTAGTCTAGAACATCATGTTCAATCACACAATATTAAAACATACGTAAAAAGCATGATTATATATCAGCATGGCTCTTAATAAATTTGACACAACTTTGGCTGTCAAGGCTCCACAAACTGAAATCGACACCAGAAACAATCTGCCATGGATTTCCGCTATAATTTCCGCCAATGCCTGATGTAACTTATAGTAAATCTGTCGAGCAAGAGGACCTCACCTCCCGTTGTTGCATATAACCAATGGGTGGAATTTAAAAAGACTGGCATTTTTATACACCAATATTAAACCGAAGCCTACTGAAATAAGCTTTGAACTATTCGGACCCCGGCTTAGAGCATCGGTAGCACTCTGGCCGGGGATTCCAGTACTAGTGGGCCCCCTGACGTTACCGCCTTTTTATGGACAATGACGTCAGGGGTTCCCTCTAGAAGTCGAGTCCCCAGCCACAGCTTTGCCAATGGTCTGGTCTGGGACACTTGCATTAGAAAGCCCCTCACTTCACTGTCGATACATGGACAGTAAAGTCAGGGGATCCTACAGAAGCAGAATCCCCAGCTACAGCGTTGCCGACGCTTTGGCCGGCGATTCCGGCATCTCAAAGCCCCTAACATCACTGTCCATATCTGGACATTGACATCAAGGGCTCCTTCCAGGAGCGGAATTACTGGCCAGAGCATTGGCAACGCTCTGGCCTTAAATTCTCGCATTACAAAGCCCTTAATATTACTATCTATGTAACGTCAAGGTTTCCTCCAGGAGCAGAATCCCTGGCCAGAGCATTGCCAATGCTCTGGTCGGGGATTCCAACATCTCAAAGTCTCTAACGTCACTGTCCATATTTTGACCCTGACATCAGAATCTCCCTCCAGGAGCGGAATCCCCAGCTAGAGCAATGCCGCGGTTCTGGCCTAGGATTTCGGCATCTTAAAGCTCCTGAACTCACAGTCCATTTATGGATAGTGTTGTCAGGGTCTCCTCAAGGAGCGGAATTCCCAGCCAGAGCGTTGCCAACGTTCTGCCTGTGGATTCTAAGTTTTTAAGCTCCTAACATCACTGTTCATATATGGACAGTGATGTCAAGGGCCTTCCCAAGACAGGGGCCTCCAGCCAGAGGGCTTTCGAAGCTCTGGCTGGAGACTCCATAGTTGAAAGCCCCTGACATCACTGTCCATATATGGAAAGTGACATCACAGGCTCCCTCAAGAACCGGTTTTCCCTGCCACAGCATTGTCGATGCTCTGGCTAGGGATTCCAGCATCTCAAATCCTCTGACGTCACTGTCCATATATACACAGTGACGTTAGGGGCTTCCTCCAGGAGCAGAAACCTTGTCCAGAGTGTTGCCGATGTTCTAGCCTAGGATTCCGGCATCTTAAAACCCCTGTAGTCACTGTCCATATATGGACAGTAACGTCAGGGGCTCCTCCAGGGGCCGAATCCCAGGCCAGAGCAATGCTAACACACTGGGTGTGGATTCTTGATTTTGTTTAAGCCCCTAACATCACTGTCCATATACATATCCCACTGTATGCGTATACAATGGGATACATCGAGGCCTTCCGTTGGAGGTATACGTACAGTCTTCTCCCGACGTATACCTCAGTCGAAAAGAAAAAACTTAATGTGAACATACTCTAAGAAGCCCACAGCTCTGAACAAATTTGGCGCACCTTGGGTGTTCAGTGCTCCACAAACAGATACCTACACCAGCTAGCATAGCTTTCAGCTATAATATCCGCTGGTGTAAATTATATTAAATCTGTCATGCAGGAGGTCCCCTCTCCCGCTGGTACCAACTTACTATTTAAAAGATGCGAAAACAGCATAAAGTCTCAAAAAGCTAACATTGTTACTCAAAACAGGCGTGCGTGAAAATTTCCAATTACAATACTTCACAAAATTACGGATTTTAAAAAATATTTACTTTTGAGCTACTTTGCCTAAATTGTTAGCAAATGGAAGAAAAAAACACCCAGGAAAAAAAAGCAATTAAAAAACTATGGCCTCCTCCATTTCCCCTCTAGCCATCCTTTCCATCTCCAAAATGGTGTGTTTTCTGCCATTTTAGGTAGAAAACAAAATCTATTTGCTTACCATATAGGCAAAGTAGCATTAGAATATAGTATGCAGCTTCTCAAACTCTACCTTGGAGAGCTGTCTGGTTTGTATTTTAATAGTAAGTTTTTAATCTAAATTTACTTTTTACTCTGTTATTTTTTCGTTCAAAATTTCGAGCTCACATTGACTTGGTCCTCCACTATAGGACCTCTCTATCTATTGAACTAAGTATCATTACTAAAACTTATCTGAATCTGATTTTTAAACATCTAGTTACTACTTCTGATCATACAGTGCAGTCAGCCATGGATCCTCCCGGCGGAGCAGAGGCTGTCCCCTATGGCAGCTACCTCCGAATTACACTCCAAGAGCTGTGCCGGTTCCGGCGTATTGCCTTCTCGTCCCGCGACATCAAGGATCGGCTGATTGAGAAGCTCCAAGCCTGGGACCTGGCGAACCCGGCCAAGATGGGAGAGATGGCCGAGGGTGACGTTGACTACTGCCCCGATAAACCGGCCAGTCGCCAGGGAACCGGCCGTAGCGCCATCTCGGACACCCAGGCCCTGCGGATGGGGGATCTGCTGACCGCTCTGGGGCCTCAAAGCTCCGAGGCCGAGCGCCTGATCATCGTTGGGGCCGTGGCCCGTGCAGTGGCACCCCTAGAACCAACAACCCCAATCTCTGCCGGGCCCCAAAGACCCCAACTACGATACAACGACCTCCCCAAGTTGGATCCTTCGTCCACGGATATCGATGCGCACCTAACCATGCTGGAGACACAGCTACAGGTGCATGACATCCCCACCACCGAATGGGCTCGCTACGTGGGGCCCAGCCTGCAAGGGAGGGCCCTTGAAGTCCACCGGAGCCTTGGTCCAGAGGACGGAGGGGACTACGGTTGCCTCCGGGACGCTCTGCTGAAGAGGTATGCGATCACCCCAGAGACTTACAGAGAGCGGTTCCGTAATTTGACGCTCGCCGGCCAGGGTACCCATGTGGAACTGGCAGCCCAGCTCCGCTTAAGCTGCTCCAGGAGGGCCGAGGGGAAGAAGGCCTTCAGTTGGGAGGCCCTGGAGGACCTCGTCATTTTGGAGCAACTCCTCTCCAGGATGGAGGTCCCCGTTCGTGCCTGGATCGCGGACCGCCACCCCAGCACCCCTGAAGATGCCGCCACCCTGGCCGACGAGTTCTTGGCCCACCGACCCCAGTGGAGAAGCCTTCCGCGCCAGGACCAACGCCGAGAGCTCCGAGCCCCTACCAAAATAGCGGAACCACCCCGGCCAACTTCTATGAGACCCCAGCCGACGGGACTGCCCCTGGCCCAATCAACGGTGCCCTTTCCCAGACCAACCCCAACCCGGGTCGCCTTTTGCCCGGAGGCAGGGGACCCCGATGAGTGTGACCACCTCCTAGATGCACCAGAGGTGGAGGAGGTGGTCTACCACGTAGAGCTTGCGAGCCTCGTGACGAACCAGGTCCCTGCCAACATGCAGGGCCACCGACAGCCCGTGGTGCTGGGACGTCGCACCGTCCTAGGACTCCGTGACTCGGGGGCATCCCTCACCCTGGTAAGAGCGGACCTGGTTCCCCAGTCTAAGGTTCTTCCCCAGCGAATAGCCTGGATTGCCCTGGCGGACGGACAGCAGCAGTCCATTCCCCACGCCAGAGTCTACCTGGACTGGGGCCCCGGAAAAGGGGAGGTCGAAGTCGGGCTCATGCCGGATCTCCCCGCCGATGTCTTATTGGGGAACGACCTTGGAACGGTCTCACAAGTCAGTTCGCTGGGGCCGTGACCCGCAGCCAAGCCCGGGAGAACCTTTACCGGCCTCCGCCACCGACCCGTGTAACCACCGAGGCTCCTCTCTCGGAAGCCCCGCCCCCCGAACCACCGGTGGTAAGTACCCAAGCCCCTGATGCCTCACAACTTACCGACCTGACGAACCCCGCCGACAGACCTGGGGAGGTGGATAGGGTCGCTTTTAGGGAGGCCCAGCATACGGATCCTTCCCTGTCCTCTGCCCGTAGCCTGGCCGATCGACCACCCAGTGGAGGGGCCCAGGCAGGGTTCCAGTGGGACAACGGGCTGTTGTACTGGGTCAAAGCCCCGACCAAGCCCGCGTCGCCCTGGACCACCTCCAAACAGCTGCTTGTTCCCCAAGCCTACCGTGCACGACTGTTAGCCCTGGCCCACGATATACCCGCGGCGGGTCACACTGGGACCAGGTCCACCAGGGCCCGGCTCTCGAAGGCTTTCTTTTGGCCAGGGCTGACTGAGGACGTGCGGCGGTACCGAGCTTCGTGCTCTGTCTGCCAACGGGTGGCGGGGGCCCCGCGCAAGGTGCCGCTCAAGCAGCTGCCCCTCAACCGAGAGCCCTTCCAGCAGGTGGCCATAGATCTGGTTGGCCCCATTAATCCCCCCAGCCGAGGGGGAAAGCGTTACATCCTAACCCTGGTAGACTTCGCTACCAGATACCCGGACGCAGTGGCTCTGTCCTTCATAGATGCCGAGCACGTCGCCCAGGGACTCATGGACATCTTCAGCCAGGTGGGGTTCCCGCGTGAGGTACTCACAGACTAGGGATCTCAATTCCAGTGAGAACTCATGCAGGACTTCTGGAATCGGCATGGGGTGAGTTCTCTAAGAACCACCGCCTACCACCCCCAAACGAACGGACTGTGTGAAAGGTTCAACGTTACCCTCAAGCAGTTGCTACTCCGATACGTCCACTCGGAGGGGAGAGACTGGGACCGCTCCTTGCAGCAGCTTCTCTTTGCCTATCGAGAGGTGCCGCAGGAGTCTACCGGGCACTCCCCATTCGAGTTGCTGTTCGCGAGGCGGGTCCGGGGACCCTTGGACTTAGTCCGGGAAGGTTGGGAAGGGAAGTTTGCAAGCCCGGAGATCCCGGTAGTAGACTATGTGAGCCAAATGTGGGAGCGCCTAGCACGGCTGATGGATTTGGCCCATCAGCGATTGGAAGTAGCTCGAAGCCGTCAACGGGACGAGTACAACCGTAGCGCCCGACACCGAGAGCTGGGGGTGGGGGAGAAGGTACTGGTCCTCGCGCCAGTACGAGGCAACAAGTTGCAGGCCAATTGGGCTGGACCGTACACTGTAGTGGGGCGACAGGGGACGACGAACTACCTAGTAGCCCACGACAAAGCAGAAAAGCGGGTACGGAACTACCACATAAACCGGCTCAAGGCCTATGTGGTAAGGGAGGTAGGAGCGGTCGCGATATGCTGCCCGCCCATGGACAACCCTGACGTGGACCGCATCCCTGACCTACTGGCAGAGGCCCGACGCCAGACAGGGCTGGCAGATGTGCAGCTTGAAGTCCAGCTATCGTGCTTGCAGAGTAGGGAGATGGGGGAGGTGTTAGCAGCCCAGGAGGCCCTGTTCACCGCGTCCCCCGGACGTACCTCCCTAGTCGCTCACGAGGTCGACACTGGAGGAGCCCGACCCCTGAGGCAGCCCGCGTTCCGAGTGGCTCCCTCAGTGCTGACCGCGATGAGAAAAGAAGTAGAAGACATGCTGGAGATGGGGGTCATTGTACCATCTCACAGTCCTTGGGCCGCCGGCGTTGTGTTGGTCCCCAAGAAGGACAAAACCACGAGGTTCTGTGTAGACTACCGGCGGCTGAACGAGGTAACCGTTACGGATGCCTATCCGATGCCCCGGATTGATGAGCTGCTCGATAGGCTGGGAGGGGCACGCTTCGTGTCCACTCTGGATCTCAGCAAGGGCTACTGGCAGATTCCTCTGACCAAGGAAGCCCAAGAGCGCTCGGCGTTCATCACCCCGTTCGGCCTGTTTGAATTTACGTGCATGCCGTTCGGAATGAAGAACGCCCCCGCGACCTTCCAGAGGGTGGTCGACCGGATCCTCGTGGGGTGTCAGGAGTTTGCCCAGGCTTACCTGGACGATATCGCTATCTTTAGCGAGACTTGGGAGGAACACTTGGGGCAAGTGGCGCAGATCCTGGAGCGCATCCGGTACGCCGGCCTCACCATCCACCCCGACAAGTGCCAGATGGGGATGGCAGAAGTTGCCTACCTGGGGCACCGAATGGGCAGCGGACAGATCCCCCCCGAGCCGGCCAAGGTGGAGGTCATTCTCCATTGGCCCCGGCCGGCCAACCAGAAGCAGGTTAGGGCCTCTCTGGGAGTCACAGGGTACTACCGAAAATTCATCCCGCAGTATAGTACCCTGGCCAAGCCCTTGACCAACTTGCCGTCCAAAAGGTTCAGTCGACTGATGCCCTGGTCCCCTGACTGTGAGGCGGCCTTCGGGAGCCTTAAGACTACCCTCTCCACCTCCCCTGTCCTGGCTGCCCCTGACTTCCACCGGCGGTTCATAGTCCAAAACGATGCCTCAGACGTCGGGTTGGGAGCGGTACTGAGCCAAGTGGACAAGGCGGGCCACCAACACCCGGTCGCGTACCTCTCCCGGAAGTTGCTGGACCGAGAGAGGGCATACGCAACCATTGAGAAGGAGTGCCTGGCTGTTGTGTGGGCTCTAAAGAAGCTTCAGCCCTACGTTTATGGGAGGGAGTTCACAATAGTCACAGACCACAGTCCTCTCAGTTGGTTGAACCGAACCGCCGGGGACAATGGGCGTATACTACGGTGGAACCTGGTCTTACAATCCTATAACTTTACCATTTCTCATAACAAGGTCCGGGACCACGGGAATGCTGATGGACTCTCTCGGCAGCAGGACACTGATGGGCGGAGACTGACAGCACCGGGCCCACATCTCATCACTGACCCGACAGAGGGTCAGCAGGACTGATTCTGGATCTAAGCTGGGGGAGGTCTGTGGCGGAACGGGTGACGTTTACAGGCATTGTACCCAAATACAGGTTAAGCCTGCCGCAAACCGTCGCACTCCCGCCATCCGGGTGCCATAGCTTAGATGGCGCCCGGTGCTAGATGGGGATATGTCCCCTCAAACTGCATTACGTTATGTTTGATAACCAGTTAATTTGTATTGTATTGTATTCAGTGCTGCTTCACTGTCCTCCCCCTCTAGGGTTAATCTTACACTGAAGGAGAATGAGTCACAGGCTGAGAGCGGGAACATGTCTAATGTAAATAAGAAAAAGGAGGGGGCCTGTTTCCTGAGGGTGGAGTGAGTGAGGGATATAGTGGTGCTGGATGAGTTCTCAGTTAGTTGCATCCCAGGAGAGGATGAGATAGCAGTGTGAGCTGCAGGCAGGGGATGTCTACCTCAGAGATGGTACCTGACCTAGGGACAGTAATAGAGGACAAGTGCTGGAGTCCCATCTAACTAAGGAGGATCTGGAGACACCCCAAAGGATGAAAGGTACAGTGGAGAGACCCCATAGTGAGGTAGCCTCTCCCATCCAGCCCAGAGGGGAGAAGCAGCGATGCATTGGTTCTGTGTGTGTCTGTCCCTGTTAATAAACGCGCCGCTGTGGCTTGTCCCCTGTTAATCTGTTTCGCCTGAATCTATCGCCCACATTCTCTTGGCGTAAACCGACCCCCACTGACCCGGTTTCGCCACAGATATTTAAAGCCATATATGCACAGTAAAGTGAGAGGCTTTCTCTACAAGCGTAATTCCCGGCCACAGAGCTGCCAACGCTCCGACTTGGAATTCTCACATTACAAAGCCCCTAATGTCACTGTCTATGTACAGACCGTAACATCAAGGGATCCTCCAGGAGCAGAATCCATATATGGACAGTGACGTCAGGGGCTCCCTCCAGGAGTGGAATCCCCAGCCAGTGCAATGCCAGTGTTCTGGCCTAGGATTTTGGCATCTTAAAGCTCCTAACGTCAGTGTCCATTTATGGACAGTGTTGTCAGGGGCTTCCCTAGGAGCAGAATCCCCAGTCAGAGCGTTGCTAACGTCAGGGGCTTTCCGAGCCTAGTGCTTAAAGTAACGCTGTGCCCGGGGAGTTCAGGTGATATATCCCACTCTATGCCTATACAGCCTTCCGTTGGAGGTATACGTAGAGACTTCTCCCAACGCATACCTCTGACGAAAAGAAAAAATTGAATGTGAACATACTCCAAGAAGCCCACAGCTCTGAATAAATATGGCGCAACTTGGGTTGTCAGTGCTGCACAAACTGACATCTACACCAGTTAGCATAGATGTCAGCTATAATATCCGCAGGTGTAAATTAAATATGTCATGCAGGAGATCTGCTCTCCCGCTGGTCCCGACTTACTAGCTGAAAAGACGCGAAAACAGCATAATGTCTCAAAAAGCTAACATTTTTACTCAAAACGGGCATGCGCCAAAATTTCCCATTACATTACTTTACAATATCATGTATTATAAAGACATTTACTTTTGAGCTACTTTGACTAAATCGTTAGCAAATGGAAAAAAAAAACACCAATGAAAAAAATGTAATTAAAAAACTACGGCCTCCTCCATTTCCCCTCTAGCCGTCCTTTCCATCTCCAAAATGGTGTGTTTTCTGCCATTTTAGGTAGAAACATTTCTATTTGCTCACCATTTAGGCAAAGTAGCAGGAGGGTATATTATGCAGCTTCTCAAACTCTACCTTGAAGAGCTGTGTGGTTTGTATTTTAATAGTAACTTTTAATCTAAATTTACTTTTTACTCTGCCGGACTTGGTATTTATTTGTTCAGAGTTTCAAGCTCACATTGCCGCAGACCCCTCGTAGGAGTTCTCCTTTGTAGTTTAGGAACTGCTCTTATCCGTACATGACGCGGGGAAGGAATCTTAGCCTAAACACCTGGGATGATGGTGGTTATACTCCAGGAGGACCGAATTGTGACAAAGCTCTTGAGACTGGAAGATATAATTTAAGACACTATGTAGTCGGGGGCGAGTTGTAGATCATGAACATGAATCACTGGAGTAGTTGTACTATTAATGTGTCCTGTACAGTATAGTTAGTGCACCAATGAGGACAGCGCCACCATCTGCACGAGGCAGTAGTGAATGTGTAGGTCATGAGTAATGCAGAAGTTCTACACACACCGACCGTACGGCTTCCTCTTCAATGTGAAACCCGCGGTACATGAATACATATGGCTAGATCTCTGTACAAGCAGAGCCACTTATCTGGCGCAGAACGTTTACATATCGGAGATCAGCGGTGAGAGCTCTGTTCTAAGGATCACGTGGGCGGCTCTTAAAAGAGCCTTTGTGGTTAAATGTGGATAAGCGGCGCTCACTTGCTCTTGGCGCTTTTGCTGCTCTCGGTCTTCTTGGGCAGCAGAACGGCCTGGATGTTGGGCAGGACGCCTCCCTGAGCGATGGTCACACCACCCAGCAGCTTTTTGAGCTCCTCGTCATTGCGCAAAGCCAGCTGCAGGTGACGGGGGATAATTCGGGTCTTCTTGTTGTCCCGGGCGGCATTTCCGGCCAGCTCCAGGATCTCAGCGGTCAGATATTCCAGCACAGCGGCCAGGTAGACCGGAGCGCCGGCGCCGACCCTCTGAGCGTAGTTGCCCTTGCGGAGAAGTCTGTGCACACGACCGACAGGGAACTGAAGTCCTGCCCGGGATGAGCGGGTCTTGGCTTTAGCCCGCACTTTGCCTCCTTGCTTTCCTCTTCCAGACATCTCTATAATCTGATCAGATCTAACGGCTGCGCTCCGACCGTCACTTCTTATACCCAGATGGAGAAGAGGGCTTCTTCTCTGATTGGCCGCATCTAAAACTTGTATTCAACGCCAGACACTGTAGCCAATGAGGAAGTAGAATATTTCTATAGACTCGCAGATAACACCACGCCCCCTCCTCCGTCTCTTCCAATAAGAACATCTCCCGCCTGAACTCGAATGGAGCAGGAATAAAGCAGCAGCGGCGGATTCTTCTCATTAGGCTCCAAGTAATGTGCCCCGTCCCTGCAGTAAGAACCCAAAGGCTCTTCTAAGAGCCCCCACCAGGTCTACAACAGAGCTGCCGCCTCCATCTTGTGCTTATTCGTGCGCATGTCTTTATTCCCGCTGGTCTCCCATGTCTGGAAGAGTCGTTCAGTCCGTGCAGCCGCTCCTTCATGCTGCAGGATATGGGGGGACATTCCCGGGTGTGATAGCGCAGAGCTGCTGCTGCATTAGGATCTTGTTATCTGCGGGCTGCACGGGCTGATTCTTCTCTATCCAACGATACCGTGAAACGCACAATTCCAACGTCCGCTACCAATCTCCAGTATAAAGGTGGTGACGTACAAACCTGTAACACGTCTTTATTACATCCGTATCGTTCCCTAATTACCGGCATTATGTCCCTGTCCTCTCATGTGACCGGCATATTGTCCCTGTTCCTTCATATTACCGGCATTATGTCCCTGTCCTCTCATGTGACCGGCATAATGTCCCTGTCCCCTCATATTACTGGCATTATGTCCCTGTCCTCTCATATGACCGGCATAATGTCCCTGTCCCCTCATATTACTGGCATTATGTCCCTGTCCTCTCATGTGACCGGCATTATGACCCTGTTCCCTCATATTACTGGCATTATGTCCCTGTCCTCTCATATTACCGGCATTATGTCCCTGTCCTCTCATGTGACCGGCTTAATGTCCCTGTTCCCTCATATTACTGGCATTATGTCCCTGTCCTCTCATATTACTGGCATTATGTCCTATGTAGTAGGTTACAGGGACACAATGCCGGTCATATGTCCCTGTTCCCTCATCTTCCAAGCATTATGTCCCTGTTGCTTCATATTACAGGGATTATGTCCCTGTTCCTTCATATTACAGGCATCATGTCCCTGTTCCTTCATATTACCGGCATTATGTCCTTCTTCATATTACCGGCATTATGTCCCTGTTTCATCATATTACAGGCATTATGTCCTTGCTTCTTCATATTACCGGAATTATGTCCCTGTTCCTTCATACTACAGGCATTATGGCCCTGTTCTTTCATATTACCAGGATTATGTCCCTGTTCCTTCATATTACCGGCATTACGTCCCTGTTCCTTCATATTACAGGCATTACGTCCCTGTTCCTTCATATTACAGGCATTATGTCCTATGTAGGAGGTTACAGGGACACAATGCCGGTAATATGTCCCTGTTCCCTCATCTTCCAGGCATTATGTCCCTGTTCCTTCATATTACCGGCATTATGTCCCTGTTCCTTCATATTACCGGCATTATGTCCCTATTCCTTCATATTACAGGCATTATGTCCCTTTTCCTTCATATTACCGGCATTATGTCCCTGTTCCTTCAAATTACCGGCATTATGTCCCTGTTCCTTCATATTATCTGCATTATGTCCCTGTTCCTTCATATTACCGGCATTATGCCCTTCTTCATATTACCGGCATTATGTCCTTGCTTCTTCATATTACCGGCATTATGTCCCTGTTCCCGCATCTTACCGCCATTTTGTCCTTGTACCTTCATATTACCGGAATTATGTCCCTGTTCCTTCATATTACAGGCATTATGTCCCTGTTCCTTCATACTACAGGCATTATGTCCCTGTTCCTTCATATTACCGGCATTATGTCCCTGTTCCCTCACCTTACCGCAATTTTGTCCTTGTACCTTCACATTACCGGCATTACGTCCCTGTCCCTTCATATTACCGGCATTACGTCCCTGTTCCTTCATATTACCGGCATTATGTCCCTGTTCCTTCATATTACCGGCATTATGTCCCTGTTCCTTCATATTACAGGCATTATGTCCCTGTTCCTTCATATTACCGGCATTATGTCCCTGTTCCTTCATATTACAGGCATTATGTCCCTGTTCCTTCATATTACGGCATTATGTCCCTGTTCCTTCATATTACCGGCATTATGTCCCTGTTCCTTCATATTACCGGCATTATGTCCCTGTTCCTTCATATTACAGGCATTATGTCCCTGTTCCTTCATATTACGGCATTATGTCCCTGTTCCTTCATATTACCGCCATTATGTCCCTGTTCCTTCATATTACCGGCATTATGTCCCTGTTCCTTCATATTACCGGCATTATGTCCCTGTTCCTTCTTGTTATTGTAATACAGGTGGAGCAGACTCTGGCGTCTCCACTTTATCGGGTATTGTAATACAGGTGGAGCAAACTTTGTTGTTTTGTGCAAGATTATTGTAACAGCAAAGTCTGTATTGCAATACCCGGCACAGAGGAGACACCAGAGTCTGCTCCACTTGTATTACAATACCCGGCACAGAGACACCAGAGTCTGCTCCACCTGTATTACAATACCCGGCACAGAGGAGACACCAGAGTCTGCTCCACTTGTATTACAATACCCGGCACAGAGGAGACACCAGATTCTGCTCCACTTGTATTACAATACCCGGCACAGAGGAGACACCAGAGTCTGCTCCACTTGTATTACAATACCCGGCACAGAGGAGACACCAGAGTCTGCTCCACTTGTATTACAATACCCGGTACAGAGGAGACACCAGAGTCTGCTCCACTTGTATTACAATACCCGGCACAGAGGAGACACCAGAGTCTGCTCCACTTGTATTACAATACCCGGCACAGAGGATACACCAGAGTCTGCTCCGCCTGTATTACAATAACCACCCTTTACCCAGTCCTCGCCAGTGTGATTGCTTGTTCTCTATCGGCGTCAAGCAGTTTCCCTGGCATCTGTTATAAATCTGACTACTACCCTCATCATTGTTATTTACAGATGTCCCATGCTTCCTTCCGTCTCCTAATGTACAATGTTCCGTTTCTTCTGGACAGTTATGACGGGTCATCTGCCCGCAGGATCCGTGTTCCGGCTTCATCACACGCGACAATGTCCCTCCCTGTCCGGCAGCCACATAATGTATGAAGCAGCATCTGCACCGACACGAGAGCGGCCGCACATAGAACAGGGGGACTAGCGGGAGGCCAGACAATAGCAGGCACAGCTCTGTTGTAGACAAGGTGGGTGGCTCTAGAAGAGCCTTTGTGTTCTTACTGCAGGGACGGGGCACATTACTTGGCGCTGGTGTACTTGGTGACGGCCTTGGTGCCCTCGGACACGGCGTGCTTGGCCAGCTCTCCAGGCAGCAGCAGGCGCACGGCAGTCTGGATCTCCCGGGAGGTGATGGTGGAGCGCTTGTTGTAGTGAGCCAGGCGGGAGGCTTCCCCTGCGATGCGCTCGAAGATGTCATTGACGAAGGAGTTCATGATGCCCATGGCCTTGGACGAGATGCCGGTGTCAGGGTGGACCTGCTTGAGCACCTTGTACACGTAAATGGCGTAGCTTTCCTTCCTGCTCTTTCTCCGCTTCTTGCCGTCCTTCTTCTGTGTCTTGGTCACGGCTTTCTTGGAGCCCTTCTTGGGCGCCGGGGCAGACTTGGCGGGCTCAGGCATGATAACACACTGCGATCTGCTCACAACTAAGATAATGGAATGCTTTACCCTTCCACCGCTGCTGTATTTATACACGGGCTATGCAAATGAGCAACGCTGTCTGACCGCTGTTCTACTGGAAGAGCAAGTCATGTGACCTATGGAATCGTCATAAGCCACTCCCAGTGCAGCTAATTGGTGGTTCCCACAAGTCTGTTCTCTGTTGGTGGCTTTAAATCTATCCAATCACAGGAGCTGGTGAGCGGTGCAGTAGCTTATAAAAGGCAGCAGAAAGGGTGTGATTGTTACGATACGGTTAGGAGATTTCTCTGCTTTAGCGATGTCTGGACGCGGTAAACAGGGAGGCAAAGTGCGGGCTAAAGCCAAGACCCGCTCATCCCGGGCAGGACTACAGTTCCCTGTCGGTCGTGTGCACAGACTTCTCCGCAAGGGCAACTACGCTCAGAGGGTCGGCGCCGGCGCTCCGGTCTACCTGGCCGCTGTGCTGGAATATCTGACTGCTGAGATCCTGGAACTGGCCGGAAATGCCGCCCGGGACAACAAGAAGACCCGAATTATCCCCCGTCACCTGCAGCTGGCCGTGCGCAATGACGAGGAGCTCAACAAGCTGCTGGGTGGTGTGACCATCGCTCAGGGAGGCGTCCTGCCCAACATCCAGGCCGTTCTGCTGCCCAAGAAGACCGAGAGCAGCAAAAGCGCCAAGAGCAAGTGAGCGCCGCTTATCCCACATTTAACCACAAAGGCTCTTTTAAGAGCCGCCCACATGATCCTTAGAACAGAGCTCTCACCGCTGATCTCCGATATGTTCTGCGCCAGATAAGTGGCTCTGCTTGTACAGAGATCTAGCCATATGTATTCATATACCGCGGGTTTCACATTGAAGAGGAAGCCGTAGGGGGGAGCAGAACTTCTGTGTTACTCATGACCTATACATTCACTACTGCCTCGTGCAGATGATGGCGCTGTCCTCATTGGTGCACTAACTATACTGTACAGGACACATTAATAGTACAACTACTCCAGTGATTCATGTTCATGATCTACAACTCGCCCCCGACTACAGTGTCTTAAATTATATCTTCCAGTCTCAAGAGCTTTGTCACAATTCGGTCCTCCTGGAGTATAACCACCATCATCCCAGGTGTTTAGACGAAGATTCCATCCCCGCGTCATGTACGGATAAGAGCAGTTCCTAAACTACAAAGGAGAAGTCCTACGAGGGGTCTGCGGCAATGCTTTATATACACAGGAGACGCTATTCGGGTAACAAACCATTCCTCTCAAGGACTCTTAGCTTCTAATTCTGCCCTGGTGTACACCACCAACTAAATGTCAACAAATGAAAAAGGGAGGGGAAGAGAAGGGCGAGAAGCGCACGGATCAAAGGATCTCTCGAATTAAGAAAAAATATCGATCAATAAAACATCGAGCTTAGAGGTATATTCTACCTAACAGGGAAGGGGTGAACGGTCCCTATGTAGAGAACACCCCATTTAATGAACAAATCCCATTCAGCATTGTGACTTATCGTAGATGAAGGGGAATAAAAGGGAAAGGTACATAAATCAAACATCAAAAGTGGGGGCATAAAGGGGACAAACTGGGCTGTAATGTTCGTCTCCCTCAAGTACCGCACTATTGGAGCTCTGATATTAGATGTTACTTCTGAATAGAGCTGCATCAAGTTGTCCTTTTCATTCTCTGAATGCGTCTCAGTAAATGTTACTCTGCAGCAACTTCATGCGTTAGTGGGATGAGGGGAGTCCTAAGTATAGACAACGCACAGTGTTAGTACGAAGTAGAAATAGGTGCATTCTGTTTCCTGTCATTGTATTGCCAGCAGCGCGATTATACCAGCAGTCTGGCAAAGTGACATACAAGACAATGCAAGTCCATACTTATGTGGAACTTGGTGCTACAAATTGCTAGTTTGTTTTGAAAATCTCGTAACATTTGTAGCAATGAGAGCAGCTTGGAAAACACGGCCCCTCCAACATTGGGTTTTGCTCTTGTAAAATGCCGTATCAGCTGCATCAGTTTCTCCTTTTTCATTCATTGAATGCGTCTCACTAATGTTGCTCTGCAAGAAACTGCACGCGTTACTGTAATAAAGTGAGTCCTATATAGGGACAGCAGACAGAGTCATTATTAGTACTAGAGGTTACTAGATTTATTGCCAGCAGCCTTATTAACCCCAGCCGTCCGGCAGAATGAGATACGAAGCAATACGAGCCGATACGTGTGTCAAAGTTGGTCCCAGTAACAGATTTATTGTTTGTTGTAAGAATCTGGTAACATTAGTAGCAGTGACAGCAGCTAAGAAAACACTGGCCCTCTCTCCAAGGATTGCGGAAAGCACGTTGCCCAGCAGCAAGCTGGACGCCGAAGAAGCAACACCGCAAGTCCGCTGTTTGATCCACTGCTCGTGCGCTTATACAGCGCTATGAGCAACTGAGCGGATATTCAGCGGTGAGTTTCTGCCACTCCTGTACGTGCAGGCATCGGCACAAACGGCGTCCGGCAGCGCCGCTACGAGGAGGTGTTTTCCTGCCTGAGGATCACTCGGCAGCAAGTATAGCACTAAGGCACTCTTTCCCTTCAGATTAACATTCCCTGGTCTAAGACCCAATTCAGGCAGCTGCTTCTAGGACGTTATTAGGGGACATAGTGCAGTCCACATATCCGGCTCCTCACTGGAAGACCGACGTGATACTGAAGCCCCTACCCCCGTGTATATAGAAGGTCACTGCTCAGATGATACACGAGCGGTCACCAGCAGACATCATAGCTGATCTATAGAGGATGTGGCGGCTCTGAGAAGAGCCTTTGTGTTGTGTAAGATGGAGCTGAGCAGGAGCGGAATTAACCTCCGAAGCCGTAGAGAGTGCGGCCCTGGCGTTTGAGCGCGTACACCACGTCCATAGCGGTGACGGTCTTCCTCTTGGCGTGCTCGGTGTAGGTGACGGCGTCACGGATTACGTTCTCCAGGAAAACCTTCAGGACGCCGCGAGTCTCTTCATAGATGAGACCGGAGATGCGTTTGACGCCTCCCCTGCGAGCTAGACGGCGGATTGCAGGCTTGGTGATGCCCTGGATGTTATCACGGAGCACCTTCCTGTGCCGCTTGGCACCGCCCTTTCCGAGTCCTTTTCCTCCTTTACCACGACCAGACATCCCGTAAGCTGGAGCTGAAGAGAACTATTGTACCGAGAACCGCGGGGTGCGTCTTTATATAGACCTTGGGTGGACCAGAGAGAGAACTGTAATGCATGTCACTTCCGGGGCGTTTCTCTCAGCAAATTCACATTACCAATCCCTCCCCCTCCCGTTGATTGGCTTAACTCAGATTTTGAATTTCACGCTCATTTTACAATACCGGCCGCTCTTTTCCCGCTTCTAGCGCGACTGCTGTGTAATCTCTATCTGCCCCAAATCTAAAGAGTAATGTTAAGTGAAACAGAAGCGGCCGGGCGAGCGGGCTCTCTACGTGACTTCCCCCTCCCTGACATTCCCCCTACTCATTTCTAGCCTTCACTGGCAGAGATGCTGGGAAGGAGCCGGGAGGAGGCCCCGGGATCTCTGCCATAGTCCTGCCGATCTGCACATCGCTGTGATCGGACAAGATACATGTGTCTGCGGGAGCTCGTGCCCTCTATTCCCGGCACTTGTCACTATCACAGGGTTCTTTACCACAATGTCTAACATGCGGGAAGCTGATTGTCCGATGCGGGGGCGACCTGGAGCTGCAGAGAGCCCAGAAGGGTAACCCGGCACAGACAAGATGTCGGAGTGTCTTCCGCCTGTAACTTGGCACAGAGGAGACACCAGAAACTGCTCCACCTGTGTTACAATAACCCAGCACAGAGGAAACACCAGACTCTGCTCTACTTATGTTACAATAACTCGGCACAGGCAGGACACCGGGGTCTGCTCCACCTGTATTACAACTTCCCAGCACAGAAAAGACACAAGTCTGCTCCTCCTTTACTAAACTAACCTGACACAGGCCAGACCCCAGAACCTGCTCCTCCAGCAGTACATTACCCGGACACAGACAGGACACTAGAGACTACTCCACCTGTATAACTATAACCTGACACAGGCCAGACCCCAGAACCTGCTCCTCCAGCAGTACATTACCCGGACACAGACAGGACACTAGAGACTACTCCACCTGTATAACTATAACCTAACACAGGCCAGACCCCAGAACCTGCTCCTCCAGCAGTACATTACCCGGACACAGACAGGACACTAGAGACTTCTCCACCTGTATAACTATAACCTGACACAGGCCAGACCCCAGAACCTGCTCCTCCAGCAGTACATTACCCGGACACAGACAGGACACTAGAGACTTCTCCACCTGTATAACTATAACCTGACACAGGCCAGACCCCAGAACCTGCTCCTCCAGCAGTACATTACCCGGACACAGACAGGACACTAGAGACTACTCCACCTGTATAACAATAACCTGACACAGGCCAGACCCCAGAACCTGCTCCTCCAGCAGTACATTACCCGGACACAGACAGGACACTAGAGACTTCTCCACCTGTATAACTATAACCTGACACAGGCCAGACCCCAGAACCTGCTCCTCCAGCAGTACATTACCCGGACACAGACAGGACACTAGAGACTTCTCCACCTGTATAACTATAACCTGACACAGGCCAGACCCCAGAACCTGCTCCTCCAGCAGTACATTACCCGGACACAGACAGGACACTAGAGGCTTCTCCACCTGTATAACTATAACCTGCCACAGGCCAGACCCCAGAACCTGCTCCTCCAGCAGTACATTACCCGGACACAGACAGGACACTAGAGACTTCTCCACCTGTATAACTATAACCTGACACAGGCCAGACCCCAGAACCTGCTCCTCCAGCAGTACATTACCCGGACACAGACAGGACACTAGAGACTTCTCCACCTGTATAACTATAACCTGACACAGGCCAGACCCCAGAACCTGCTCCTCCAGCAGTACATTACCCGGACACAGACAGGACACTAGAGACTTCTCCACCTGTATAACTATAGCCTGGCACAGGCCAGACCCCAGAACCTGCTCCTCCAGCAGTACATTACCCGGACACAGACAGGACACTAGAGACTACTCCACCTGTATAACAATAACCTGACACAGGCCAGACCCCAGAACCTGCTCCTCCAGCAGTAAATTACCCGGACACAGACAGGACACTAGAGACTACTCCACCTGTATAACTATAACCTGACACAGGCCAGACCCCAGAACCTGCTCCTCCAGCAGTACATTACCCGGACACAGACAGGACACTAGAGGCTTCTCCACCTGTATAACTATAACCTGACACAGGCCAGACCCCAGAACCTGCTCCTCCAGCAGTACATTACCCGGACACAGACAGGACACTAGAGACTTCTCCACCTGTATAACAATAACCTGACACAGGCCAGACCCCAGAACCTGCTCCTCCAGCAGTACATTACCCGGACACAGACAGGACACTAGAGACTACTCCACCTGTATAACTATAACCTGACACAGGCCAGACCCCAGAACCAGCTCCTCCAGCAGTACATTACCCGGACACAGACAGGACACTAGAGACTTCTCCACCTGTATAACTATAACCTGACACAGGCCAGACCCCAGAACCTGCTCCTCCAGCAGTACATTACCAGGACACAGACAGGACACTAGAGACTACTCCACCTGTATAACTATAACCTGACACAGGCCAGACCCCAGAACCTGCTCTTCCAGCAGTACATTACCCGGACACAGACAGGACACTAGAGACTACTCCACCTGTATAACTATAACCTTGCACAGGCCAGACCCCAGAACCTGCTCCTCCAGCAGTACATTACCCGGACGCAGACAGGACACTAGAGACTACTCCACCTGTATAACTATAACCTGGCACAGGCCAGACCCCAGAACCTGCTCCTCCAGCAGTACATTACCCGGACACAGACAGGACACTAGAGACTACTCCACCTGTATAACTATAACCTGACACAGGCCAGACCCCAGAACCTGCTCCTCCAGCAGTACATTACCCGGACACAGACAGGACACTAGAGACTACTCCACCTGTATAACTATAACCTGACACAGGCGAGACCCCAGAACCTGCTCCTCCAGCAGTACATTACCCGGACACAGACAGGACACTAGAGACTACTCCACCTGTATAACTATAACCTGGCACAGGCCAGACCCCAGAACCTGCTCCTCCAGCAGTACATTACCCGGACACAGACAGGACACTAGAGGCTTCTCCACCTGTATAACAATAACCTGACACAGGACAGACCCCAGAACCTGCTCCTCCAGCAGTACATTACCCGGACACAGACAGGACACTAGAGACTACTCCACCTGTATAACTATAACCTGGCGCAGAGGAGGAGACACTGTTTGTTCCTCTTGTACTACATTAAGCCGGCAAAAGACAAGACACCCTAGTATTGTCCCTGTCCCCTCATATTACCGGCATAATGTCCCTGTCCCCTCATATTACTGGCATTAGGTCCCGTGTAGGAGGGCACAGGGACATAATGCCGGTAACATGTCCCTGTTCCCTCATCTTCGAGGCATTATGTCCCTGTTCCTTCATATTACCGACATTATATCCCTGTACCTTCATATTACAGGCATTACGTCCCTGCTCTTTCATATTATCGGCATTATGTCCCTGTTTCTTCATATTACCGGCATTATGTCCCTGTTCCTTCATATTACAGGCATTACGGCCCTGTTTCTTCATATTACAGGCATTACGTCCCTGTTTCTTCATATTACCGGCATTATGTCCCTGTTCCTTCATATTACCGGCATAATGTCCCTGTTCCTTCATATTACCGGCATTATGTCCCTGTTCCTTCATATTACCGACATTATATCCCTGTACCTTCATATTACAGGCATTACGTCCCTGTTTCTTCATATTACTGGCATTATGTCCCTGTTCCTTCATATTACCGGCATAATGTCCCTGTTCCTTCATATTACCGGCATTATGTCCCTGTTCCTTCATATTACCGACATTATATCCCTGTACCTTCATATTACAGGCATTACGTCCCTGCTCTTTCATATAATCGGCATTATGTCCCTGTTTCTTCATATTACCGGCATTATGTCCCTGTTCCTTCATATTACAGGCATTACGGCCCTGTTTCTTCATATTACAGGCATTACGTCCCTGTTTCTTCATATTACCGGCATTATGTCCCTGTTCCTTCATATTACAGGCATTATGTCCCTGTTTCTTCATATTACAGGCATTACGTCCCTGTTTCTTCATATTACAGGCATTACGTCCCTGTTTCTTCCTATTACCGGCATTACGTCCCTGTTTCTTCCTATTACAGGCATTATGTCCCTGTTCCCTCATCTTACCGGCATTATGACCCTGTTCCTTCATATTACCGGCATTATGTCACTGTTCCTTCATATTACCGGCATTATGTCCCTATTCCTTCATATTACTGGTATTATGTCCCTGTTCCTTCATATTACCAGCATTATGTCCCTGTTCCTTCATCTTACCGGCATTATGTCCCTGTTCCTGCATATTACAGGCATTATGTCCCTGTTCCTTCATATTACCGGCATTATGTCCCTGTCCCTTCATATTACATGCATTATGTCCCTGTTCTTTCATATTACAGGCATTATGTCCCTGTTCCCTCATATTACAGGCATTATGTCCCCGTTCCTTCATATTACCGGCATTAGTTCCCTGTTCCCTCATCTTACCGGCATTATATCCGTGTTTCTTCATATTACAGGCATTATGTCCCTGTTCCTTCATATTACCGGCATTATGTCCCTGTTCCTTCATATTACCGGCATTATGTCCCTGTTCCCTCATCTTACTGGCATTATATCCGTGTTCCTTCATAATACCGGCATTATGTCCCTGTTCCTTCATATTACAGGCATTATGTCCCTGTTCCTGCATATTACCGGCATTATGTCCCTGTTCCTTCATATTACATGTATTATGTCCCTGTTCCTTCATATTACCGGTATTATTTCCCTGCCGGTAATATGAAGGAACAGGGACATAATGCGGTAATATGAAGGAACAGGGACATAATGCCTCGAAGATTAGGGAACAGGGACATATTACCGGCATTATGTCCCTGTGCCCTGCTACAGGGGACATAATGGCAGTAATATGAGGGCATAGGGACAATACTACGGTGTCTTGTCTTTTGCCGGCTTATAGTTATACAGGTGGAGAAGCCTCTAGTGTCCTGTCTGTGTCCGGGTAATGTACTGCTGGAGGAGCAGGTTCTGGGGTCTGTCCTGTGTCAGGTTATTGTTATACAGGTGGAGTAGTCTCTAGTGTCCTGTCTGTGTCCGGGTAATGTACTGCTGGAGGAGCAGGTTCTGGGGTCTGGCCTGTGTCAGGTTATAGTTATACAGATGGAGTAGTCTCTAGTGTCCTGTCTGTGTCCGGGTAATGTACTGCTGGAGGAGCAGGTTCTGGGGTCTGGCCTGTGTCAGGTTATAGTTATACAGGTGGAGTAGTCTCTAGTGTCCTGTCTGTGTCCGGGTAATGTACTGCTGGAGGAGCAGGTTCTGGGGTCTGGCCTGTGTCAGGTTATAGTTATACAGGTGGAGTAGTCTCTAGTGTCCTGTCTGTGTCCGGGTAATGTACTGCTGGAGGAGCAGGTTCTGGGGTCTGGCCTGTGTCAGGTTATAGTTATACAGGTGGAGTAGTCTCTAGTGTCCTGTCTGTGTCCGGGTAATGTACTGCTGGAGGAGCAGGTTCTGGGGTCTGGCCTGTGTCAGGTTATAGTTATACAGGTGGAGAAGTCTCTAGTGTCCTGTCTGTGTCCGGGTAATGTACTGCTGGAGGAGCAGGTTCTGGGGTCTGGCCTGTGTCAGGTTATAGTTATACAGGTGGAGTAGTCTCTAGTGTCCTGTCTGTGTCCGGGTAATGTACTGCTGGAGGAGCAGGTTCTGGGGTCTGGCCTGTGTCAGGTTATAGTTATACAGGTGGAGAAGCCTCTAGTGTCCTGTCTGTGTCCGGGTAATGTACTGCTGGAGGAGCTGGTTCTGGGGTCTGGCCTGTGTCAGGTTATAGTTATACAGGTGGAGAAGTCTCTAGTGTCCTGTCTGTGTCCGGGTAATGTACTGCTGGAGGAGCAGGTTCTGGGGTCTGGCCTGTGTCAGGTTATAGTTATACAGGTGGAGAAGTCTCTAGTGTCCTGTCTGTGTCCGGGTAATGTACTGCTGGAGGAGCAGGTTCTGGGGTCTGGCCTGTGACAGGTTATAGTTATACAGGTGGAGAAGCCTCTAGTGTCCTGTCTGTGTCCGGGTAATGTACTGCTGGAGGAGCAGGTTCTGGGGTCTGGCCTGTGTCAGGTTATAGTTATACAGGTGGAGAAGTCTCTAGTGTCCTGTCTGTGTCCGGGTAATGTACTGCTGGAGGAGCAGGTTCTGGGGTCTGGCCTCTGTCAGGTTATAGTTATACAGGTGGAGTAGTCTCTAGTGTCCTGTCTGTGTCCGGGTAATGTACTGCTGGAGGAGCAGGTTCTGGGGTCTGGCCTGTGTCAGGTTATAGTTATACAGGTGGAGTAGTCTCTAGTGTCCTGTCTGTGTCCGGGTAATGTACTGCTGGAGGAGCAGGTTCTGGGGTCTGGCCTGTGTCAGGTTATAGTTATACAGGTGGAGAAGTCTCTAGTGTCCTGTCTGTGTCCGGGTAATGTACTGCTGGAGGAGCAGGTTCTGGGGTCTGGCCTGTGTCAGGTTATAGTTATACAGGTGGAGTAGTCTCTAGTGTCCTGTCTGTGTCCGGGTAATGTACTGCTGGAGGAGCAGGTTCTGGGGTCTGGCCTGTGTCAGGTTATAGTTATACAGGTGGAGTAGTCTCTAGTGTCCTGTCTGTGTCCGGGTAATGTACTGCTGGAGGAGCAGGTTCTGGGGTCTGGCCTGTGTCAGGTTATAGTTATACAGGTGGAGTAGTCTCTAGTGTCCTGTCTGTGTCCGGGTAATGTACTGCTGGAGGAGCAGGTTCTGGGGTCTGGCCTGTGTCAGGTTATAGTTATACAGGTGGAGAAGTCTCTAGTGTCCTGTCTGTGTCCGGGTAATGTACTGCTGGAGGAGCAGGTTCTGGGGTCTGGCCTGTGTCAGGTTATAGTTATACAGGTGGAGTAGTCTCTAGTGTCCTGTCTGTGTCCGGGTAATGTACTGCTGGAGGAGCAGGTTCTGGGGTCTGTCCTGTGTCAGGTTATAGTTATACAGGTGGAGAAGCCTCTAGTGTCCTGTCTGTATCCGGGTAATGTACTGCTGGAGGAGCAGGTTCTGGGGTCTGGCCTGTGTCAGGTTATAGTTATACAGGTGGAGTAGTCTCTAGTGTCCTGTCTGTGTCCGGGTAATGTACTGCTGGAGGAGCAGGTTCTGGGGTCTGGCCTCTGTCAGGTTATAGTTATACAGGTGGAGTAGTCTCTAGTGTCCTGTCTGTGTCCGGGTAATGTACTGCTGGAGGAGCAGGTTCTGGGGTCTGGCCTGTGTCAGGTTATAGTTATACAGGTGGAGAAGTCTCTAGTGTCCTGTCTGTGTCCGGGTAATGTACTGCTGGAGGAGCAGGTTCTTGGGTCTGGCCTGTGCCAGGTTATAGTTATACAGGTGGAGTAGTCTCTAGTGTCCTGTCTGTGTCCGGGTAATGTACTGCTGGAGGAGCAGGTTCTGGGGTCTGGCCTGTGTCAGGTTATAGTTATACAGGTGGAGAAGTCTCTAGTGTCCTGTCTGTGTCCGGGTAATGTACTGCTGGAGGAGCAGGTTCTGGGGTCTGGCCTGTGTCAGGTTATAGTTATACAGGTGGAGTAGTCTCTAGTGTCCTGTCTGTGTCCGGGTAATGTACTGCTGGAGGAGCAGGTTCTGGGGTCTGGCCTGTGCCAGGTTATAGTTATACAGGTGGAGTAGTCTCTAGTGTCCTGTCTGTGTCCGGGTAATGTACTGCTGGAGGAGCAGGTTCTGGGGTCTGGCCTGTGTCAGGTTATAGTTATACAGGTGGAGTAGTCTCTAGTGTCCTGTCTGTGTCCGGGTAATGTACTGCTGGAGGAGCAGGTTCTGGGGTCTGGCCTGTGTCAGGTTATAGTTATACAGGTGGAGAAGTCTCTAGTGTCCTGTCTGTGTCCGGGTAATGTACTGCTGGAGGAGCAGGTTCTGGGGTCTGGCCTGTGTCAGGTTATAGTTATACAGGTGGAGTAGTCTCTAGTGTCCTGTCTGTGTCCGGGTAATGTACTGCTGGAGGAGCAGGTTCTGGGGTCTGGCCTGTGTCAGGTTATAGTTATACAGGTGGAGTAGTCTCTAGTGTCCTGTCTGTGTCCGGGTAATGTACTGCTGGAGGAGCAGGTTCTGGGGTCTGGCCTGTGTCAGGTTATAGTTATACAGGTGGAGTAGTCTCTAGTGTCCTGTCTGTGTCCGGGTAATGTACTGCTGGAGGAGCAGGTTCTGGGGTCTGGCCTGTGTCAGGTTATAGTTATACAGGTGGAGAAGTCTCTAGTGTCCTGTCTGTGTCCGGGTAATGTACTGCTGGAGGAGCAGGTTCTGGGGTCTGGCCTGTGTCAGGTTATAGTTATACAGGTGGAGAAGTCTCTAGTGTCCTGTCTGTGTCCGGGTAATGTACTGCTGGAGGAGCAGGTTCTGGGGTCTGGCATGTGTCAGGTTATAGTTATACAGGTGGAGAAGTCTCTAGTGTCCTGTCTGTGTCCGGGTAATGTACTGCTGGAGGAGCAGGTTCTGGGGTCTGGCCTGTGTCAGGTTATAGTTATACAGGTGGAGTAGTCTCTAGTGTCCTGTCTGTGTCCGGGTAATGTACTGCTGGAGGAGCAGGTTCTGGGGTCTGGCCTGTGTCAGGTTATAGTTATACAGGTGGAGAAGTCTCTAGTGTCCTGTCTGTGTCCGGGTAATGTACTGCTGGAGGAGCAGGTTCTGGGGTCTGGCCTGTGTCAGGTTATAGTTATACAGGTGGAGTAGTCTCTAGTGTCCTGTCTGTGTCCGGGTAATGTACTGCTGGAGGAGCAGGTTCTGGGGTCTGGCCTGTGTCAGGTTATAGTTATACAGGTGGAGTAGTCTCTAGTGTCCTGTCTGTGTCCGGGTAATGTACTGCTGGAGGAGCAGGTTCTGGGGTCTGGCCTGTGTCAGGTTATAGTTATACAGGTGGAGAAGTCTCTAGTGTCCTGTCTGTGTCCGGGTAATGTACTGCTGGAGGAGCAGGTTCTGGGGTCTGGCCTGTGTCAGGTTATAGTTATACAGGTGGAGAAGTCTCTAGTGTCCTGTCTGTGTCCGGGTAATGTACTGCTGGAGGAGCAGGTTCTGGGGTCTGGCCTGTGTCAGGTTATAGTTATACAGGTGGAGTAGTCTCTAGTGTCCTGTCTGTGTCCGGGTGATGTACTGCTGGAGGAGCAGGTTCTGGGGTCTCGCCTGTGTCAGGTTATAGTTATACAGGTGGAGTAGTCTCTAGTGTCCTGTCTGTGTCCGGGTAATGTACTGCTGGAGGAGCAGGTTCTGGGGTCTGTCCTGTGTCAGGTTATAGTTATACAGGTGGAGAAGTCTCTAGTGTCCTGTCTGTGTCCGGGTAATGTACTGCTGGAGGAGCAGGTTCTGGGGTCTGGCCTGTGCCAGGTTATTGTTATACAGGTGGAGAAGCCTCTAGTGTCCTGTCTGTGTCCGGGTAATGTACTGCTGGAGGAGCAGGTTCTGGGGTCTGGCCTGTGTCAGGTTATAGTTATACAGGTGGAGTAGTCTCTAGTGTCCTGTCTGTGTCCGGGTAATGTACTGCTGGAGGAGCAGGTTCTGGGGTCTGGCCTGTGTCAGGTTATAGTTATACAGGTGGAGAAGTCTCTAGTGTCCTGTCTGTGTCCGGGTAATGTACTGCTGGAGGAGCAGGTTCTGGGGTCTGGCCTGTGTCAGGTTATAGTTATACAGGTGGAGAAGTCTCTAGTGTCCTGTCTGTGTCCGGGTAATGTACTGCTGGAGGAGCAGGTTCTGGGGTCTGGCCTGTGTCAGGTTATAGTTATACAGGTGGAGTAGTCTCTAGTGTCCTGTCTGTGTCCGGGTAATGTACTGCTGGAGGAGCAGGTTCTGGGGTCTGGCCTGGGTCAGGTTATAGTTATACAGGTGGAGAAGTCTCTAGTGTCCTGTCTGTGTCCGGGTAATGTACTGCTGGAGGAGCAGGTTCTGGGGTCTGGCCTGTGTCAGGTTATAGTTATACAGGTGGAGTAGTCTCTAGTGTCCTGTCTGTGTCCGGGTAATGTACTGCTGGAGGAGCAGGTTCTGGGGTCTGGCCTGGGTCAGGTTATAGTTATACAGGTGGAGTAGTCTCTAGTGTCCTGTCTGTGTCCGGGTAATGTACTGCTGGAGGAGCAGGTTCTGGGGTCTGGCCTGTGTCAGGTTATAGTTATACAGGTGGAGAAGTCTCTAGTGTCCTGTCTGTGTCCGGGTAATGTACTGCTGGAGGAGCAGGTTCTGAGGTCTGGCCTGTGTCAGGTTATAGTTATACAGGTGGAGTAGTCTCTAGTGTCCTGTCTGTGTCCGGGTAATGTACTGCTGGAGGAGCAGGTTCTGGGGTCTGGCCTGTGTCAGGTTATAGTTATACAGGTGGAGAAGTCTCTAGTGTCCTGTCTGTGTCCGGGTAATGTACTGCTGGAGGGGCAGGTTCTGGGGTCTGTCCTGTGTCAGGTTATAGTTATACAGGTGGAGTAGTCTCTAGTGTCCTGTCTGTGTCCGGGTAATGTACTGCTGGAGGAGCAGGTTCTGGGGTCTGGCCTGTGTCAGGTTATAGTTATACAGGTGGAGAAGTCTCTAGTGTCCTGTCTGTGTCCGGGTAATGTACTGCTGGAGGAGCAGGTTCTGGGGTCTGGCCTGTGCCAGGTTATTGTTATACAGGTGGAGAAGCCTCTAGTGTCCTGTCTGTGTCCGGGTAATGTACTGCTGGAGGAGCAGGTTCTGGGGTCTGGCCTGTGTCAGGTTATAGTTATACAGGTGGAGTAGTCTCTAGTGTCCTGTCTGTGTCCGGGTAATGTACTGCTGGAGGAGCAGGTTCTGGGGTCTGTCCTGTGTCAGGTTATAGTTATACAGGTGGAGTAGTCTCTAGTGTCCTGTCTGTGTCCGGGTAATGTACTGCTGGAGGAGCAGGTTCTGGGGTCTGGCCTGTGCCAGGTTATAGTTATACAGGTGGAGTAGTCTCTAGTGTCCTGTCTGTGTCCGGGTAATGTACTGCTGGAGGAGCAGGTTCTGGGGTCTGGCCTGTGTCAGGTTATTGTTATACAGGTGGAGAAGCCTCTAGTGTCCTGTCTGTGTCCGGGTAATGTACTGCTGGAGGAGCAGGTTCTGGGGTCTGGCCTGTGTCAGGTTATTGTTATACAGGTGGAGTAGTCTCTAGTGTCCTGTCTGTGTCCGGGTAATGTACTGCTGGAGGAGCAGGTTCTGGGGTCTGGCCTGTGTCAGGTTATAGTTATACAGGTGGAGAAGTCTCTAGTGTCCTGTCTGTGTCCGGGTAATGTACTGCTGGAGGAGCAGGTTCTGGGGTCTGGCCTGTGTCAGGTTATAGTTATACAGGTGGAGAAGTCTCTAGTGTCCTGTCTGTGTCCGGGTAATGTACTGCTGGAGGAGCAGGTTCTGGGGTCTGGCCTGTGTCAGGTTATAGTTATACAGGTGGAGAAGCCTCTAGTGTCCTGTCTGTGTCCGGGTAATGTACTGCTGGAGGAGCAGGTTCTGGGGTCTGGCCTGTGTCAGGTTATAGTTATACAGGTGGAGAAGTCTCTAGTGTCCTGTCTGTGTCCGGGTAATGTACTGCTGGAGGAGCAGGTTCTGGGGTCTGGCCTGTGTCAGGTTATAGTTATACAGGTGGAGTAGTCTCTAGTGTCCTGTCTGTGTCCGGGTAATGTACTGCTGGAGGAGCAGGTTCTGGGGTCTGGCCTGTGTCAGGTTATAGTTATACAGGTGGAGAAGTCTCTAGTGTCCTGTCCGTGTCCGAGTAATGTACTGCTGGAGGAGCAGGTTCTGGGGTCTGGCCTGTGTCAGGTTATTGTTATACAGGTGGAGAAGTCTCTAGTGTCCTGTCTGTGTCCGGGTAATGTACTGCTGGAGGAGCAGGTTCTGGGGTCTGGCCTGTGTCAGGTTATTGTTATACAGGTGGAGTAGTCTCTAGTGTCCTGTCTGTGTCCGGGTAATGTACTGCTGGAGGAGCAGGTTCTGGGGTCTGGCCTGTGTCAGGTTATAGTTATACAGGTGGAGTAGTCTCTAGTGTCCTGTCTGTGTCCGGGTAATGTACTGCTGGAGGAGCAGGTTCTGGGGTCTGTCCTGTGTCAGGTTATAGTTATACAGGTGGAGAAGTCTCTAGTGTCCTGTCTGTGTCCGGGTAATGTACTGCTGGAGGAGCAGGTTCTGGGGTCTGGCCTGTGTCAGGTTATAGTTATACAGGTGGAGTAGTCTCTAGTGTCCTGTCTGTGTCCGGGTAATGTACTGCTGGAGGAGCAGGTTCTGGGGTCTGGCCTGTGTCAGGTTAGTTTAGTAAAGGAGGAGCAGACTTGTGTCTTTTCTGTGCTGGGAAGTTGTAATACAGGTGGAGCAGACCCCGGTGTCCTGCCTGTGCCGAGTTATTGTAACATAAGTAGAGCAGAGTCTGGTGTTTCCTCTGTGCTGGGTTATTGTAACACAGGTGGAGCAGTTTCTGGTGTCTCCTCTGTGCCAAGTTACAGGCGGAAGACACTCCGACATCTTGTCTGTGCCGGGTTACCCTTCTGGGCTCTCTGCAGCTCCAGGTCGCCCCCGCATCGGACAATCAGCTTCCCGCACGTTAGACATTGTGGTAAAGAACCCTGTGATAGTGACAAGTGCCGGGAATACAGGGCACGAGCTCCCGCAGACACATTTCTCTTGTCCGATCACAGCGATGTGCAGATCGGCAGGACTATGGCAGAGATCCCGGGGCCTCCTCCCGGCTCCTTCCCAGCATCTCTGCCAGTGAAGGCTAGAAATGAGTAGGGGGAATGTCAGGGAGGGGGAAGTCACGTAGAGAGCCCGCTCGCCCGGCCGCTTCTGTTTCACTTAACATTACTCTTTAGATTTGGGGCAGATAGAGATTACACAGCAGTCGCGCTAGAAGCGGGAAAAGAGCGGCCGGTATTGTAAAATGAGCGTGAAATTCAAAATCTGAGTTAAGCCAATCAACGGGAGGGGGAGGGATTGGTAATGTGAATTTGCTGAGAGAAACGCCCCGGAAGTGACATGCATGACAGTTCTCTCTCTGGTCCACCCAAGGTCTATATAAAGACGCACCCCGCGGTTCTCGGTACAATAGTTCTCTTCAGCTCCAGCTTACGGGATGTCTGGTCGTGGTAAAGGAGGAAAAGGACTCGGAAAGGGCGGTGCCAAGCGGCACAGGAAGGTGCTCCGTGATAACATCCAGGGCATCACCAAGCCTGCAATCCGCCGTCTAGCTCGCAGGGGAGGCGTCAAACGCATCTCCGGTCTCATCTATGAAGAGACTCGCGGCGTCCTGAAGGTTTTCCTGGAGAACGTCATCCGTGACGCCGTCACCTACACCGAGCACGCCAAGAGGAAGACCGTCACCGCTATGGACGTGGTGTACGCGCTCAAACGCCAGGGCCGCACTCTCTACGGCTTCGGAGGTTAATTCCGCTCCTGCTCAGCTCCATCTTACACAACACAAAGGCTCTTCTCAGAGCCGCCACATCCTCTATAGATCAGCTATGATGTCTGCTGGTGACGGCTCGTGTATCTGAGCAGTGACCTTCTACTTCTATATACACGGGGGTAGGGGCTTCAGTATCACGTCGGTCTTCCAGTGAGGAGCCGGATATGTGGACTGCAGTGTGACCCCTAATAGCGTCTTAGAAGCAGCTGACTGAATTGGGTCTTAGACCAGAGAGTGTTAATCTGAAGGGAAAGAGTACCTTAGTGCTATACTTGCTGGCGAGTGATCCTCCGGCAGGAATACACCTCCTTGTAGCGGCGCTGCCGGGCGCCGTTTGTGCCGATGCCTGCATGTACACGAGTGGCAGAAACTCACCGCTGAATATCCGCTCAGTTGCTCATAGCGCTGTATAAGCGCACGAGCAGTGGATCAGACAGCGGACTTGCGGTGTTGCTTCTTCGGCGTCCAGCTTGCTGCTGGGCAACGTGCTTTCCGCAATCCTTGGAGAGAGGGCCAGTGTTTTCTTAGCTGCTGTCACTGCTACTAATGTTACCAGATTCTTACAACAAACAATAAATCTGTTACTGGGACCAACTTTGACACAAGTATCGGCTCGTATTGCTTCGTATCTCATTCTGCCGGACGGCTGGGATTAATAAGGCTGCTGGCAATAAATCTAGTAACCTCTAGTACTAATAATGACTCTGTCTGCTGTCCCTATATAGGACTCACTTTATTACAGTAACGCGTGCAGTTTCTTGCAGAGCAACATTTAGTGAGACGCATTCAATGAATGGAAAAGGAGAAACTGATGCAGCTGATACGGCATTTTACAAGAGCAAAACCCAATGTTGGAGGGGCCGTGTTTTCCAAGCTGCTCTCATTGCTACAAATGTTACCAGATTTTCAAAACAAACTAGCAATTTGTAGCACCAAGTTCCACATAAGTATGGACTTGCATTGTCTTGTATGTCACTTTGCCAGACTGCTGGTATAATCGCGCTGCTGGCAATGCAATGACAGGAAACAGAATGCACCTATTTCTACTTCGTACTAACACTGTGCGTTGTCTATACTTAGGACTCCCCTCATCCCACTAACGTATGAAGTTGCTGCAGAGTAACATTTACTGAGACGCATTCAGAGAATGAAAAGGACAACTTGATGCAGCTCTATTCAGAAGTAACATCTAATATCAGAGCTCCAATAGTGCGGTACTTGAGGGAGACGAACATTACAGCCCAGTTTGTCCCCTTTATGCCCCCACTTTTGATATTTGATTGATGTACCTTTCCCTTTTATTCCCCTTCATCTACGATAAGTCACAATGCTGAATGGGATTTGTTCATTAAATGGGGTGTTCTCTACATAGGGACCGTTCACCCCTTCCCTGTTAGGTAGAATATACCTCTAAGCTCGTTGTTTTATTGATCGATATTTTTTCTTAATTCGAGAGATCCTTTGATCCGTGCGCTTCTTTCCCTTCTCTTCCCCTCCCTTTTTCATTTGTTGACATTTAGTTGGTGGTGTACACCAGGGCAGAATTAGAAGCTAAGAGTCCTTGAGAGGAATGGTTTGTTACCCGAATAGCGTCTCCTGTGTATATAAAGCATTGCCGCAGACCCCTCGTAGGACTTATCCTTTGTAGTTTAGGAACTGCTCTTATCCGTACATGACGCGGGGATGGAATCTTAGCCTAAACACCTGGGATGATGGTGGTTATACTCCAGGAGGAGCGAATTGTGACAAAGCTCTTGAGACTGGAAGATATAATTTAAGACACTATGTAGTCGGGGGCGAGTTGTAGATCATGAACATGAATCACTGGAGTATATGTACTATTAATGTGTCCTGTACAGTATAGTTAGTGCACCAATGACAGCGCCATCATCTGCACGAGGCAGTAGTGAATGTATAGGTCATAAATAACGCAGAAGTTCTACACCATCTATCCACATTTAACCACAAAGGCTCTTTTAAGAGCCCCCCACATGGTCCTTAGAACAGAGCTCTCACCGCTGATCTCCGATATGTAAACGTTCTGCGCCAGATAAGTGGCTCTGCTTGTACAGAGATCTAGCCATATGTATTCATATACCGCGGGGTTTCACATTGAAGAGGAAGCCGTACGGTGGGTGTGTGTAGAACTTCTGTGTTACTCATGACCTATACATTCACTACTGCCTCGTGCAGATGATGGCGCTGTCATTGGTGCACTAACTATACTGTACAGGACACATTAATAGTACAACTACTACAGTGATTCATGTTCATGATCTACAACTCGCCCCCGACTACATAGTGTCTTATCAAAGGATCTCTCGAATTAAGAAAAATTATCGATCAATAAAACAACGAGCTTAGAGGTATATTCTACCTAACAGGGAAGGGGTGAACGGTCCCTATGTAGAGAACACCCCATTTAATGAACAAATCCCATTCAGCATTGTGACTTATCGTAGATGAAGGGGAATAAAAGGGAAAGGTACATAAATCAAATATCAAAAGTGGGGGCATAAAGGGAACAAACTGGGCTGTAATGTTCGTCTCCCTCAAGTACCGCACTATTGGAGCTCTGATATTAGATGTTACTTC
Organism: Rhinoderma darwinii; assembly: GCF_050947455.1. Taxonomy (NCBI): domain Eukaryota; kingdom Metazoa; phylum Chordata; class Amphibia; order Anura; family Rhinodermatidae; genus Rhinoderma; species Rhinoderma darwinii. The sequence goes on along the minus strand of NW_027461847.1, from coordinate 754,819 downwards.
TGAATAGAGCTGCATCAAGTTGTCCTTTTCATTCTCTGAATGCGTCTCAGTAAATGTTACTCTGCAGCAACTTCATACGTTAGTGGGATGAGGTGAGTCCTAAGTATAGACAACGCACAGTGTTAGTACGAAGTAGAAATAGGTGCATTCTGTTTCCTGTCATTGTATTGCCAGCAGCGCGATTATACCAGCAGTCTGGCAAAGTGACATACAAGACAATGCAAGTCCATACTTATGTGGAACTTGGTGCTACAAATTGCTAGTTTGTTTTGAAAATCTGGTAACATTTGTAGCAATGAGAGCAGCTTGGAAAACACGGCCCCTCCAACATTGGGTTTTGCTCTTGTAAAATGCCGTATCAGCTGCATCAGTTTCTCCTTTTTCATTCATTGAACGCGTCTCACTAAATGTTGCTCTGCAAGAAACTGCACGCGTTACTGTAATAAAGTGAGTCCTATATAGGGACAGCAGACAGATTCATTATTAGTACTAGAGGTTACTAGATTTATTGCCAGCAGCCTTATTAATCCCAGCCGTCCGGCAGAATGAGATACGAAGCAATACGAGCCGATACTTGTGTCAAAGTTGGTCCCAGTAACAGATTTATTGTTTGTTGTAAGAATCTGGTAACATTAGTAGCAGTGACAGCAGCTAAGAAAACACTGGCCCTCTCTCCAAGGATTGCGGAAAGCACGTTGCCCAGCAGCAAGCTGGACGCCGAAGAAGCAACACCGCAAGTCCGCTGTGTGATCCACTGCTCGTGCGCTTATACAGCGCTATGAGCAACTGAGCGGATATTCAGCGGTGAGTTTCTGCCACTCCTGTACGTGCAGGCATCGGCACAAACGGCGCCCGGCAGCGCCGCTACGAGGAGGTGTTTTCCTGCCTGAGGATCACTCGGCAGCAAGTATAGCACTAAGGCACTCTTTCCCTTCAGATTAACATTCCCTGGTCTAAGACCCAATTCAGGCAGCTGCTTCTAGGACGTTATTAGGGGGACACACTGCGGTCCTATATCCTGCTCCTCACTGGAAGACCGACGTGATACTGAGGCCCCTACCCCCGTGTATATAGAAGTAGAAGGTCACTGCTCAGATACACGAGCGGTCACCAGCAGACATCATAGCTGATCTATAGAGGATGTGGCCGCTCTTTTCCCGCTTATAGCGCGACTGCTGTGTAATCTCTATCTGCCCCAAATCTAAAGAGTAATGTTAAGGGAAACAAGGAACAAGCGTGACGTCTTGGATTAGTATGGCGGCTGCTCGTCATCTGCCGCCAGGTTCAGGATTTGTGTGCCCGCAGATCACCCCTCAGGCCACCAGCACCACAATGGTTTTATAGAATAAATAGGGAGGAGAGGACTCGGGCAGTGTTATAATGGGTTTAGAAATCTGATTTACAACGGTGACCGGGACTACACCCGATGATCATGACCTCACAGAATAAGACTACAATTCCCCTGCGCTTGTGTTCACACCTAGCAGAGAATACCTGCTCCCCACCCTACCTGGTTTGCCTTTACAAGGAGTAGGGAACAAGGACTCCGCACACACTGGTCAGCGGTGGATCATAACGGCGTCATTCCTCGCAGCAGCAGCGGAGGTTATTATAGGAAGAGCGATGTGCGGTCATCAGTGAGGAGTGGGGCGGGTTATCGCTACGATACAGCCGGAGAGGGAGGTGATGAATACAGCGCAGACATCCGGCATAACACATGACAGGACTGCTGAAAGGGCCGGATAACGTGAGCTAGAGACGAGGACTGATTATAGTGTAAATGGCGCCAAGCACTGAAAGGGTTAACATGGCGCCTCCACATATTAATAGCAGAGCACCGAGAAGCCAGCGGGAGAGTCGCGGTAGAATAACGGAGGAAAGGGATCCAGCTCGTTTGAGGAATGATTTGGTGGCTCTGAAAAGAGCCTTTGTGTTGTAGTCGGTGCCGGGTTCAGACCTAAGCCCTCTCCCCACGGATCCTGCGGACCAGTTGAATGTCTTTGGGCATGATGGTGACCCTCTTGGCGTGGATGGCGCACAGGTTGGTATCCTCAAACAGTCCGACCAGATAAGCCTCGCTGGCCTCCTGCAGAGCCATGATTGCTGAGCTCTGGAAGCGCAGATCGGTCTTGAAGTCCTGAGCGATCTCTCGCACCAGGCACTGGAAGGGCAGCTTACGGATAAGAAGCTCGGTGGACTTCTGGTAGCGGCGGATTTCACGGAGAGCGACTGTGCCCGGGCGGTAACGATGAGGCTTCTTCACTCCGCCGGTAGCGGGAGCGCTCTTCCGTGCAGCTTTAGTAGCCAGCTGCTTGCGGGGAGCTTTCCCGGCGGTGGATTTACGCGCAGTCTGCTTTGTTCTGGCCATAGCTCTACAACAACGTGCACACTTGTAGACTGATACGAGGAGAGGAAAGAGCAGAGTATTTATACACTTGAGCGTGTCCTCATTGGTCCATGAAAGGCACACCCCTACATTCTATTGGCTTCTTCATAAAAATATGCGCCCGACAAAGCAAATGTGATATTCGCGACCAATCACCGTCCACATAAGGACAGTGATGTCAGGAGCACAGCTGGAGTCCCAGGCAGAGTGCTAGAATCGGCTCTGCTCTGGGACTCCTGCTGTGGGCAAGCCCCTGACATCACTGTCCATATAAGGCACTGTGGCAGAATCTATAGAGGGCACTGTGGCAGCATCTACAGAGGGCACTGTGGCAGCATCTACAGAGGGCACTGTGGCAGAATCTATAGAGGGCACTGTGGCAGAATCTATAGAGGGCACTGTGGCAGAATCTACAGAGGGCACTGTGGCAGCATCTACAGAGGGCACTGTGGCAGCATCTACAGAGGGCACTGTGGCAAGATCTACTGAGGGCACTGTGGCAGCATCTACAGAGGGCACTGTGGCAGCATCTACAGAAGGCACTGTGGCAGTATCTACAGAGGGCACTGTGGCACTATCTTAAAAGGGGCTGCCCAATCATGACATTTGTGTGTCTGCCAAACGCTGTCAACTGAGCCGCCGGACTGCATTTAGCGAAACGTAAACTGGAAAACTGGATTGCTGAAATGCAGCCCGTCAACTTCAATTGTTTTTTCATATGTGGCCCACTAACCCGTCCTACTTTGAGACCCCTGAACTGGGGGCTGTTCCACTTGTATTACAATAACTAGACGAGACGCTAAAGTCTGCTGCTACTCTTCTACAATAAACCAGCACAGACGAGACACCACAGTCTGCTAATTATGTCCCTGTTCCCTCATATTACCGGCATTATGTCCCTGTTCCCTCATATTACAGGCATTATGTCCCTGTTCCCTCATATTACCGGCATTATGTCCCTGTTCCCTCATCTTAACGGCATTTTGTCCCTGTTCCTTCCTTTTACCGGCATTATGTCCCTGTTCCTTCATATTACCGGCATTATGTCCCTGTTCCTTCATATTACCGGCATTATGTCCCTGTTCCTTCATATTACCGGCATTATGTCCTTATTCCTTCATATTACCGGCTTTATGTCCCTGTTCCCTCATCTTACCAGCATTATGTCCCTGTTCCCTCATCTTACCGGCATTATGTCCCTGTTCCTTCATATTACTGGCATTATGTCCCTGTTCCTTCATATTTCTGGCATTATGTCCCTGTTCCTTCATATTACCGGCATTATGTCCCTGTTCCTTCATATTACCGGCATTATGTCCCTGTTCCTTCATATTACCGGCATTATGTCCTTATTCCTTCATATTACCGGCTTTATGTCCCTGTTCCCTCATCTTACCAGCATTATGTCCCTGTTCCCTCATCTTACCAGCATTATGTCCCTGTTCCTTCATATTACTGGCATTATGTCCCTGTTCCTTCATATTTCTGGCATTATGTCCCTGTTCCTTCATATTACCGGCATTATGTCCCTGTTCATTAATATTATCGGCATTATGTCCCTGTTCCTTCATATTACCGGCATTATGTCCCTGTTCCTTCATATTTCCGGCATTATGTCCCTGTTCCTTCATATTTCCGGCATTATGTCCCTGTTCTTTCTTATTACCGGCATTATGTCCCTGTTCCTTCATATTACTGGCATTATGTCCCTGTTCCTTCATATTACCGGCATTATTTCCCTGTTCCTTCATATTACAGGCCTTATGTCCCTGTTCCCTCATCTTACCAGCATGATGTCCCTGTTCCTTCATATTACCGGCATTACGTCCCTGTTCCTTCATATTACAGGCCTTATGTCCCTGTTCCCTCATCTTACCAGCATGATGTCCCTGTTCCTTCATATTACCGGCATTACGTCCATGTTCCTTCATATTACCGGCATTATGTCCCTGTTCCTTCATATTACAGGCATTATGTCTCTGTTCCTTCATATTACCGGCTTTATGTCCCTGTTCCTTCTTAATACCGGCATTATGTCCCTGTTCCTTCATATTACCGGTATTATGTCCCTGTTCCCTCATATTACCGGCATTATGTCCCTATTCCTTCATATTACCGGCATTATGTCCGTGTTCCTTCATATTACCGGCATTATGTCCCTATTCCTTCAAATTACCGGCATTATGTCCCTGTTCCTTCATATTACTGCCATTACGTCCCTGTTCCTTCATATTACAGGCATTATTTCCCTGTTCCTTCATATTACCGGCATTATGTCCCTGTTCCTTCATATTACCGGCATTATGTCCCTGTTCCTTCATATTACACGCATTATGTCCCTGTTCCTTCATATTACCGGCATTATGTCCCTGTTCCTTCATATTACCGGCATTATGTCCCTGTTCCCTCATCTGAACCGGCATTATGTCACTATTCCTTCAAATTACCGGCATTATGTCCCTGTTCCTTCATCTTACCGCCATTATGTCCCTGTGCCTTCATCTTACCGCCATTATGTCCCTGTTCCTTCATATTACCGGCATTATGTCCCTATTCCTTCATATTACCGGTATTATGTCCGTGTTCCTTCATATTACCAGCATTATGTCCCTATTCCTTCAAATTACCGGCATTATGTCCCTGTTCCTTCATATTACTGGCATTACGTCCCTGTTCCTTCATATTACCGGCATTATGTCCCTGTTCCTTCATATTTCCGGCATTATGTCACTGTTCCTTCATATTACCGCCATTATGTCCCTGTTCCTTCATATTACACGCATTATGTCCCTGTTCCTTCATCTTACCGGCTTTATGTCCCTGTTCCCTCATCTGAACTGGCATTATGTCCCTATTCCTTCATATTACCGGCATTATGTCCCTGTTCCCTCATCTGAACCGGCATTATGTGCATGTTCCTTCATCTTACCGTCATTATGTCCCTGTTCCTTCATCTTACCGCCATTATGTCCCTGTTCCTTCATCTTACCGGCATTATGTCCCTGTTCCTTTATATTATCGGCATTACGTCCCTGTTCCTTCATATTATCGGCATTATGTCCCTGTTCCCTCATCTTACCGGCATTATCTCCCTGTTCCCTCCTCTTACCGGCATTATGTCCCTGTTCCTTCATATTATCGGCAGTACGTCCCTGTTCCTTCATATTACCGGCACTATGTCCCTGTTCCTTCAAAGTACCGGCATTATGTTCTTGTTCTTTCATATTACAGGCATTATGTCCCTGTTCCTTCATATTTCCGGCATTATGTCCCTGTTCCTTCATATTACCGGCATTATGCCCCTGTTCCTTCTTATTACTGGCATTATGTCCCTGTTCCTTCATATTACCGGCATTATGTCCCTGTTCCTTCTTATTACTGGCATTATGTCTCTCTTCCTTCATATTACAGGCCTTATGTCCCTGTTCCCTCATCTTACCAGCATGATGTCCATGTTCCTTCATATTACCGGCATTACGTCCCTGTTCCTTCATATTACAGGCATTATGTCCCTGTTCCTTCATATTACAGGCATTATGTCCCTGTTTCTTCATATTACCGGCATTATGTCCCTGTTCCTTCATATTACCGGCATTATGTCCCTGTTTCTTCATAAAACCGGCATTATTTCCCTGTTCCTTCATATTACAGGCATTATGTCTCTGTTCCTTCATATTACCGGCTTTATGTCCCTGTTCCTTCTTAATACCGGCATTATGTCCCTGTTCCCTCATATTACCGGCATTATGTCCCTATTCCTTCATATTACCGGCATTATGTCCGTGTTCCTTCATATTACCGGCATTATGTCCCTATTCCTTCAAATTACCGGCATTATGTCCCTGTTCCTTCATATTACTGCCATTACGTCCCTGTTCCTTCATATTACAGGCATTATTTCCCTGTTCCTTCATATTACCGCCATTATGTCCCTGTTCCTTCATATTTCCGGCATTATGTCCCTGTTCCTTCATATTACCAGCATTATGTCCCTGTTCCTTCATATTACACGCATTATGTCCCTGTTCCTTCATATTACCGGCATTATGTCCCTGTTCCTTCATATTACCGGCATTATGTCCTTATTCCTTCATATTACCGGCTTTATGTCCCTGTTCCCTCATCTGAACCGGCATTATGTCACTATTCCTTCATATTACCGGCATTATGTCCCTGTTCCTTCATCTTACCGCCATTATGTCCCTGTTCCTTCATCTTACCACCATTATGTCCCTGTTCCTTCATCTTACCGGCATTATGTCCCTGTTCCTTCATATTATCGGCATTATCTCCCTGTTCCCTCCTCTTACCGGCATTATGTCCCTGTTCCTTCATATTACCGGCATTATGTCCCTGTTCCTTCAAAGTACCGGCATTATGTTCTTGTTCTTTCATATTACAGGCATTATGTCCCTGTTCCTTCATATTTCCGGCATTATGTCCCTGTTCCTTCATATTACCGGCATTATGTCCCTGTTCCTTCTTATTACTGGCATTATGTCCCTGTTCCTTCATATTACTGGCATTATGTCACTGTTCCTTCATATTACCGGCATTATGTCCCTGTTCCTTCATATTACCGGCATTATGTCCCTGTTCCTTCATATTACCGGCATTATTTCCCTCTTCCTTCATATTACCAGCATTATGTCCCTGTTCCTTCATATTACCGGCATTAGGTCCCTGTTCCTTCATATTACCGGCATTAGGTCCCTGTTCCTTCATATTACCGGCATTATGTCTCTCTTCCTTCATATTACAGGCCTTATGTCCCTGTTCTCTCATCTTACCAGCATGATGTCCCTGTTCCTTCATATTACCGGCATTAGGTCCCTGTTCCTTCATATTACCGGCATTAGGTCCCTGTTCCTTCATATTACCGGCATTATGTCCCTGTTCCTTCATATTACCGGCATTAGGTCCCTGTTCCTTCATATTACCGGCATTATGTCTCTCTTCCTTCATATTACAGGCCTTATGTCCCTGTTCCCTCATCTTACCAGCATGATGTCCCTGTTCCTTCATATTACCGGCATTACGTCCCTGTTCCTTCATATTACACGCATTATGTCCCTGTTCCTTCATATTACAGGCATTATGTCTCTGTTCCTTCATATTACCGGCTTTATGTCCCTGTTCCTTCTTAATACCGGCATTATGTCCCTGTTCCTTCATCTTACCGCCATTATGTCCCTGTTCCTTCATATTACCGGCATTATGTCCCTATTCCTTCATATTACCGGCATTATGTCCGTGTTCCTTCATATTACCGGCATTATGTCCCTATTCCTTCAAATTACCGGCATTATGTCCCTGTTCCTTCATATTACTGGCATTACGTCCCTGTTCCTTCATATTACCGGCATTATGTCCCTGTTCCTTCATATTACCGGCATTATGTCCCTGTTCCTTCATATTTCCGGCATTATGTCACTGTTCCTTCATATTACCGGCATTATGTCCCTGTTCCTTCATATTACACGCATTATGTCCCTGTTCCTTCATATTATCGGCATTATGTCCCTGTTCCTTCATATTACCGGCATTATGTCCTTATTCCTTCATATTACACGCATTATGTCCCTATTCCTTCATATTACCGGCATTATGTCCCTGTTCCCTCATCTGAACCGGCATTATGTGCATGTTCCTTCATCTTACCGTCATTATGTCCCTGTTCCTTCATCTTACCGGCATTATGTCCCTGTTCCTTCATCTTACCGGCATTATGTCCCTGTTCCTTCATATTATCGGCATTACGTCCCTGTTCCTTTATATTATCGGCATTACGTCCCTGTTCCTTCATATTATCGGCATTATGTCCCTGTTCCCTCATCTTACCGGCATTATCTCCCTGTTCCCTCCTCTTACCGGCATTATGTCCCTGTTCCTTCATATTATCGGCAGTACGTCCCTGTTCCTTCATATTACCGGCATTATGTCCCTGTTCCTTCAAAGTACCGGCATTATGTTCTTGTTCTTTCATATTACAGGCATTATGTCCCTGTTCCTTCATATTTCCGGCATTATGTCCCTGTTCCTTCATATTACCGGCATTATGCCCCTGTTCCTTCTTATTACTGGCATTATGTCCCTGTTCCTTCATATTACAGGCCTTATGTCCCTGTTCCCTCATCTTACCAGCATGATGTCCCTGTTCCTTCATATTACCGGCATTACGTCCCTGTTCCTTCATATTACAGGCATTATGTCCCTGTTCCTTCATATTACAGGCATTATGTCCCTGTTTCTTCATATTACCGGCATTATGTCCCTGTTCCTTCATATTACCGGCATTATGTCCCTGTTTCTTCATATTACCGGCATTATTTCCCTGTTCCTTCATATTACAGGCATTATGTCCCTGTTCCTTCATATTACCGGCATTATGTCCCTGTTCCTTCTTAATACCGGCATTATGTCCCTGTTCCTTCATATTACCGGTATTATGTCCCTGTTCCCTCATATTACCGGCATTATGTCCCTATTCCTTCATATTACCGGCATTATGTCCGTGTTCCTTCATATTACCGGCATTATGTCCCTATTCCTTCAAATTACCGGCATTATGTCCCTGTTCCTTCATATTACTGCCATTACGTCCCTGTTCCTTCATATTACAGGCATTATTTCCCTGTTCCTTCATATTACCGCCATTATGTCCCTGTTCCATCATATTTCCGGCATTATGTCCCTGTTCCTTCATATTACCGGCATTATGTCCCTGTTCCTTCATATTACACGCATTATGTCCCTGTTCCTTCATATTACTGGCATTATGTCCCTGTTCCTTCATATTACCGGCATTATGTCCTTATTCCTTCATATTACCGGCTTTATGTCCCTGTTCCCTCATCTGAACCGGCATTATGTCACTATTCCTTCATATTACCGGCATTATGTCCCTGTTCCTTCATCTTACCGCCATTATGTCCCTGTTCCTTCATCTTACCGCCATTATGTCCCTGTTCCTTCATCTTACCGGCATTATGTCCCTGTTCCTTCATATTATCGGCATTATCTCCCTGTTCCCTCCTCTTACCGGCATTATGTCCCTGTTCCTTCATATTACCGGCATTATGTCCCTGTTCCTTCAAAGTACCGGCATTATGTTCTTGTTCTTTCATATTACAGGCATTATGTCCCTGTTCCTTCATATTTCCGGCATTATGTCCCTGTTCCTTCATATTACCGGCATTATGTCCCTGTTCCTCCTTATTACTGGCATTATGTCCCTGTTCCTTCATATTACTGGCATTATGTCCCTGTTCCTTCATATTACCGGCATTATGTCCCTGTTCCTTCATATTACCGGCATTATGTCCCTGTTCCTTCATATTACCGGCATTATTTCCCTCTTCCTTCATATTACCAGCATTATGTCCCTGTTCCTTCATATTACCGGCATTAGGTCCCTGTTCCTTCATATTACCGGCATTAGGTCCCTGTTCCTTCATATTACCGGCATTATGTCCCTGTTCCTTCATATTACCGGCATTAGGTCCCTGTTCCTTCATATTACCGGCATTATGTCTCTCTTCCTTCATATTACAGGCCTTATGTCCCTGTTCCCTCATCTTACCAGCATGATGTCCCTGTTCCTTCATATTACCGGCATTAGGTCCCTGTTCCTTCATATTACCGGCATTAGGTCCCTGTTCCTTCATATTACCGGCATTATGTCCCTGTTCCTTCATATTACCGGCATTAGGTCCCTGTTCCTTCATATTACCGGCATTATGTCTCTCTTCCTTCATATTACAGGCCTTATGTCCCTGTTCCCTCATCTTACCAGCATGATGTCCCTGTTCCTTCATATTACCGGCATTACGTCCCTGTTCCTTCATATTACAGGCATTATGTCCCTGTTCCTTCATATTACAGGCATTATTTCCCTGTTCCTTCATATTACAGGCATTACGTCCCTGTTCCTTCATATTACCGGCATTATGTCCCTGTTCCTTCATATTACAGGCATTATGTCCCTGATCCTTCATATTACAGGTTTCATGTCCCTGTTCCTTCATATTACAGGCATTATGTCTCTGTTCCTTCATATTACCGGCTTTATGTCCCTGTTCCTTCTTAATACCGGCATTATGTCCCTGTTCCTTCATATTACCGGTATTATGTCCCTGTTCCCTCATATTACCGGCATTATGTCCCTATTCCTTCATATTACCGGCATTATGTCCGTGTTCCTTCATATTACTGGCATTATGTCCCTATTCCTTCAAATTACCGGCATTATGTCCCTGTTCCTTCATATTACTGGCATTACGTCCTTGTTCCTTCATATTACCGGCATTATGTCCCTGTTCCTTCATATTACCGGCATTATGTCCCTGTTCCCTCCTATTACCGCATTATATCCCTGTTCCTACTTATTACCGGCATTATGTCCCTGCTCCCTCCTATTACCGCATTATGTCCCTATTCTATTACAGTGTGTAGAAGAAACCAGAGACTGCTCCTCCAATAACCAGGCAATTACAATAACGACTAAACACACTAGAGTTTGCGGCTACAATAACCTTGCACCAAAAAAAAGAAACAACAAAGTTTGTATTACAATAACCCAGAACAGACTAGAAACTATAGTCTGCTCCACCTGTATTACAATAACCCGGAACAGACTAGCAACTATAGTCTGCTTCACCTGTAATACAATAATCCGGAACAGACTAGCAACTATAGTCTGCTCCACCTGTATTACAATAATCCGGAACAGACTAGAAACTATAGTCTGCTCCACCTGTATTACAATAACCCAGAACAGACTAGCAACTATAGTCTGCTCCACCTGTAATACAATAATCCGGAACAGACTAGCAACTATAGTCTGCTCCACCTGTAATACAATAACCCGGAACAGACTAGCAACTATAGTCTACTTCACCTTTAATATAATAACCCGGCACAGACAACAAACTATAGTCTGCTCCACCTGTATTACACTAACACGGAACAGACTAGCAACTATAGTCTGCTCCATCTGTATTACACTAACCCAGAACAGACTAGCAACTATAGTCTGCTCCACCTGTATTACACTAACACGGAACAGACTAGCAACTATAGTTTGCTCCATCTGTATTACAATAACCCAGAACAGACTAGCAACTATAGTCTGCTCCACCTGTATTACAATAACCCAGAACAGACTAGCAGACTGTCTGTATGTGAGAAGTGATATGAAGGCGAGTGTGAAAGAGACAATAGTGGGTGAAGATTGTGAGGAGGTTGAAACCTTGTGGGTGGAACTAGAAAGGGAGGTAAACACTGAAAAAATTACTTTTGGTGTAATCTATAGACCCCCCAATATAACTGAGGAGATGGAAGGTCAGCTATATAAACAGATGGAGCGGGCTGCACAGGCGGGCACTGTAGTGATAACGGGAGATTTTAATTATATGGGCCAGTTTGTGGAAGACCCGACTAGAGGTGAAGCTCTGTTGGATCTGGTCATTTCTAATAATGCAGAGCTTGTTGGGAATGTCAATGTTCGTGAAAACCTCGGTAACAGTGATCATAATATAGTTATATTTTACCTATACTGTAAAAAACAAATGCAGGCTAGGAGGGAAAAAACATTTAATTTTAAGAAAGCCAATTTCCCCAGAATGAGGGCGGCAATTCAGGATATGGACTGGGAAGAACTAATGTCAAATAATGGGACAAATGATAAATGAGAGATTTTCACATCTACTTTGAGTTATTATAGTGCAAAATTTATTCCTATAGGTAACAAGTATAAACGACTCAAATTAAACCCCACATGGCTTACACCTTCTGTGAAAGGGGCAATACACGACAAAAAAAGGGCATTTAAAAAATACAAATCTGAGGGTACATCTGCAGCCTTTGTAAAATATAAAGAGCTTAATAAAATCTGTAAAAATGTAATAAAATTAGCAAAAATACAAAATGAAAGGCAGGTGGCCAAGGATAGTAAAACAAATCCCAAAAAATTCTTCAAGTATGTAAATGCTAAAAAGCCAAGGTCTGAACATGTAGAACCCCCAGATAATGGTAATGGGGAGTTGGTCACAGGGGATCAAGAGAAGGCAGAGTTACTAAATGGGTTCTTTAGCTCTGTATATACAACAGAAGAAAGAGCAGCTGATGTAGCCGGTGCCGGTGCTGTTAATATATCAGTTGATATACTGAATTGGATGAATGTAGATATGGTCCAAGCTAAATTAAATAAAATAAATGTACACAAGGCCCCGGGACCAGATGGGTTACACCCTAGAGTTCTTAAGGAGCTTAGTTCAGTTATTTGTCCCCCTCTTCATAATATTTAGAGAGTCTCTCATGAGTGGTATAGTGCCAAGGGACTGGCGCAGGGCAAATGTGGTGCCTATTTTAAAAAAGGGCTCTAGGTCTTCCCCGGGTAATTATAGACCAGTAAGCTTAACATCAATTGTGGGGAAAATGTTTGAGGGGCTATTGAGGGACTATATACAGGATTATGTGACAATAAATAGCATTATAAGTGACAGCCAGCACGGTTTTACTAAGGACAGAAGTTGTCAAACTAACCTAATCTGTTTTTATGAAGAGGTGAGCAGAAGCCTAGACAGAGGGGCCGCTGTGGATTTAGTGTTTATATGAGGGGTGAGCCGAAGCCTAGACAGAGGGGCCGCTGTGGATATAGTGATTATATGAGAGGTGAGCAGAAGCCTAGACAGAGGGGCCGCTGTGGATTTAGTGTTTTTGGACTTTGCAAAGGCATTTGACACTGTCCCCCATAGACGCCTAATGGGTAAATTAAGGACTATAGGTTTAGAAAATATAGTTTGTAATTGGATTGAGAATTGGTTCAAGGACCGTATCCAGAGAGTTGTGGTCAATGATTCCTACTCTGAATGGTCCCCGGTTATAAGTGGTGTACCCCGGGGTTCAGTGCTGGGACCACTATTATTCAACTTATTTATTAATGATATAGAGGATGGGATTAATAGCACTATTTCTATTTTTGCAGATGACACCAAGCTATGTAATATAGTTCAGACTATGGAAGATGTTCATGAATTGCAGGCAGATTTAAACAAACTAAGTGTTTGGGCGTCCACTTGGCAGATGAAGTTTAATGTAGATAAATGTAAAGTTATGCATCTGGGTACCAACAACCTGCATGCATCATATGTCCTAGGGGGCGCTACACTGGCGGATTCACTTGTTGAGAAGGACCTGGGTGTAATAATCTGCAGCATCATATGTCCTAGGGGGCGCTACACTGGGGGAGTCAATTGTTGAGAAGGATCTGGGTGTAATAATCTGCAGCATCATATGTCCTAGGGGGCGCTACACTGGCGGATTCACTTGTTGAGAAGGACCTGGGTGTAATAATCTGCAGCATCATATGTCCTAGGGGGCGCTACACTGGGGGAGTCAATTGTTGAGAAGGATCTGGGTGTTCTTGTAAATCATAAACTCAATAACAGCATGAAGTGTCAATCAGCTGCTTCAAAGGCCAGCAGGATATTGTCGTGTATTATAAGAGGCATGGACTCGCGGGACAGGGATGTAATATTACCACTTTACACAGCATTAGTGAGGCCTCATCTAGAATATGCAGTTCAGTTCTGGGCTCCAGTTCATAGAAAGGATGCCCTGGAGTTGGAAAAAATACAAAGAAGAGCAACGAAGCTAATAAGGGGCATGGAGAATCTAAGTTATGAGGAAAGATTGAAAGAATTAAACCTATTTAGCCTTGAGAAAAGACGACTAAGGGGGGACATGATTAACTTATATAAATATATGAATGGCACATACAAAAAATATGGTGAAATCCTGTTCCTTGTAAAACCCCCTCAAAAAACAAGGGGGCACTCCCTCCGTCTGGAGAAAAAAAGGTTCAAGCTGCAGAGGCGACAAGGCTTCTTTACCGTGAGAACTGTGAATCTATGGAATAGCCTACCGCAGGAGCCGTCACAGCAGGGACAGGAGACACCGCAGGAGCCGTCACAGCAGGGACAGTAGACACCGCAGGAGCCGTCACAGCAGGGACAGTAGACACCGCAGGAGCTGGTCACAGCAGGGACAGTAGACACCGCAGGAGCCGTCACAGCAGGGACAGTAGACACCGCAGGAGCCGTCACAGCAGGGACAGTAGACACCGCAGGAGCTGGTCACAGCAGGGACAGCAGACACCGCAGGAGCCGTCACAGCAGGGACAGCAGACACCGCAGGAGCCGTCACAGCAGGGACAGTAGACACCGCAGGAGCTGGTCACAGCAGGGACAGTAGACACCGCAGGAGCCGTCACAGCAGGGACAGTAGACACCGCAGGAGCCGTCACAGCAGGGACAGTAGACACCGCAGGAGCTGGTCACAGCAGGGACAGCAGACACCGCAGGAGCCGTCACAGCAGGGACAGCAGACACCGCAGGAGCCGTCACAGCAGGGACAGTAGACACCGCAGGAGCTGGTCACAGCAGGGACAGTAGACACCGCAGGAGCCGTCACAGCAGGGACAGTAGATGGCTTTAAAAAAGGGTTAGATAATTTCCTAGAACAAAAAAATATTAGCTCCTATGTGTAGAAATTTTTCCTTCCCTTTTCCCTTCCCTTGGTTGAACTTGATGGACATGTGTCTTTTTTCAGCCGTACTAACTATGTAACTATGTAACATTTCCATGTGCTGGTCACTAGAGGGAGAAATTCCCAAAATTGCAGCATTGGCATGTGGTAAAGCAACCTCATTGCCTTATGCTGCAAATTTGTAGTAGACACACTCACTCTAGTGTCCTCACAGAATCCCCCCTCCTTTATCCTGGCTAGTGCCAGGAGAAAGGAGGGGGTTGAATGTTCAAAACTCCTACACTGTGTGCCGCCATTTTCTGAGTGAATGCACAGTGTAGAAGGATTAGAGACAGCAGACAGTATAACACTAACATACACACACACACATCACATACACAAACATAACTTACCTGCTCCTGCCGCCGCTGCCGCCTCCGCCCTGCCGCTCCTAGTCCTTGCATCTGCGCTGCCTTAAACATATGGCTGGAAGCCGCGACCGGAAGTCGTCATCTTACTATCCGACTGTGGCTTCCGGTCCACATGAAAATGGCTTCGGATGTCGCTCTACCAAAGACCTTCCTTTTGGTCTGTGTGGGAGCGGCGTTTGCGCCGTTCCCACACAGATGGTGTATGCTATAGTGAATGGAACGGCACCCGTTCGCATTCTCTATGGGGATGTATGTGCCGTATTCCATCTCTGTATGTGTCGTTAATGGACAGATACAGAGATGAAAAAAAAAATGGCAGCCCCCATAGAGAAGTAACAGAAACAAAAAAGTAAAAAGTACAACAAAAAAACACAAATAAATACAATTTATTTTAACCCCTTCCCCCTGCTGGCATTCTGGGCCCTAATGTCCAAGCCATTTTTTACATTTTTCCATTGTCACATTCAAAGAGCTGTAACTTTTCTATTTTTGCGTCGGCATAGCTGTATAAGGTCTTGTTTTTTGCGGGACGACTTGCAGTTTTTATTGGTACCATTTGAGAGTAGATGCGACTTTTTGATCACTTTTTATCACATTTTTTTAAGTCAGGATTAACAGAAAACAGCAATTTTTCCATTGTTTTTTATTTTATTTTTTACGGCGTTCACAGTGCGGGTTAAATAATGTAACAGCTTTATAGTCGGGGTCGTTACGGACGCGGCGATACCAAATATGTGTAACTTTTTTGATTTATTGTAGTTTTTTTTAATAGTAAAGCATTTTGTAAGGGGAAAAAGTGGGTTTTTCATTTTTTTTGTTTCACTTTTTTTTTTTTATTAACTTTATTAAACTTTTTTACTAGTCCCACTAGGGGACTTCACTATCCTCCGATCGCTATTATAATACACTGCAATACTTTTGTATTGCAGTGTATTACTGCCTGTCCGTTTAAAACGGACAGGCATCTGCTAGGTCATGCCTGCGGCATGATCTAGCAGGCATTCGCTCCAGGCAGACCTGGGGGTCTTTATTAGACCCCCGGCTGCCATAGAAGACACAGACACTCGGCGATTTTATCGCCGGGTGTCAGTGAGATGAGAGGGAGCTCCCTCCCTCTCTCCAAAACCATTCAGATGCGGTGCTCGCTATTGTGCACCGCATCTGAAGGGTTAAACGGGTGAGATCGATACTAATATCGATCTAACCCGGCAGAGCAGTGACGCCCCCAGCCCTCAGCTGCCTCTGACAGCTGAGAGCAGGGAGATTTCACGGCTCCCTGCTCTGTTTACTTTATTCTACAGCAGCGACGTAGTTTGGCGGCGCTCTAGAATAAAGCCCACTAATGACCGCCGTAAAAAGGCGTATCGGCGGTCATTAAGGGGTTAATGACATACTAAAAGCAATATTATATATAAAAAAAATTTTTCCGTGACACCTTCCCTTTAAAGGGGTTTTCCACGTTCTGACAACTGATCACCTATCCACTGGATAGGTCATCAGTATATGATTGGTGCGTATCCGACACCTGGACCCCGCACCGATCCGCCACTCCAGCTGCCTCCGGGCACCGGACAACACTGCCGGAAATAGATGGCTCCGGTCAAAGAATAGAGGCCGAGCTGCAGTTCTGCCGAACGGCCGCTATGCAGTGATCGGAGCCTTCTGCTTCTGGCAGTGTTTTTCCAGTGCCCGGAGGCAGCTGGACTGGCAGATCGGTGCGGGGTCTGGTGTAGTAACGATTGTTTGCCCCCGTACATTACCGATGATTGATCCTTGTGACACGCTGTATCGTCGATTGGTGCTGGTTTTCATGGTCAGTATCGGGACGTCTAAAAGGACCTTTATTTCCTCAGACACCACCATAACTAGGCATTGGAACCAACCCTCCCACCTTAGCGGGTAAAGATTAACCATCTAAAAGGTTCACTATATACACATAAGGGCTAAAGGTGAAAACACAGAGGGGCTCACCATATATCCAGCGTATAACTGTGTCCTCCAAATCTTACGGAGCAGGAGTTGTTCTAGATTCCTGTTTATATCCTAGACACGTTCATACCATTTTAGACAATGAATCGACATATCGCAAACTTGTGGTGAAACCAAGCACCGCATGTAAAGAATCTTTAAAAAATCTGCTAGAAGAAGGAATTGCATTAGGAGTATTAGCCAAGAAACAGGCAGAATACTTACTGATAGAATTCCCTATTGTTCCCATATTCCATGGGATGCCAAAAATCCATAACTTTGATTGGTCTTGAAACTTGGGTTATCTGTGACGTAGTTGGCTAGTACCCCTGCAAACAGGCCTGCCATCAGGGTAGTACCGCTGGTACTACTGTCAGGGGCCTGGCCAAATAGTAAAATAAAGTGGGCAGCCGCCGCTCATCAAGGTTATGATCAATGGTAATTGGTTTGTAGAAAGGAATGGGACCCATGCAGGGGCCAGAAGCAGCGGCCAGTTCTGCAACTTGGTGAGTGACAGTTTTAAAGCAGTAGATTCAGTTTAATATTTTTTTTTTATGTTGCCCCTCTGCTCCCATCTTCCCACCTGTCTCTCTCCCCTTCCCCTCCCCAGACCCCAGTCAAGTGTCATATCCACTTTGGCCCAACTCCCGCCTCGGCCACTTTCCGTTCTCTTAGCCTACTCCTCCGCCTACATCCTGGTATAATAGCTAAAGAAAATTACCTTATGAGGTTTATAGTTAGTTAGTTATATGTCAAAATTTTTATCTAAGGTTTGCACACCATGACGGTTGGTAGTCATGTAGACCGGACGCTTCCATGATTTGAATATGCTGTGATGTGTCACATTGGGTCACGGGAACGTGGTGTAAAGGATCTGCCAGACACAGCTTCAGTGTTGACGCCCGTGGTTAATCAGGCTGCACCTACTCTTAGGTGTGATAGAGTGACTCGATCTGCTACCACTCAGGCTGGTAGGCTCAGGAGTGGGAGAACCTATCACAGCCTGGCCAGACGGTTCTAGCTCCCGCCCTCGGTCTATTTATACCTTAATTTCCTGCTTGTCTTTGCCTGTGATTCTTTCCTGTTTCCTGGCTCTGCTGCTCCTGCTATTATTATTGATCTTGCTTCATTTTGACCCTGGCTTTACTGACTACGCTCCTGCTCTGCGTTTGGTACCTCGTACACTCCTGGTTTGACTCGGCTAGTTCACTATGCCTTTTGCTCACGGTGTTGCCATGGGCAACTGC
This sequence comes from Rhinoderma darwinii, assembly GCF_050947455.1. Classification (NCBI taxonomy): domain Eukaryota; kingdom Metazoa; phylum Chordata; class Amphibia; order Anura; family Rhinodermatidae; genus Rhinoderma; species Rhinoderma darwinii. The sequence continues at coordinate 736,259 of NW_027461847.1, read as the reverse complement.
CCCATTTCCCTTAGCTTCTGTGTACCCATGTCTGTTTGTCTGTCATGCACATATTGAGCGTAGGGACCGTCGCCCAGTTGTATGCCGTTGCCTAGGACGGGGCGTGCAAGTAGGCAGGGACTGAGTGGCGGGTAGATTAGGGCTCACCTGTCTGTCTCCCTACCCCGTCATTAAACACGTGGTATCTAGGTTACATCAACACTTTCATGACGTATCTTGTGGTTCGCGCTTGGGCATTGGAGATGAAGAAGACTGGAAGAAGTCATAATGGCGTTCTGGGCCGGATGAAGAAGAAAAGAGAACGTGAACAACTCCAATCTAAGAAGATGTCACATGTGAGTCACTGAATTTCACTGCACTGTATTCACTTATATGGTCTGCAGAATGCCTGTGTAGGACTGATATCTGTCACAATATGGTGGAAATATTGGTTTTTGTTTTACAACACATGTTTTTAGTACACAATTAAGATTGTTTATATTATTTCTATATAGTTGAAGTGTAGACCCCCAAGAATAATTTCCTTTGTTGGGTCCAAGGTACCTCAGTCAGACACTGAGTGTACAGATCCTTGCATTAAGATAATGCATTACTGTCTGTAGCCTTAGAGGAGAATTTATTAACCTTGCTAAGCCTCTTATCTGGCATAGAAAAGTCCCAAAAGTGCGGGAAAGTTTTTGGGCAGTTTATGCTGCGCTTGGCACTTTTTGAAAAGTGTGTGGCGCATTGCGGAAAGGGCCGACAATTTTACTATCATTTACGCCAGTAACGGGCGTAATGTAAAGCAGAAATCAATGCCAGCTCCGAGCTAGTGTACAATTTTACATTGAGTGTGTAACAAAAGGCCTAAGCCAGACCCCGTATCTCCCCCACTAATCAGACTGTCTTGTGCCACAAGACATGTGTTTTGCCCACCCCCCTAAAAAAGAAAAAAAAAAGATATATATATCTGAAACAGTGTATCTTTAAGGGTATATTCACACGCTGTGTTTTCAGGCGTATTTCGGGGTGTAAACGCCTTCAAATACGCCTGAAAAATCGGTAGCCCAATGCCTACAAACATCTGCCTATTGTATATTAAAACGGCACGGAAAAAGAAGGAGCATGTCATTTCTTGAGCCGTTTTTGGAGATGTTTTTCATTGTGTCAATGGAAAAACAGCTCCAAAAACATCTAGAAAAAAACACTTCAAAAAACGTTTCCAGCTTCTCTGAAAACAGCTCTGTAATTTTCAGCCATTTTTGACTTTGCGTGTGAACCCTAAGACTATGTCACCTGATAGCTCTGCTACTTGATAGGAGACAGCGGCTCAGCAGACAGTATCACATATAATATGCTGAGATACAACGGCTTAGCAGACAGTATCACACATGCTAGGCCCAATTAGAAGGTGAATTGGGAATAAATTTCTTATGGTGTTTTTCGATAAAAGTCACTTGAACTGGTATCATTTAAACAGTTAACCGATGAATGGCGCTGTTTATGTGGAATTTACCCTGCGGACTAATGTATCATATAATGTATTCATTTTTTTTTTTTTAAAAACCTACAGTTTGTGGGGTGAATTGAAAAAAAACCTGTAATTCCGCCATTTCTGTTTTGATTTTACAGTGTTCATCGGGCGGCATGAATTGCATGATAACTTGACTCTGCGGGTCGTTACGATTATGGCGATACCAAATTTATATCGTTTTATTTTTTACAAAATAATTTGTTTTTGAGACGCTGCATTCGAAGATGAACTGCATAGTTTTTCAATGCAACAACACTTCATAGGGCGGGAAGGGGTTAAAACCCACTCTCTGAAGCCCCCCTTCAAGATACATTTCAACTAATCTGGTCCCCATAGCAGAAATCTGTCTTTCCATCTGGCACCTCCAGCAGACTCCTTTCAGTCTAGTTTTTTTTTTTTTACCTCAGAGTTCCTCTTTTCCCCTTTTTTTAATTTCTTCTTTCCCTCTCCCCTTCTTCTCCTTCTCCCCCCACTTTTTTTGAACTATTTCTAACAGGGGCTGTGCAGGATTAGAAAAATATGGCTGCTTTCTTCCAAAAACAGCACCACACCTATCCACAGGTTGTATCTGGTATTGCAGGTTTGCTCCATTGAAGTGAATGGTAATGAGCTGTAGTACCACACACAACCTATGGACAGGTGTGGTGCTGGTTTTTGGAGAAAGCAGACAAGTTCTCTCATCCTGGACAACCCTTTGTCATGGATTGTTCTTGTGCGGAGATGCTCCCTGCATTATCCCTTTTCCTTTATGGCCAATGATATGTTCTATTCAGCTTTATGACCTCTGTGGTAAGTACACTGCCAGTCATTAAAGGGTTAACACTTCAGACCACTGTGGGTGACGTCACAATGTATGAGTTGTGCAGTGGTAATAAACTCCTGTAGTAATGATGATGAAGGTGCTGATGTCATAAATACAAATGTTTATGACATAAAGAAGATTCCATATTAGAAGGTTTTACTGCCACATTCAGCGCCATATTGGATGGGACTGAGGACCTTGAGCTTGACTTCCCCACCAATACCGACCTGATGTAATTTGGAGGTTCTAGCAGGGAAACCCTTCACCCCAGACCACTTCTTCATCACAGTGATGCCATCCTCTTCATACGGGTTGTCTGTAATAGAGGGGGTTTCCAGCAGGAGATCCCCCTCTATTAGCCGGAGCGGAGACAGGTACTACAAGGAGGCATCTGGAGGACCCGTCTCATCCATGGATCGCCCATTCATTTTAATGGGTGCCCAGGAAGAGAGACATCCGCCTAGCCAACCAGATCAGCCGATTTATGTGTTTTATGTCGTTCGTTCATTGTAATGTATTTCCTTGAAAATCGGAGAAAACGTACAAATTCTGTTACAAATGATATTTTGGCACCTTCTAAGCCCAGAGGAAGGGCAATCCTCCAGCCATGGTTTCCCTAGAGGTTTCCCCCACAGGGGGTTTTTCCTTTCCTGCGTGCTGGAGGGTGACTCTTCGTGAGTCGGAGGTTTGCCATTTTGGGTTTGGTCATATAATATAATAAAAGTTTTGACCATTTAACACCCAATTATAATGTTTTGTGTCTTTATTTTGCATTCTTTGGTTTGGTGATTGGGATTCTGGGTCTATCACATATCACAAAATCATAAGGCCGGACATCTACTTCCCACACTGACATAGAATGGAGACAACAAGCGTTGCTCCACAATTAAGTGTACACATCCTTACATTAAGATATTGTATTACGGTCTGTAGCCTTTGGGGGGAATATATTAACCTTTCTACAAAAAATGAGCGGGGCTTAGCAGAAATGTCCATCAATTTTACTATAATTTACGCCAGTAACTGATGTAAATTATAGCAGAAATCTATATGTATAGTGCGGCCCAGATTTATCTCTGGGGGGCGTAACAAGGCAAAGTTCCGTGCCAGACCCATACCTCCCCCCAATCAGACTGTATGCCCCCCCCAATCAGACAATAAAATACATTTTAAAAATGTACTTACCTCACCACTCCGATTCTCCCTCCCGGATCCCCTCAGACTCTTACAGCAGGCCGCAGCACGTAGAAAGTACTGATGACAGGCCGCGTTGCAGCTAAAAGATGCGACACATTTATTAAGAGTCGTTCGCCTGTTAATAAATGTGTTGCATCTTACTCCAGCAAACTGTTTAATAGGACTGGTGTATGAAACGCCAGTATTAAAGGGAATGTGTCGCTAGAATTTTATTTTATTTTTCTCAGTTAAACAGTTAGTATATAAATTATGAATTTTGTTTTATTTTTTTTTTAAATTTTTTCACAAGTCTGGAAATATTATTAATTAGATTCTAATTTATAACATTTCCATGTGCTGGTCACTAGAGGGAGCAATTCCCAAAATTGCAGCATTGGCATGTGGTAAAGCAACCTCATTGCCTTATGCTGCAAATTTGGAGTAGACACACTCGCTCTGCCCCAGCACAGACCAGTAAACATACCTACCAACTTTCAAGTATCTAATCTAAGTAGTCTCCACCCACACATACCCGGTTCAGCCCACTCAGTATTATGTTCCCATAGGACCCACCACACAGTATAATGACAAATAGCTGCCCCCATACAGTTTAATGCTTCCTTAGCTACCCCTAGTACCAGTGTGCACATATAAAGCGCCAGTGCCCATATAGATAGTGTCACACACAGTGCCCATGTAGATGGTGCCAACCCCCCCAAGGATTCCACTCCAGGAGGAGCACCTGCCGTTACTGTCCATATATGGACAGTGACATAAGGCACTCCCTATAGGAGCAGAATCCCTGTCCAGAGCGTTGGCCACGCTGTGGCAAGGGATTGCACTCCAGGAGGAGCCCTTCATGTAATTTTACATATATGGACAGTGACATCAGGGGTTCCGCCTAGGAGCGGAATTCCCGGCCAGACCATCGGCAATGCAAAGGCAGTGGATTTCGGCTCCAGGAGTAGTCCCCGATGTCAATCTTCATATATGGATAGTGAGACAAGGGGCTCCGCACTTAAAGTAGTGCTGTGCCCGGGAATTCCTCGGCGAGTGGTACTAATACAGAAGCAGGGAGCTGACGATCCCTTACATTAGCATTGGATTCAACTGTATCTGCATCCTGAGGACGCAGATACAGTTGACACCAAGACATACCACCGGCCGCTTGGGACAGTGTAACACCGCCCGGAATACTGGACTGCTTAATATAGAATTGTACATCCTAGTATAATAGCTAAAGAAAATTAGCTAATGAGGTTTAGAGTTAGTTATATGTCGAAATTTTGATCTAAGGTATGTGCACCGTGACAGGCGGTAGTCATGTAGACTGAACGCTTCCATGATTTGAATACGCTGTGACGTGGCACATTGGGTCACGTGAACATGATATACAGGTTACATCAACACTTTCATGATGTATCTTGTGGTTCGCGCTTGGGCATTGGAGATGAAGAAGACTGGAAGTCAACATGGCGTTCTGGGCCAGATGAAGAAGAAAAGAGAACGTGAACGACTCCAATCTAAGAAGATGTCACCTGTGAGTCACTGAATTTCACTGCACTGTATTCACTTACACTACCGTTCAAAAGTTTGGGATCACCCAGACAATTTTGTGTTTTCCATGAAAACTCACACTTATATTTATCAAATGAGTTGCAAAATGACTAGAAAATATAGTCAAGACATTGACAAGGTTATAAATAATGATTTTTATTTATAATAATAATAATAATAATAATTTTCTCCTTCAAACTTGGCTTTTGTCAAAGAATGCTCAATTTGCAGCAATTACAGCATTGCAGACCTTTGGCATTCTAGCTGTTAATTTGCTGAGGTAATCGGGAGAAATTTCACCCCATGCTTCCAGAAGCCCCTCCCACAAGTTGGATTGGCTTGATGGGCACTTCTTGCGTACCATACGGTCAAGCTGTTCCCACAACAGCTCTATGGGGTTGAGATCTGGTGACTGCGCTGGCCACTCCATTACAGATAGAATACCAGCTGCCTGCTTCTTCCCTAAATAGTTCTTGCATAATTTGGAGGTGTGCTTTCGGTCATTGTCCTGTTGTAGGATGAAATTGGCTCCAATCAAGCGCTGTCACAGGGTATGGCATGGCGTTGTAAAATGGAGTGATAGCCTTCCTTGTTCAAAATCCCTTTTACCTTGTACAAATCTCCCACTTTACCAGCACCAAAGCAACCCCAGGCCATCACATTACCTCCACCATGCTTGACAGATGGCGTCAGGCACTCTTCCAGCATCTTTTCAGTTGTTCTGCGTCTCACAAATGTCCTTCTGTGTGATCCAAACACCTCAAACTTCGATTCGTCTTTCCATAACACTTTTTTCCAATCTTTCTCTGTCCAATGTCTGTGTGCTTTTGCCCATATTAATCTTTTCCTTTTATTAGCCAGTCTCACATATGGCTTTTTCTTTGCCACTCTGCCCTGAAGGCCAGCATCCCGGAGTCGCCTCTTCACTGTAGACGTTGACACTGGCGTTTTGCGGGTACTATTTATTGAAGCTGCCAGTTGAGGACCTGTGAGGCGTCTATTTCTCAAACTAGAGACTCTAATGTACTTGTCTTGTTGCTCAGTTGTGCAGCGGGGCCTCCCACTTCTTTTTCTACTCTGGTTAGAGCCTGTTTGTGCTGTCCTCTGAAGGGGGTAGTACACACCGTTGTAGGAAATCTTCAGTTTCTTGGCAATTTCTCGCATGGAATAGCCTTCATTTCTAAGAACAAGAATAGACTGTCGAGTTTCACATGAAAGCTCTCTTTTTCTAGCCATTTGGAGAGTTTAATCGAACCCACAAATGTAATGCTCCAGATTCTCAACTAGCTCAAAGGAAGGTCAGTTTTATAGCTCCTCTAAACAGCAAAACTGTTTACAGCGGTGCTAACATAATTGCACAAGGGTTATCAAGTGTTTTCTAATCATCCATTAGCCTTCTAACACAGCTAGCAAACACAATGTACCATTAGAACACTGGAGTGATGGTTGCTGGAAATGGGCCTCTATACACCTATGTAGATATTGCATTAAAAACCAGACGTTTGCAGCTAGAATAGTCATTTACCACATTAACAATGTATAGAGTGGATTTCTGATTAATTTAATGTTATCTTCATTGAAAAAAACCTGTGCTTTTCTTTCAAAAATAAGGACATTTCTAAGTGACCCTAAACTTTTGAACGGTCGTGTATATGGTCTGCAGAATGCCTGTGTAGGACTGATATCTGTCACTATATGGTGGGAATATTGGTCTTTGTTTTACTACACACGACACGTTCTTAGTACACAATTAAAAGTGTTCACATTATTTCTATATAGTTGAAGTGTAGACCCCCAAGAATTATTTCCTTTGGTGGGTCCAAGGTACCTCAGTCAGACACTGAGTGTACAGATCCTTGCATTAAAATATAGTATTACTGTCTGTAGCCTTAGAGGAGAATTTATTGACTTTGCTAAGCTGCTTATCTGGCATAGAAAAGTCCCAAAAGTCGCAATTTGCGGGAAAGTTTTTGGGCAGTTTACGCTGCCTTTGGCACTTTTTTGAAAAGTGTGTGGTGCTTTGCGGAGAGGGGCGACAATTTTACTATCATTTACGCCAATAACGGGCGTAATGTAAAGCAGAAATCAATGCCAGCTCCGAGCTAGTGTACAATTTTACATTGAGTGTGTAACAAAAGGCCTAAGCCAGACCCCGTATCTCCCCCACTAATCAGACTGTCCAATCAGACTGTCTTGTTCCACAAGACATGTTTTGCCCACCCCCCTAAAAAACAAACTAAAAAGATATATATATCTGAGACAGCGTATCTTTAAGGGTATATTCACACTCTGTGTTTTCAGGCGTATTTCGGGGTGTAAACGCCTTCAAATACGCCTGAAAAATCGGTAGCCCAATGCCTACAAACATCTGCCTATTGTATTTTAAAACGGCACGTAAAAAGAAGGAGCATGTCACTTCTTGAGCCGTTTTTGGAGATTTTTTCATTGTGTCAATGGAAAAACAGCTCCAAAAACATCTAGAAAAAAACACCTCAAAAAACGTTTCCAGCTTCAAAAACGGCTGTAAATCAAAGGCTGTGTTCTCTGAAAACAGCTCTGTAATTTTCAGCCATTTTTTACTTTGCGTGTGAACCCTAAGGCTGGGTTCACACAACCATGATACATCCGTAATGGATGGAACGTATTTTGACCGCAAGTCCCGGAGCCGGGCTCCTAGCATCATAGTTATGTACGATGCTAGGAGTCCCTGCCTCGCTGCAGGACAACTGTCCCGTACTGTAATCATGTTTTCAGTACAGGACAGTAGTTCCACGGAGAGGCAGGCACTCCTATCGTCGTACATAACTATGATGCTAGGAGCCCGACTCCCTGCAGTGTGTTCGGTCCGGGACTTGCGGCCGAAATACGTTCCGTCCATTACGGATGTAATGTGCTTGTGTGAATCCAGCCTAAGACTATGTGTAAAGGATTTGCCAGACACAGGTTCTGTGTCGACGCCCGGGTTTAATCAGCCTTCATCAGCTCCAAGGTCTGCTAGAGTGACGCGATCTGTTACCGCTCAGGCTGGCAGGCTGAGGAGAGGGATAACCTATCACAGCCTGGCCTGACGGTTCTAGCTCCCGCCCTTTGTCTATGTTTACCCTCACTTGCAGCATGTTCCTTGCCTGTGATTGTCTGGTTTCCTGGCTCTGCGATTCTTGCTATTTACCTTATTGACCGCTGTTACTTATTAACCCTGGCTTGACTGACTATTCTCCTGCTCTGATTTGCTACTTCGTACTCTCCTGGTTTGTCTCGGCTCGTTCACCACTGCCTGTTGCTCACGGTGTTTCCATGGGCAACTGCTCCTACCTCCCCCTTTTTCTTCAGTGTGCCCTTGTCTTGTGTTGTCTGTCTTGCACTTATTGAGTGTAGGGACCGTCGCCCAGTTGTACGCCGTCACTTAGGACGGGCCGTGCAAGTAGGCAGGGACTGAGTTGCAGGTAGATTAGGGCTCACCTGTCCGTCTCCCTACCCCGTTTCATTACATAATTTCAGGCCCTATACCTTTTCTTACCCTGGTCCCTTACTCTACTATGGACCCCCTTGAGGGCCTGGCTAAGCAAATGCAGGGTCTCTCCCTACAGGTCCAAGACCTGGCTCAGAGGTTCAACCAGCGTGATGCTACCCAGGTAGTGCCCTTCACCTCACCTCTTGAACCCCACCTCAAGTTGCCTTACCAGTTCTCAGGGGACCGGAATACTTTTTTCTCTTTTCGGGAGAGTTGTAGACTCTATTTCCAATTAACACCCCACTCTTCAGGTTCTGAGAGCCAGCGAGTGGGTATAATTAGGTCCCGGCTCCAGGACGGCCCCCAGGAATTGGCCTTCTCCTTGGCTCCTGACGCCCCTGAACTTTCTTCTGTTGACCTTTTTTTTTCTGCTCTCGGGCTCATCTATGACGAGATTGACAAGACTGCCTTTGCCGAGAGTCAGCTGGTGACCTTACGTCAGGGTAAGAGACCCATTGAGGAGTACTGTTCTGACTTTAGTAAGTGGTGTGCAGCTTCTCAGTAGAATGACCCTGCCTTAAGGTGCTAGTTTAGATTGGGTCTGTCGAACGCCCTGAAAGACCTGTTAGTTTGCTATCCCACTTCAGACTCTCTAAATCAGGCTATGGCTTTAGCTGTACGTCTTGACTGACGTCTCAGGGAACGACGACTTAAACGTTCTGGTGCCTTTACCTCTGGCTCCCCTATGATGGCTCCAGAGGTTCCGTTGCTTCGTTCTTCCACGGAGAACTCGGATGAACAGATGCAACTCGGGGCCTCCGTGTCTCCCCAACAACGTAGAGATTTCCGCAGAAAAAATGGTCTCTGCTTCTACTGTGGGGATGACAAGCATCTATTGAACTCCTGTCCCAGGCGCAAGAATAAGCAGCCGGAAAACTTCCGCGCCTAAGTGAGGAGGTCGCTTGGGCGCACAGGTATATCCCGCAAACATGAAGCCTAATAAAATCTTGCTTCCTGTAAAGGATCTGCCGGGCACTTCTGTGTATACGCCCATGGGTAATCAGTCTGCACCTGGTTCTATGTCTCTGAGACTGACTCCATCTTCCTCCACTCAGGATGGCAGGCTTAGGAGTGGGAGAGCCTATTGCAGCCTGGCCAGACGGAGCTAGTTCCGCCCTCTGTCTATTTATACCTGCCTTTCCTGTTCCTCCTTTGCTTGTGATTCTTCTTGTGTGGTTTCCTGGCCTTGCTGCAGCTCCTAGCTATTTGACCTTGCTTCATACTGACCCCGGCTTTCTGACTACTCTACTGCTCTGCGTTTGGTACCTCGTACATTCCTGGTTTGACTCGGCTCGTTCACCTCTCTTGTTGCTCACGGTGTTGCCGTGGGCAACTGCCCCATTTTGCTTTGCTTGTGTCCCCTTGTCCGTTTGTCTGTCGTGCACCTACTGAGCGTAGGGACCGTCGCCCAGTTGTACCCCGTCGCCTAGGGCGGGTCGTTGCAAGTAGGCAGGGACTGAGTGGTGCGTAGATTAGGGCTCACTGTCTGTTTCCCTACCCCCCTGTCATTACAATTCCCTTTCAGGTCTCTTTTGATGGAAGGTCTGCCACCGGCAGTGCCTTTGTGGATTCAGAGTCTGCTACTAATATTATGTCTGTGGAATTTGCTATGTCTCTAGCTATGCCATTAATTGGTTTGCCTAAACCTGTCCAGGTAGTGGGTATTGATTCCACTCCGCTTGCTCATGGTTATTTTATGCAGCATACCCCTGTTTTTGAACTCATTGTTGGCTCCATTCATTTGGAGCAGTGTTCTGTGTTAGTGATGCAGGGGTTATCGTCCGATTTGATTTTAGGCCTTCTTGGTTGCAGACGCATAATCCCACTTTTAACTGGAATACTGGTGATCTTACTAAATGGGGTAATGAATGCATGATGTCATGTTTTTCTATTAATTTGGATTCTCTCGTTGAGGAGGTGAACACTCTACCTGAGTTTATTCAGGACTTCGTTGATGTCTTTTCTAAAAGGGTCTACGAAGAGTTACCTCCTCATAGAGAGTACGATTGCACAATCGATTTGGTACCAGGAGCTAAGCTCCCTAAAGGTAGGATATTTAAAGAGGCTCTGTCACCAGATTTTGCAACCCCTATCTGCTATTGCAGCAGATAGGCGCTGCAATGTAGATTACAGTAACGTTTTTATTTTTAAAAAACGAACATTTTTGGCCAAGTTATGACCATTTTTGTATTTATGCAAATGAGGCTTGCAAAAGTCCAAGTGGGCGTGTTTAAAGTAAAAGTCCAAGTGGGCGTGTATTATGTGCGTACATCGGGGCGTTTTTACTACTTTTACTAGCTGGGCGTTCTGACGAGAAGTATCATCCACTTCTCTTCAGAACGCCCAGCTTCTGGCAGTGCAGACACAGCCGTGTTCTCGAGAGATCACGCTGTGTCGTCACTCACAGGTCCTGCATCGTGTCGGACGAGCGAGGACACATCGGCACCAGAGGCTACAGTTGATTCTGCAGCAGCATCGGCGTTTGCAGGTAAATCCATCTAGCTACTTACCTGCAAACGCTGATGCTGCTGCAGAATCATCTGTAGCCTCTGGTGCCGATGTGTCCTCGCTCGTCTGACACGATGCAGGACCTGTGAGTGACGTCACAGCGTGATCTCTCGAGAACACGGCTGTGTCTGCACTGCCAGAAGCTGGGCGTTCTGAAGAGAAGTGGATGATACTTCTATACACAACGCCCAGCTAGTAAAAGAAGTAAAAACGCCCCGATGTACGCACATAATACACGCCCAGTTGGACTTTTACTTTAAACACGCCCACTTGGACTTTTGCAAGCCTCATTTGCATAAATACAAAAATGGTCATAACTTGGCCAAAAATGCTCGTTTTTTAAAAATAAAAACGTTACTGTAATCTACATTGCAGCGCCTATCTGCTGCAATAGCAGATAGGGGTTGCAAAATCTGGTGACAGAGCCTCTTTAATCTCTCTTGGCCTGAACGTGAAGCCATGAGAGAATATATCCAGGAAAGCCTGGCCAAGGGTTACATTCGCCCCTCTACTTCTCCGGTAGGTGCTGGCTTCTTCTTCGTGGGGAAGAAGAATGGTGGTCTTAGGCCGTGCATCGATTACCGAAATTTAAATAAGATCCCTGTAAGGAACCAATATCCCCTTCCTTTGATTCCTGATCTCTTCATTCAGGTTCAGGGGGCTCATTGGTTCTCTAAGTTCGATCTTCGGGGGGCTTATAACCTTATCCGGATAAGAGAGGGGGATGAATGGAAGACTGCGTTTAATACACTCAAAGGTCATTTCAGTTCTCCTCCACTGAGAGAAACTATGATGTTTTTCAACCGCGAACTCTTAGCCATTAAATGGGCATTTGAAGAGTGACGTCACTTCCTGGAGGGGGCTAGGCACCAGGTAACAGTCCTTACTGACCACAAGAATCTGGTTTTCCTAGAATCTGCCTGGAGGCTAAACCCGAGACAAGCTCGATGGGCATTGTTTTTTACGAGATTAAACTTTGTGGTTACCTATAGGGCTGGGTCAAAAAATATTAAAGCTGATGCTCTGTCGCGTAGCTTCATGGCCAGCCCTCCTCCTGAGGAGGATCCCGTTTGTATTTTGCCCCAGGTATAATCATATCCTCTGTGGATTCAGACTTATTCTCCGAAATTTGCGGCTGATCAAGCTTCTGCTCCCGAGAACCTTCCTGAGAACAAGCTATTTGTTCACCTGCAATTCCGGCTAAGGTTGCTCAGGGAGAATCATGACTCCGCACTATCTGGCCATCCAGGCATCCTGGGTACCAAGCACCTCATTTCTAGAACCTATTGGTGGCCTGGGTTGCTTAAAGACATTAAGGCCTACGTCGCCGCTTGTGAAATTTGTGCTAGGTCCAAGACTCCCAGGTCCCGACCTGTGGGCTTACTATGTTCTTTGCCCATTCACCAGAGACCTTGGACCCATTTCCAGGGCCGCCATCAGGAATTTCAGGGCCCCATACAGCTAAATTTCCTGGGCCCCCCTACCGTGGCACCGCCTGTTAACGGTACTCCATCCAGCACTATATCATGCTACCAAGGGCCGCCATCAGGGGGGGTATTAAGGGTACTGATGTGAGGGGCCCGGCCAAACCTAATTGAAAGGGGGGCCCGGCAACTGCCGCAACTTGCCTTTGGTAGAAAAAACACAGGCACCTGCAATGGGGCCCGTTTTTTTCACCAAAAGAATGTCGTGAGCTGCGGGCCCCCCCACTCGTAATGGGGGCCGTCAAACACCGCCTGCCCGCGTGACTGATCGCGCGCACCCGCAAACTCCCGCGCGTGCGCACCCGCGACCGCACGCACCCGCAACCGCACGCACCCGCGACCGCCTGGAACCGCGCACCGAATTTTGAGGCAGATTTTGACCTGCCCACACTATCTTGCCACGTTTTTTGCCTGCGGCAATTGAGGACAGCAGACAAAAATACGCACAGAAAAATGAATTTTCTGCCTCCCATTGATTTCGATGGGGGGTCAGGGGCGGAACCGCGGCAAGAAAGGTCGTGCTGCTTTTTCTTTTTTCCATTGAATTCAGATTAAATCAATGGGAGGCGGTTTTGGAAGTTGTTTGGTGCTTGCTTTTACATCTTTTTAGAACTATACTCAGGAAATGACACAGTGACGTTATGTCATCTTGTTAGACTCTATCTTATAGACTAAATACAGTCGTTTCATTTGCTCCCATAGTTCTCATTATCCATAACCACATCGCTATCATATGCAGCCGCTTTAACATAAGGGGATTTTTTCTATTACCATTTTTGCTGCTACTGCGCATGCGCGATGAGGGCATGTATTTATGGTCAGCAGTATCTTATCTGCTCTCACCCTAATGCGCCTGCGCGCCTTATCTCATCCCCATTGGCTGTCCCAACTAGTCGGCAATTGGTAGCGTGGGACGCCTATCACTTACTAGAGGGCTCGTCTCATACCCTCTCTCTGATTGGCCACTACCAAGCAGAGGAACACGTGGAATGACGTCAATACACATATAAGCACGGACATCTCGCCGCGCGCTGTCATTAGCCCCGATACCCCTGAAGACGCTACATCGTAGCGAAACATGTCGGGGGGCTTCCTCTTTCATTTTAAATACGAGTCCTGCTGACTCCCTAATCTAATTGTGAGCTGGGTGCAACGTGCTGCAGCCGTTGGCCCTAGGCTCCTCATACTCTGCACTGTGCTGATTGCAGTCAGCATTGGACCTTGCTTTTATCTATATGTAGTTTGTCAGTGTTGCATAAACCTAATAAATGCTTTATTATTTTCTATCTTCATAGTTGGAAAACAGGGTTTGCTTGCCGGTAGGCAAACCATTTTTCTCAATTTAAATATATGCCCACCAACTATAAGGGTCCTCCCTTGTTTGTATTGAGTCAATATCAAGGCCCAAAAACTCTGTGAACTGGGCCTTATTGTTTGGGCTTATTCAGACGAACGTGTAATACGTCCGTGCAACACGCGTGATTTTCACACGTCTTGCACGGACCTATGTTACTCTATGGGGCCATTCAGACTGTCAGTGATTTTCACGCGTCTCGCACGGACCTATGTTACTCTATGGGGCCGTGCAGACTGTCAGTGATTTTCACACGCCTCGCACGGACCTATGTTACTCTATGGGGCCATTCAGACTGTCAGTGATTTTCACACGTCTTGCACGGACCTATGTTACTCTATGGGGCCGTTCAGACTGTCCGTGATTTTCACACGTCTTGCACGGACCTATGTTACTCTATGGGGCCATTCAGACTGTCAGTGATTTTCACACGTCTTGCACGGACCTATGTTACTCTATGGGGCCGTTCAGACTGTCAGTGATTTTCACGCAGCGTGTCCGTGTGTCCGCTGCGTAAAACTCACAACATGCCCTATATTTGTGCATTGTTCGCGCATCACGGACCCATTGAAGTCAATGGGTCCGTGAGAATCACGCCCAGCATTTCCGCAGCCGTATAAACTATGAATGAAAACAGAAAAGCACCACGTGCTACAAACATACAAACAGAGTGTCATAATGATGGCGACTGTGCGAAAATCACGCAGCCACGCATCATACGCTGCTGACACACGGAGCTGTTATGGACCTTTTGCATGCGCAAAACGCCACTTTTTTGCGCGTGCAAAAAGCACACGCTCGTGTAAATCCGGCCTTAGGGTAGGAACACACTAGGCATGAACGCTGCGGATTTTATGCAACATATTTTATTGTGGACAATCCGCAGCGTATTACAGTCGCAGCAGAGAGGATGAGATATGAACAAATCTCATCCACACGCTGCAAAAAAAATTGACCTGCAGTGTGGCTTTTTAAGCTGCAGCATGTCAATGTATTCTGTGGAATCGCTGCTCCTCTGTTGCGGAAATGCTGCGGTTCTGCCGCAAAAATCACAAATGAGAAAAAAAAGGCACTTTTTTAAAGAGGCTCTGTCACCAGATTTTGCAGCCCCTATCTGCTATTGCATGTGATAGGCGCTGTAATGTAGATTACAGTAACGTTTTTATTTTTAAAAAACGAGCATTTTTGGCCAAGTTATAACCATTTTTGTAGTTATGCAAATGAGGCTTGCAAAAGTCCAAGTGGGCGTGTTTAAAAGTAAAAGTCCAAGTGGGCGTGTATTATGTGCGTACATCGGGGCGTGTTTACTACTTTTACTAGCTGGGCGTTGTGTATAGAAGTATCATCCACTTCTCTTCAGAACGCCCAGCTTCTGGAAGTGCAGACACAGCCGTGTTCTCGAGAGATCACGCTGTGACGTCACTCACAGGTCCTGCATCGTGTCGGACGAGCGAGGACACATCGGCACCAGAGGCTACAGATGATTCTGCAGCAGCATCGGCGTTAGCAGGTAAGTCGATGTAGCTACTTACCTGCAAACGCTGATGCTGCTGCAGAATCATCTGTAGCCTCTGGTGCCGACACGATGCAGGACCTGTGAGTGACGTCACAGATCTGCACTGCCAGAAGCTGGGCGTTCTGAAGAGAAGTGGATGATACTTCTCGTCAGAACGCCCAGCTAGTAAAAGTAGTAAACACGCCCCGATGTACGCACATAATACACGCCCACTTGGACTTTTACTTTTAAACACACCCACTTGGACTTTTGCAAGCCTCATTTGCATAACTACAAAAATGGTCATAACTTGGCCAAAAATGCTCGTTTTTTAAAAATAAAAACGTTACTGTAATCTACATTGCAGCGCCTATCACATGCAATAGCAGATAGGGGTTGCAAAATCTGGTGACAGAGCCTCTATAAATTTATAAAAAAGTTTAGACTTACCCCGGCCATAGTTTAGGTGACGCATCTCTCTCTTCTGAATGTAGCCCCGCCTCCTGGGATGATGCTGTAGACCATGTGACCGCTGCAGCAGTCACATGGGATGAAACGTCATGACAGGAGGCCGGGCTGCGCTAAGAATAGAGGATCGTGTCACCTATATCTCATCCACTCGGCTGCGACTGTAATACGATGCAGATTTTCCACAATAAAATGTGTTGCATAAAATCCGCAGTGTTCATGCCGTTCCTGCGTTTTTTGTCTGCAGCAAAAAACGCGGCAAGATAGTGTGGGCAGGTCAAAATCTGCCTCAAAATTCTTTAAGGAATTTTGAGGCAGATTTCTTCGGCCTGCAAAATACTCTGTGTGAACAGGGCCATACATGATCAGCACTTTGAGACACTTTACTCACTGCCAGAAGAGCTGCTGGCTCCCACTCCAGTACTCGTCCAGTCCTTCACCTCCAGGCTCCAGAAAATGGCGGGGATCGTTGAACTCCTGCCGCCGCGCAACATCTGGACTCCTCCCCCTCTCCTTACGCAGCTACGCTCTGGAGGAGGAGGTAGAGGAGGAGGCGGTGGAGGAGGAGGTGGTGGAGGAGGCGGCGGCGGAGGCCCAGCAGGTAACTAGTCTGTGCGCCGTTCTCCCTGTGTGGCTGTCCATGCCAGTAGTTCGGCGATGTTCTTGTGGTGCGGGCGCACCGCTTCCCTCTTGCCGGCGGGCACGAGCGGGTTGCGCGCCGGCACACCCGGTCGTTCGCGCGGGGGAGCGCACCTGCGGTCCTTCGTGCGCGCACGTTTGTGCGGTCGAGCGCAAGCGGGCGGTGTTTCACGCCGGTGTTTGACGAGAGGGGGGCCCGCAGCTCACGACAATGTTTTGGTGAAAAGAACAGGCCCCATTGCAGGGGCCTGTTTTTTTCTACCAAAGGCAAGTCGCAGCAGTTGCCGGGCCCCCCTTTCAATTACATTTGGCCGGGCCCCCTACAGTAGTACCCCTAATACCCCCTGATGGCGGCCCTGCCTGCAGGAACAGGATATGCACCCGCTCTTTGTGCATGTGATACAGTACCTGTGAGCGTTTTTCAGGGACATCAAACCCTCTAACATTAAAGGTACAGACTTTCAACTGTGCCATCTCACTGTACTCAAGATGAGCAAGCCAATACTGTGTACTACTGTAACAGAGACAAAGACAAGACAAACCAGGAAGGGATAACACGATAACAAAGACAAACAGAACGGGTGAAATGATCACCCACTCCCTGATCTAATCAAGGAGAAACAATCCAAATACAGTAAACATCGGATACAACCAGTGAGTCCCTAAGAGGAGAAGTGTCAGGACAAGGTCTAGCCAGCGCCCCGCACCCCCCAACCTAGCAATAATATGAAACATAGCTGAATTGATAACAGATAACTGAAAAAATAAAAATAAAAGGAAAAGGAAAGGAAACCAAGTGACATAATATTAGGGCCAAAGACCAATGACAGAAAGCATAGCGTAGAAGGCACATGACATGGTCAGAAACAGACAGAAAACCCCAATAAAGAACCACCCACCATACCGTTTTACAGGCCCTCAGGCTTATTGGCTGTAGGGACTATGACTGGGCAATATAGGGGTTAATATGGGTACAGCGGGGCTAGGGGAAGTCGGTCTCTTCCCTCCCCCCACCTTTGTGTCTTCGTTCTGAGTGAAATGGCAGGGTAGTCTATAGGAATGTAGGGTCCCTCCTACAGGGCGGTTTTGGGGGGAATATGGGCGGTGTTTGCCCTCCTCCCCTTGCCAGGTATATAAGGCAAGGGTGGGAGGGCATCTTCCTCTTTTTACCGGCACTTGCCCACCCTCCCTCCCTATTGACGGTTATGTTCATAATTTCCAAAAAAAAACCAAAGTGTATTAGCAGGTATTGTTATATGTGTTATAATAAAAATAAAAAAATTATAATAGTGAATAATTTTGTAAAAAAAAATAAAAAAATAAAAAAAAGGAATATGTATACAAAAAAAAATACGAAAAAAGAGAATAAAGGAATATACGGTTTTCGTGGTGCCCTGCGTGGCGTTTGTGGTTGATTTGTGGATATGTGATCCTTTGATTGTCAATGTGCTAGGACGTTGTTGTCCTGTTGATTCATGTTTCCATCTGTTTCGTGTCTTTTGTATGGGGAAATACTGGTGTCACAGCAGGCGGTGTTGGGTAAAGAGCTGACCTTCATGCCCCGCCCTAGGCGGGCTGGCATTCGGGTATAAATCAGTTTTTTGTTGCAATTGGTTAATGTTATAAATAAATAAATATAATTATAATAAAGCTGTGGCCGACCCACGTTTGAAATAAAGCAGCCTTGTTGTGTTATTATTATTATAGGGCTTCATATTTTTCCCATAGCCAAATGGGGGTATTAGCGGTGTGCACACAGTCATGGGTAACATAAATATACGTTTAAGCAAATAAAAGCATGAAGTAAACATTCACATGGGATTAACCCCTTAATGACCGGCCTATTTCGGACCTTAATGACCAAGCAATTTTTTTACGTTTTTCCATCGTCTCATTCCAAGAGCTATAACCTTCTTATTTTTGCGTCGACATAGCTGTATAAGGTCTTGTTTTTTGCGGGACAAGTTGTATTTTTTAATAGCACCATTTTTAGGTACACATTATTTATTGATTAACTTTTATTAACTTTTTTTTGGGGGGGGGGGAATAGAAAAAAATCTGAAATTTTGCCACTCTTTTTCGCGTCTTAAATCTACGCCGTTTACCGTGTGATATAAATAACAATAACTTTATTCAGCGGGTTGTTACGATTGCAACGATACCAAATTTGTATAGTTTTTGTATGTTTTACTACTTTTACACAGGAAAAACACTTTTTTTTCAAAATTATTTGTTCTTGTGTCTCCATATTTGAAGAGCCGTAACGTTTTTATTTTTTCGCTGATGCGGTTGTATGAGGGCTTTTTTTTTGCGGGGCGACTTGTAGTTTTTATTGGTACCATTTTGGAGTAGATGCGACTTTTTGATCACTTTTTATTACATTTTTATAAAGTCAGTATTCACAGAAAACAGCAATTTTTCCATAGTTTTTTATTATTTTTTTTACGGCGTTCACCGTGCGGGTTAAATAATGTAATAGATTTATAGTCGGGGTCGTTACGGACGCGGCGATACCAAATATGTGTAACTTTTTAACTTTATTTTGTTTTTTTAATAGTAAAGCAGTTTGTAAGGGGAAAAGCTGGGTTTTTCATTTTTTTTTCACATTTTTTTGAAATTAACTTTATTAAACTTTTTTTTCACTTTTTTACTAGTCCCATTAGGGGACTATAATATGCGATTCTGCGATCGCTATTGTAATACACTGCAATACTTTTGTATTGCAGTGTATTACTGCCTGGCAGTTTAACACGGACAGGCATCTGCTAGGTCCTGCCTCCGGCACGATCTAGCAGGCATTCATTACAGGCAGACCTGGGGGCCTTTATTAGACCCCCGGCTGCCATTAGAGACACAGACACTCGGCGATCGTATCGCCGGGTGTCGGTGGGGGAGAGGGAGCTCCCTCCCTCTCTCCAAAACCACTCAGATGCGGTGCTCGCTATTGAGCACCACATCTGAGGGGTTAAACGTGTGAGATCGATACTAATATCGATCTCACACGGCAGAGCAGGGACGCTCTCAGCCCTCAGCAGCCTCTAGCAGCTGAGAGCAGGGAGATCTGACAGTTCCCTGCTCTGTTTACTTATTCCGATGCCGCAACGTAAAAAGTCTATGGCATCGGAATAAGGCCCGTTAGTGACCGACGTAGAAACACGATGGGCCGGTCACTAACGGGTTAATGTCGACAGACCAGCAAGAGCCATAAATCAACAAGAAATGGCAAGAACATAAAGTCCACCTAAAATAAAGAGACAATTAAGCAGGCAACAGATTCATCATAGGAACATGTAAGCAGCAAACAACCGCCTCACAGGGCGGAGGCCAAGTTGAAGAACCAACAGCAGACCGCAAAATAAATTTCAGGAAGGGATCATAGCGAATCAGCGCCCCGACCACCATTACGCCGCATAGGAGATGCAGGGGAGCGGCCACGCCTCCGTGATCGTGGACGCTGGGGCGGCTGCGGAACATAAGGCCATTCAGGTATAGAGACTCGAGGCAAATGGAGAGCAGCACAAAAATCCGGAATATCCCCGGGATCTCGAACAATCAGCAACCCGCCATCTTTCCGAACCTGTAACTGAAAGGGGTGGCCCCACGAGTAAGAAATCTCATGCTCTCTCAACACATCCAGCAAAGGATGCATCACTCTTCGCTTGTCTAAAGTCATCCTAGACAAATCAGACAGGAGAAGAATATTGACACCATTCAAGAAAACGTCGCCTTTATCACGGGCCTTCCTCATAATCTGTTCTTTGAGAGCGAAGAAGTGAACACGGCATAAGACATCTCTAGGCCTGTCAGGATCCTGATTACGAGGACCAAGAGTTCTGTGAGCTCTATGCAACTCCAGAGGATCACCAGCAGGGCGCTCCAGTAAGGAGTTAATCATCGACTGTAAAGTGGGTATAAGATGCCCAGGAGAGACATCTTCAGGAATGCCCCGGAGCCAAATATTGTTACAACGGTTCCAGTATTCATGGTCCTCCGACAGATTAAAAAGCATGTGAATCTGGTGGGAGTGTTGATCCAAACGATCTGCATGTGAAACCTGTTGCACCGAGACAGATGAGATATCTCCTTCCATACGCTGCACTTGATCAGACAAGTGAGAGAGATTAGTAGTGAGAGATTGAATGTCAGATTTATAAGTGGTCTCCAAACGGTTAATATAACGCTCCATGTCCTGTTTAGTAGGTAAAGCAGACAACTGTAGCCGCAATCCCTGTAAATCAGGGGTCTCAAGCACGCGGCCCGCGGGCCGCATGCGGCCCCTGGGGCTGTCATCTGCGGCCCGCGGGACACAGAGCCGCTAGTATCGGCTCTGCTCCGAGACTCTGGAATTCCCTGACATCGCTGTCCACATATGAACAACGATGTCTGGGGCTTCCCCAGAGCCGGAGTCCCGGGCAGAGCGCTAGTACAGGTTCTGCTCCGGGACTCTGGAATTCCCTGACGTCGCTGCCCATATATGGACAGTGTGTCAGGGTCTTGCTCAGAGCGGAGCAGAGCGCTGGTGTCGGCTCTGCTCCTGGACTCTGTGGAACTCCCTGACATCGCTGTCCACATATGAACAGCGATGTCTGGGGCTTCCCCAGAGCCGGAGTCCCGAGCAGAGCGCTGGTATCGGCCCTGCTCCTGGACTCTGTGGAATTCCCTGACATCGCTGTCCACATATGAACAGCGATGTCTGGGGCTTCCCCAGAGCCGGAGTCCCGAGCAGAGCGCTGGTATCGGCCCTGCTCCTGTACTCTGTGGAATTCCCTGACATCGCTGTCCACATATGAACAGCGATGTCTGGGGCTTCCCCAGAGCCGGAGTCCCGAGCAGAGCGCTGGTGTCGGCCCTGCTCCTGGACTCTGGAATTCCCTGACATCGCTGTCCACATATGAACAGCGATGTCTGGGGCTTCCCCAGATCCGGAGTCCCGGGCAGAGCGCTAGTACAGGCTCTGCTCCGGGACTCTGTGGAATTCCCTGACATCGCTGCCCATATATGGACAGTGTGTCAGGGTCTTGCCCAGAGCGGAGCAGAGCGCTGGTGTCGGCTCTGCTCCTGGACTCTGTGGAATTCCCTGACATCGCTGTCCACATATGAACAGCGATGTCTGGGGCTTCCCCAGAGCCGGAGTCCCGGGCAGAGCTCTAGTACAGGCTCTGCTCCGGGACTCTGTGGAATTCCCTGACATCGCTGCCCATATATGGACAGTGTGTCAGGGTCTTCCCCATAGCGGAGTCCCGGGCAGAGCGCTAGTATAGGCTCTGCTCCGGGACGCTGCGGAATTCCCTGACATATCTGCCCATATATGGACAGTGTGTCAGGGTCTTCTCCAGAGCGGAGTCCCGGGCAGAGCGCTATTATCGGCTCTGCTCCGGGACTCTGGGAAAGCCTCTGACATCGCTGTCCATACATCGACAATGATGTCAGGGGCTTCCCCAGAGCAGGAGTCCCAGTGATGTCAGGAGCACAGCTGGAGTCCCAGGAAGAGCCTACTAGCGCTCTGCCTGGGACTCCAGCTCTGGGGTTGCCCCTGACATCTCTGTCCATATATGGACAGTGATGTCAGGAGCAGAGCTGGAATCCCAGGCAGAGTGCCAGAAGCGGCTCTGCTCCGGGACTCCAGCTCTGGGCAAGCCCCTGACATCACTGGGGCAGCCTCTAAAGAGGGCACTGGGGCAGCCTCTACAGAGGGCACTGGGGCAGCCTCTACAGAGGGCACTGTGGCAGCCTCTACAGAGGGCACTGTGGCAGCCTCTACAAGAGGGCACTGTGGCAGCCTCTACAAGAGGGCACTGTGGCAGCCTCTACAAGAGGGCACTGTGGCAGCCTCTACAAGAGGGCACTGTGGCAGCCTCTACAAGAGGGCACTGTGGCAGCCTCTACAAGAGGGCACTGTGGCAGCCTCTACAAGAGGGTGTGTGGCAGTATCTGAAGAGGACACTGGCATTATCTAGGGGTGTGTTGCATTATCTACAGAGGGCACTGTGGCCTTATCTACAGAGGGCACTGTGGCCTTATCTACAGAGGGCACTGTGGCCTTATCTAGGGGTGTGTTGCATTATCCACAGAGGGCACTGCGGCAGCATCCACAGAGGGCACTGCGGCAGCATCCACAGAGGACACTGCGGCAGCATCCACAGAGGGCACTGCGGCAGCATCCACAGAGGGCACTGCGGCACTATCTAAAAAGGGGCTGCCCAATCTTGACATGTGTGTTAACTGAGCCGCCGGACCGCATTTAGCGACACTAAAGCTGGATTGTTGAAATAAGCACATGGAGAAATATCTCACATTTTAAACCTAGCGCTATTATTATAGTAATGTAGTATTATTATAGTAATATAGTATTATTATAGTAATGTAGTATTATTATTCTAGTAATATAGTGTTATATTAGTTCAAATAACTAATTGATTAACAATAATTTTGTATTGTATCAAATTTGAAAGTAATGCGGCCCGTCAACTTCCCATTTTTTATATATGCGGCCCACTTACCCAGCCGAGTTTGAGACCCCTGCTGTAAATCATCCCCTGGGGTGGTTAGATTGTGAGACAAGTGACCTGCTGTATCCCTGGAGGCGATGGGAGGCAATGACAAAGGCAATGACAAAGGCCCCGGCATAGAAGAGAAGAAAGTAGGGGCCTCCATGACAGGTACCACGTGGCGAGCGCTCCAGAGCGGGAGACGCCATGACAGTCCCAAGTGAACTCAGCTCACCCCCAGCCAGCAGGGGTGGAAACTGTCCCACAGAACCACAGGTAGAGGAAAGGGTACAGCCGGTACCTGGAGCAGCAGCGGTGGCCGCATGTTAGGTAAGACTAAACGTGGACACCACAACACTACTCAGTCCTTTTCAAATCAACGGTTTACTGAAAATCACAATTTCAAACAGGCCAAATAACAACAATACAGTATTCAAATCAAGTCTCTCAGTAGCTGTGGCACTCGCCCTCGTGGGAGTCCCACCTGCTCTTGGGTGGCTGCGCCTGGCGATCACTGACCCGGCACGGCAGGTCTCAAGAAGGAAATGGGCCGTCTCCGCGGATCACTGTGGTGCTACCACTCACACTGCGGAATCCCCATAGGTGGAAGCTATGCCCCTCGCCCTTTGGCTACGGCGTGAGTCCGGCGGATATATTACCGCGTGCGCCTCCGCGAGTCAGAGCGAGAGCTACTCACTACCACGCGGCATACCACCCTTACCTCTGATTTCTTCTCCTCTGTTGATGCAGATGACGTCTTTTCCCTTGTGTCTCCTGACACCGCTGAGCTGTAGTGAATGTCCAGCTAGTCCTCCTTCAGGAACGTTGAGCCAAGGATCCTTCTCCTACAAATGGTGGCAGCCTGGTCACTTTCTTGTCCCCACTCAGCTCTGCATCTTCCCTCTCTCCAAGTCCCCTCCCCTCCCCTTCCTCTTCCTGGGGTCCGCCAATTCCCCCTTCCCTCTCTGTCCGTCCGTTCTTTGGTTCCTCCTTTTTCTCTGTCCTAATGGCCTGACTGTTTTCTCACTCCTGCTGTGTTCCACTGCGCCCCAGTGGTCATTGTTAACTTTACGGTTTCTACACATTGTTTCTAAGACATATGTCTAACCTTTGCTGCAAGCGGCCTGACGTCACACAAACGGGGGAAAACACGAGGCCCAGAAGGGGCTGAGAGCACAAATGGACACCTAAGGCTCGTGGAGATGGTGGGGACCGGAACCCTTATAACCTCTGCGGGAGGCGAGGGGGCTGCGACCCCTATCATGTAATGAGGGTGCAGGAGGCTGGTACCCGCATTACACGCAGATGTAAGCCCCTCAGCAAGCGGAGTCCCTCCGCCGTCTCGTCTCTAATCCGGCGGCGCCATTTTGGAAGAAGCTCCAGCAGCAGCGTCCGTAAGGAAACATTGAATTGAGCCGGCCGACGACATCTGCCTCGTCTGATATGGGGTCCCAGAGGTTGCCTTGGATTTCCACACCATCAGGTAAGTGAACTTCAGCTTCTAACGGTGCTAATGATCGGGTTAGCTCTCAAGCAGCACGTCTGGTCAGCGCCATGTCCAAGTCACGCCCCCGTAATACAATATCTTAATGTAAGGATGTGTACACTTAATTGTGCAGCAACGCTTGTTGTCTCCATTCTATGTCAGTGTGGGAAGTAGATGTCCGGCCTTATGATTTTGTGATATGTGATAGACCCAGAATCCCAATCACCAAACCAAAGAATGCAAAATAAAGACACAAAACATTATAATTGGGTGTTAAATGGTCAAAACTTTTATTATATTATATGACCAAACCCAAAATGGCAAACCTCCGACTCACGAAGAGTCACCCTCCAGCACGCAGGAAAGGAAAAACCCCCTGTGGGGGAAACCTCTAGGGAAACCATGGCTGGAGGATTGCCCTTCCTCTGGGCTTAGAAGGTGCCAAAATATCATTTGTAACAGAATTTGTACGTTTTCTCAGATTTTCAAGGAAAGACAATACAATGAACGAACGACATAAAACACATAAATCGGCTGATCTGGTTGGCTAGACGGATGTCTCTCTTCCTGGGCACCCATTAACATGAATGGGCGATCCACGGATGAGACGGGTCCTCCAGATGCCTCCTTGTAGCACCTGTCTCCGCTCTGGCTAATAGAGAGGGATCTCCTCCTGGAAACCCCCCTCTATTACAGACAACCCGTATGAAGAGGATGGCATCACTGTGATGAAGAAGTGGTCTGGGGTGAAGGGTTTCCCTGCTAGAACCTACAAATTACATCAGGTCGGTATTGGTGGAGAAGTCAAGCTCAAGGTCCTCAGTCCCATCCAATATGGCGCTGAATGTGGCAGTAAAACCTTCTAATATGGAATCTTCTTTATGTCATAAACATTTGTATTTATGACATCAGCGCATTCATCATCATTACTACAGGAGTTTATTACCACTGCACAACTCATACATTGTGACGTCACCCCCAGTGGTCTGAAGTGTTAACCCTTTACTGACTGGCAGTGTACTTACCACAGAGGCCATAAAGCTGAATAGAACATATCAGCGGCCATAAAGGAAAAGGGATATTGCAGGGAGCATCTCCGCACAAGAACAATCCATGACAAAGGGTTGTCCAGGATAAGATAACTTGTCTGCTTTCTCCAAAAACCAGCACCACACCTGTCCATAGGTTGTGTGTGGTACTACAGCTCATTACCATTCACTTCAATGGAGCAAACCTGCAATACCAGATACAACCTGTGGATAGGTGTGGTGCTGTTTTTGGAAGAAAGCAGCCATATTTTTCTAATCCTGCACAGCCCCTGTTAGAAATAGTTCAAAAAAAGGGGGAGAGAAGAAATTAAAAAAAGGGGAAAAGAGGAACTCTGAGGTAAAAGAAATCAAAGTAGACTGAAAGGAGTCTGCTGGAGGTGCCAGATGGAAAGACAGATTTCTGCCATGGGGACCAGATTAGTTGAAAAACTATGCAGTTCATCTTCGAATGCAGCGTCACAAAAACAAATTATTTTGTAAAAAAAATTAAAATGTGTTTTTATTGTGAAAAACGAGAAAAACTTTTACATCCATGTTGGTTCAGGAGTCCTGGTGGTCCTCCGTGGGCTTTACCCATGGAGTGTTTGGAGACATGTTGGAGCTGTGGGGGAATGGTAGGTCCACTTACTGACATCTGATGGGATTGTAGGCACATCGCACCATTTTGGGTGGCAATAAATGCTCTCTTTGAACATGCCCTCTCCGCTCCATTCTCTCCAGATCTATTTCTTTCTAGAAGAAGGTTCTCCTCCATTTATTCAGACTAGGTTGTGCCTAGACATTGGAAGTCTACAATTCCCCGGTACAAATCTAAATGTTTGGCCACATTCACTGATATTCAGAATCCAGCAACTCTGCCGATTGTTGAAGTAATCTCAGGCATTTTCTGAGTAGTTGACCGCTAACCCCCTCCACTCTGCTACCTCGCTGTAGTGCCCGACCATTACATTGTTTCTTCTCTCTCTGTAATTGTCGTCTGTCTATTGCTTGTTGTTTTAACCTTTCTCATTGATAAAAGTACAGATTTGGTAAAGACGACGCTTACATTGTTTCCTAATTGTCTTTTGGTGAGCAGCATTTTTTTTACATTTTGTACTGCTTTATGGTGTTAATAAAGATTGAGCAGAGTTACTGCAGTTAAGCGGTGATAAATATTCTTCTACGTTGTCACGGTGCGGGGTGTGGACCCACAGGGCCGTATCGCGTAGCGGGGTAGCAGCTGGCCAACAAGGTACAAAACCATGTTAAATTGTGGGAATTTGTTTGCTACTTTTCCCTTTTTTCTACGAATTAAACTTATTTTATATCACAATATCTATAGATATTTTTATTTTTTATATATCGATATCTGAATTCTCTTACCCAGATGAGTGCTTGTTTTGTCCTGGATAGTTTTTTGGTTCATTGTTTTTGGCTTAGTTACTAGGACGGCACCGTGTGGCCCCCCAACCACAATATTCTGGGATTCTGGATATTCTCTTCTATTTTTTGTCCCCTTATTATATTCCAGCAGCCATTTGGGCTGATAATTGATGTAAGGCAGCTTGACGCATACTGGCCCTTTAAGGCCGTGCACGCGTGAGCGCCCTGCGGTACACAGTCCGAGGACCCGGAAGAGAGTGCCGGCGTCTCCCTGGAGGGAGTACACGCCGAGAAGAGAAGCGTCCATGGCCGGGATCGTCAAGAGGTAAGTCAGAACGACGACCCCTGGCCATGGACGTAACATACGTCCTGCTCCTGAGGTGACCTCAGGGAGGACAGAAACCTCCCATGGAACAGAAGAGACTGGGGTGGTGGACATTGTTAGGTAAAGGTTAAGTTATAGACTTACCATCAGGGGTGCTCAGGGATATGCCACTAATCCCTAAGTCAAGACTAGCTAGGAGGTCAAGGCTTCCTGAGCCCTGTTCACACCATAGTCAGGAGCCCCCCAGCTTGACTGTGTCTGATTTGGGACAGGTAGTGGCTCAATTACTGGCTGGTGTTAGAGAGGCTTTGGTGCAGCGTGAGGTCCCACCACCTGTGGTCCCCGTTGCTCCTTCTCCTGTGGCGGCGTGGTATGGTTCGGTATCTGGGGCTGTTGCGCTAGGTTCTAAAGTCAGTGGAGATCGCCATAGCAGTTTCATCTGGGGCCAGTGTGAGGAATGGGGGGAACCACTTTGTCTATTTTGCTGCAGGTGGAGAGAGACTTTTTCTGGGACTATTTCTGTTATTTGCCCCTTGTCCTGAGCTCAGGAGGTTCTTAATTCAAATGAGACAAGCAGCCGATCAAACTGGGAAACCAGTGAACCAGTCCAAACCAGTGTAGAAGTGTCTGAAAATAATCCTCTCCACTGTCACCTTCAGACTGTCCGACTATAATGGTGAAGATATGCGTAGCAGCCGCCGCAGGTGGGCATGGATTACAAATTGATAGTTGATGTGTTTATGTTTCTTTTGATGTGTTTTTATTTAGAAATTTAGCACCAAGCACGACGCCTATGTAAACATGTATGCCGCCTATGTAAACATGTATGCCGCCTGTGTAAATATGTATGCCGCCTATGTAAACATGTATGCCGTCTATGTAAACATGTATGCCGCCTATGTAAACATGTATGCCGCCTATGTAAACATGTATGCCGCCTATGTAAACGTGTATGCTGCCTATGTAAACATGTATGCCGCCTATGTAAACATGTATGCTGCCTATGTAAACATGTATGCCGCCTATGTAAACATGTATGCCGCCTATGTAAACATGTATGCTGCCTATGTAAACATGTATGCCGCCTATGTAAACATGTATGCCGCCTATGTAAACATGTATGACGCCTATGTAAACATGTATGCCGCCTATGTAAACATGTATGCCGCCTATGTAAACATGTATGCCGCCTATGTAAACATGTATGCCGCCTATGTAAACATGTATGCCACCTATGTAAATATGTATGCCGCCTATGTAAACATGTATGGCGCCTATGTAAACATGTAGGCCGCCTATGTAAACATGTATGCCGCCTATGTAAACATGTATGCCGCCTATGTAAACATGTATGCCGCCTATGTAAACATGTATGCTGCCTATGTAAACATGTATGCCGCCTATGTAAACATGTATGCCGCCTATGTAAACATGTATGACGCCTATGTAAACATGTATGCCGCCTATGTAAACATGTATGCCGCCTATGTAAACATGTATGCCGCCTATGTAAACATGTATGCCGCCTATGTAAACATGTATGCTGCCTATGTAAACATGTATGCCGCCTATGTAAACATGTATGCCGCCTATGTAAACATGTATGCCGCCTATGTAAACATGTATGACACCTATGTAAACATGTATGCCGCCTATGTAAACATGTATGCCGCCTATATAAACGTGTATGTGTATATCATTTTAGTGCTTTGCTGCCATCTAGTGACCAAACTGCATAGATAGTTTGTGTAGTGCTGTTGTGTTTTGTGTGCAGGACCTGTGATCACATGACCAGAGAGGCACATTCTCAAGTTCGTGCAGGTGCTGCGCAGCTACTCAAATAGGGGAGAAGCTGAATCTTTATTTAACAGGAGTTTAGCACCATATTTAAATATGCAATATTTAAAATAAAAATCGCCATAAAAGTCATCAAACTGCATATTATGAGAGGAAAATGACTGTTATGCTATGTCGTTGATATATACATTGTGTATTACGTGTTATTCCACTTAAGTAAACATATAACAGATCATTCCTCCAATTAAGACCCTTCGGGAATCTTGTATGAAGCTGCAGATCGCAGAACGCCTCCCTATTCAGGAAGTGTCTTCTCCAATCTCCACCCGTCTTTGGTTTCTTCACTTCTTCAAGGCCATAAAAACATTGGGGGGAATTTATTAAGATGGCATTTCATATGCCAGTCTTAATATAAAGAAAGTTGGAGTAAGATGAAATACAGTTATTAAATGTGTCACATCTTTCGGCCGTTCGTGCGCCACAATCGTTATGCAGCGACCGCGGCCATGCTCCATCCATTCCCCCTACCCATCGGACATAATGTAAAATAAAAAATAAGTATAATCTTTTCTCCGCTTCTCTTCTTCCCCCTTGATCCCCTAAGGCTCCCTGCTGCCCATACAATGCACTGACACCGAGCAGCGTCAGGTCCTTTATATGTGACACAGCACTCAACGTCATCAGTGCATTGTATGAGCCGCAGGCTGCGGAGAGAACATGAGGGGACCAGAAGAGGAGTGGTGAGGTGAGCATTCATTTTATATTTAATTGTCCGATAGAGGGGACGGAGAGGAGCCTGGCATGGGCCTCTACCTTGCTACGCTCCACATAGTGACATTTTTGACAATTATTAGCAGGTGGAGATTTCCACTATAGTTTACGCCAGGTGTAAATTATTATAAATTTGTTGGGGTGCTGTCACCCCGCCCCCTTTTGGGAAGCCCCCTTTTAGAAAACTGGCGTAGAAAGGTTAATACATTTCCCCCATAAGCTTTCAAAATTACCATTATGTGTTTCTAAGAAGTGTTTTTCTGCACCGGGAGGCATTAGTGTTTTTTTTGTTTTTGTATCTGAAATGTGTTCTACACGAAGTCAGGACCCACTATGCTTGCTGTCAGTGAGTAGCTGACAGTTCTAATACACTGCACTACGCATGAAGTGCAGTGTATTAGAATAGCGATCAGGGCCTCCTGCCCTCAAGTCCCCTAGTGGGACAAAGTAATAAAGTTAAAAAAAAGTTAAAAAAAGATGTGTAAAAATAAGAAAATAAAAGTTTTAAAAGTAATAAAAGTAAAAAACCCCCTTTTCCCTTATCAGTCCTTTATTATTAATAAAAATATATAAACAAACAAATAAACCATACATAATTGGTATCGCCGCGTCCGTAACGGCCTGAACTACAAAAGTATTTCATTATTTATTCCGCGCAGTGAACGCTGTAAAATAAAATATTAATAAACCGTACCACAATCACAATTGTTTGGTCACTTCACCTCCCAAAAAATGGAATAAAAAGAGATCAAAAAGTCGCATGTACCGAAAAATGGTCCTGATCGAAACTGCAGTTCATTACACAAAAAATAAGCCCTCGCACGGCTTTCTTTATGGAAAAATAAAACGTTCTGGCTCTTAGAATAAGGAAACACCAAAAGTGAATGATTGTTTACAAAATGTATTTTATTGTGCAAACGCCATAAGACATAAAAAAAAACTATAAACATCTGGTATCGCCGTAATCGTATCGCCCCGCAGAATAAAGTGAATATGTCATTTATAGCGCACGGTGAACACTGTAAAAAAAATAGGATAAAAAAACAATAGTAGAATTGCTGTTTATTATTCACCACGCCACTTAAAAATAGAATGAAAACTGATCAAAACGTCGCATGCACCCCAAGAAAACTACAATGGATTCCTCAAGGGGTCTAGTTTCCAAAATGGGGTCACTTTTGGGTTTTTTCTACTGTTTTGGCACCACAAGACCTCTTCAAACCGGACATGGTGCCTAATAAAAAAGAGGCCTCATAATCCGCTAGGTGCTCCTTTGCTTCGGAGGCCGGCGCTTCAGTCCATTACCGCACTAGGGCCACATGTGGGATATTTCTCAAAACTGCAGAATCTGGGCAATAAGTATTGAGTCGCGTTTCTCTGATAAATCCTTATGTGTTATAAAAAAAATGGTATAAAGAGGATTTTCTGACAAAAAAAATAATGTAAATTTCACCTCTACTTTGCTCTAAATTCCTGTGAAACACCTAAAGGGTTAATAAACTTTCTAAATGCTGTTGTGAATACTTTGAGGGGTCTAGTTTCTAAATGGGGTGTTTCATAGGGGTTTCTAATATATGGGCCCCTCAAAGCAACTTCAGAACTGAACTGGGACCTAAAAAAAAAAAAAATCCTAATGAGCATTGCCTACTCCAAGATGACACCAGTTTCAACCGTTTGTATAAACGGAGACCCTTATTAGACCGTTTCAGTGCCCGGTTTTCCCAAGTATACACCCCCGAGAAGTGTATTTCTATTGATGAGTCCCTGGTAGATTTTAAAGGGAGGGTTCAATTCCGCGAGTACCTGCCGGGTAAGAAGGGAAGGTATAAGCTGTGTGAGAGTGCATCACGGTATACCTACAAATTTAGGATATATAAAGGGAAGGACACCAGTATTCAGCCCCCAGAATGCCCCCCCCCCTTACTTGGAGTTAATACAAAAATTGTGTGGGATTTGGTGCACCCACTGCTGGACCAGGGTTACCACCTCTACCTGGTTCTTAAGATAAAAAGGGGGATAAAAAAGAGGAAAAAAAAAAAAAAAAAAACTGCGCTCCTCTAAGGTGATATCGTTCTGGTATTTGTAAGATAAAAAGTAACTTAATGAATGGAGCTCACCTTGGTGAGTTGTGCAATGTCGCCAGCACAACTTGACTTTGTAGCTTGTACACGCTTGATCACACTGTGCTTGCCTCTGGAGCCATAACCGCATGGGGTGAATTCGTATCAGGAACTCCTCTCCTTGCGGTTTTGAAGTAATGCCTGATGAAGACCACAGTGCGTGGTTGAAACGCGTTGCAGTAATCGAATTTTATATTGTTCTTTTTTAATAATAAAATCGTTGAAAATACACCCTGACGATTTTGTGAAGATATCAGTAGAATCCACACCTGAGCGCCCGTTCAGAGGAGCAGCTTTTTCTTCCTAGTCTGCATCACCTCTACCTGGATAATTTTTATACCAGCGTCCCACTCTTCAACTGCCTCGCTTCCAGAAGTCCTGCGGCATGCGGCACCGCTAGAGGAAATCTGAGAGGCCTCCCTAAGACTCTGCTTGGGCAAACAAGAAGGGGTGAGAGCAGGGCACAATCCAGCAGCAACATATTGTGGGTCAAGTACAAGACAAGAGAGATGCCACACCAGTACCCATGTACCAGTACGAGGTACCAGTACAGAGACCCCCAAACCAGACTGCATCCTGGACTACAATAGGTACATGGGAGGGGTGGACTTGTCAGATCAAGCCCTGAAGCCTTACTGCGCCATGCGGTGTGGTATAAGAAGCTGGCCGGGCACATCATACAGATGGCATTGTACAATGTGTACGTGCTATGTCGATGTACAGGCCGGAGGGGATCTTTCCTGGAATTTCAAGAGGTGATTATCAAGAACCTAATCTTTAGGGACCAGGAAGGGGGGGCACCCAGTACTTCTGGAAGCGGGGCAACACACATCGTACCAGGGCAACACTTTCCAGGAGAAGTTCCCCAAACTGGCAAGAAGGGAAAAAGTCAAAAGAGGTGCAAAGTCTGCTATAAGAGGGGGATAAGGGAGGACACAATATATCAATGTGACGCGTGTCCCGAAAAACCAGAGCTCTGTATGAAAGAGTGTTTTAAAATTTATCATACATCCCTTGGTTTATAATTTACCCCAATGTTACTTACCCTGATGCACTCCGCACAGCTTATCCCCCTCATCTTTCCCTTCTGAGCCCTGCTGTGTGCCCAGGCAGCTGATAACAGCCACATTGAGGGTATTGCCATACCCGTAAGAACCCACATTACAGTTTATGGGGTGTAAGTCTCTGGTAAAAATGCTCACTACAACTCTAGATGAATGCCATAAGGGTGTCGTTTTTAAAACGGGGTCACTTCTTGCGGGTTTCAACTGTACTGGTACCTCAGGGGCTTACATGACTTCGCACCAGAAAATCCCAAGTAGGCCAAATGGTGGTTATTTCATTCTGAGCCCTCCCAGGGGCCCAAACGGCAGTTTATCACCACAAATGGGGCATTCCTGCACTCTGGACAAATTGCGCAACAGAATGGGGTATTTTATTTCTTGTGAAAATAAGAAATTTTCAGCCAAAACTACATATTATTGTAAAAAATTTATTTTGTTTTAATTCCCAGCCCAATTCAAATAAGTTCTGTGAAAAAACTATGGGGTCAAAATGGTCACAACACCCATAAATGAATTCCTTGAGGGGTGTAGTTTCCAAAATGGGGTCACTTCTGGTGGTTTTCCATTGCTTTGATACCTCTGGAGCTCTGCAAATGCGACATGGCACCCGAAAACCAATCCAGCAAAATCTGGACTCCAAAGAACACACAGCGCTCCTTCACTTCTGAGGCCTCCCATGGGCCCAAACGGCAGTTTATCGCCACAAATGGGGTATTGCTGCATTCAGGAGAAATTGGGCAACAAAATTGGGTATTTTGTTCCCTGTGAAAGTAAGAAATTTTGATAAAAAAATGACATCTTATTGGAAAAAAATTCATTTTTTTTCATTTCACAGCCCAATTCAAATAGGGGCTGTGAAAAAACTGTGCGGTCAAAATGGTAACAACAACCATAAATGAATTCCTTGAGGGGTGCAGTTTCCAAAATGGGGTCACTATTGGGGGATTCCTACTGTTTTGTTACCTCAACACCTCTTCAAACCTGGCATGATGCCTAAAATATATTCTAATAAAAAAGAGGGCTCAAAATGCACTAGGTGCTTCTTTGCTTCTACGGCTTGTGTTTTAGTCCACGAGCGCAGTAGGGCCACATGTGGGACATTTCTAAAAACTGCAGAATCTGGACAATACATATTTAGTAGTGTTTCTCTGGTAAAACCTTCTGTGTTACAGAAGAAAAATTTAATAAAATTTAAATTCAGCAAGAAAAATGAAATTTGCAAATGTCACCTCCACTTTGCTTTAATTCTTGTGAAATGCCTGAAGGGTTAAAAAACTTTCTAAATGCTGTTTTGAATACTTTGAGGGGTCTAGTTTTTAAAATGGGGTGTTTTATCAGGGTTTCTAATACATAGGCCCCTCAAAGCCACTTCAGAACTGAAGAGGTACCTTAAAAAAAAGGCTTTTGAAATTTTCTTAAAAATATGAGAAATTGCTGTTTATGTTCTAAGCCTTGTAACGTCCAAGAAAAAGAAAAGAATGTTCAAAAAACGATGCCAATCTAAAGTAGACATATGGGAAATGTGAACCAGTGACTATTGTGGGTGGTATAACCGTCTGTTTTACAAGCAGATGCATTTAAATTCTGAAAAATGCTATTTTTTTAAAGTTTTCTCTAAATTTTGCAATTTTTCACCAATAAACACTGAATATATCAACCCAATTTTACCACGAACATGAAGCACAATGTGTCACGAGAAAACAATCTCAGAATCGCGCGCTTAGGTTTAAGCATTCCGACGTTATTACCACATAAAGTGAAATATGTCAGATTTGAAAAATGGGCTCTGAGCCTTAAGGCCAAAACAAGCCTGCATCCTTAAGGGGTTAATAAAATGGTTAAAATGGATTGTGTGGAAGAGTTGTCATTTCAATAAAATAAATTACTTTATGTCTCTGTTTTTTTTTAATACTTCATTACCGCCTTAGTAATGGCTGCTGTCTGATTGAGAGCGTCCATTACTAAGAAGGGGCTTAGTGTTAGCCAGTAATAAGGCTATCACTAACCCCTATTATTACCCCGGTACCCACCGCCACCAGGAGTATCGGGAAGAGCTGGGTACGATCCAGCACCCGACCGTCTGAAGAGAAGGGCCGGTACTGGGGTGGCCGCAGGCTGGTAATATCAGGCTAGGAAGGGACAAAAACCATGGCCCTTCCCACCCTGGTAATGCTAGGCTGCTGCTGGCTGGCTATGAAAAATGGAGGGGATCTCACGTAATTTTTTTTCTATTATTTTTTTTTTTTTAAAAGACCCAACGTTCCCGCTATTTTTCATAACCAGCCAGATACAATAAAGCAGCTGCAGCCTAGCATCACCAGCGTGGGAAGGGCCACGTTTTCTATCCCTTCCCAGCCTGGTAAAACCAGCCTGTGGCCACCCTGCTGCCTTACCGTCGCTTCAGATGGTCGGGTACTGGATCGTACTCCCTTCGCGGCAGTGAGAACCTGGGTAATAACAGGGGTTAGTCATAGCCTTTTCACTGGCTAACACTAAGCCCCTTCTTAGTAATGGACGCTGTCAATCAGACAGCAGCCATTACTAAGGCCATAATAAAGTATTAAAAAAAAACAGACATAAGAAAAACTTTTTTATTGAAATCTAAACTCCCCCATGCAACCCTCTTTCACCATTTTTTTTTTTAAAAGTAGATCATCGAAGTAGTCCAATGAATCTACGACGTAGTCCAAACGCTCCAGCGGAACCTACCAAAAAAAAGCAGTATAAAAATTTAAAAAACGTACATTTGGCACAATAGAAACTAGAGGTCAAGGAAAAATAATTCCCCTTCATGTAACTTCTTCCTGTCAACTGAAAAGTCATCCGCCAGAGGGAAAAATGTTTCCCCATGGTGCAGTACAAGAAAGTCTAATTCCCAGGTCAGGCTTTCTAGTACTCCGCCATCAAGAAACATTTTTCCTCCTGGCGGATGATTTTTCCATTGACAGGTAGCAGAGTTCTTCCGCAGTGGTGTTAGGGGGGCAAACTCGACAATTGCCCAGTGCCCCCAAAATGGGCCGCTACTCTTGGGCCAGTGCTGTGTGCTTGCCCCGCAGACTAAAATTTGCCAGCCAACCCCTGGCCATTGGCTCCCTGCTCCGCCGTTTGCTCTTGTAGGCCACAGCCTGGTTTAGACCTGAGGCCTACAAGAGATCGGGAGCATGCTGATGACGTCAACTGCCCGGCACGATGACATCACTGCATCATGCCATCCACGCCGGGCCACGGAACTCAGTTAAAATTCATAAGTCTATTAGGTAATAAAAAGGGTCATAAAAAAGTGGCATACAAAAGGGGGCATCCTTATTGTGGGGGCATAAAGCAGGCATTTGAGTGTGGCAGAAAAAGTGGCATTAGTACTGAATGGGGGCATAAAAGGCCGCATTACTACTGAGTGGAGATATTATTTCTGTGGGGACATAAAGGGGTATTAGTACTGAGTGGTAATTCTATTACTGGGTGAGGGCCCTAAAAGTGGCTCTATCACTGAGTAAGTTATAAAGGGGACACTAACACTGTGTAGGGGAACAAAAGTAGCACTTACTGTGTGGGGCCTTTGGGAGAACAAAAGGGTGTGTGTACTATTACTGTGTGGGGCACCTAGTATAGTATGTATAGGGAGTTTGTGTAGAGGTAGGGAATAGTTAGGGAGTGCGCTAGAAAAGCAAGGAGTCAAAGATATCTGTCATATTCTGCAGGGCTTAGGAAATCGTGTCCGGGAGAAGTTGTCATTGCGGTCTTGGCTGGATAAAGAAGAAAAGGTGAAAGTGAGCGACTTCAATCTGAGAAGACGTCACCTGTGAGTCACTCGATATAAGTATACTGTAATCACTTATATGGTCTGCAGATATCTTGTGTATAACTGGCATCTACCTCTATAAGGTCACTGTATGGTTGTAATATTGGTCTATGTATAGTGTGTTTTATTCACTAACAGTATGGTGGGTTTTTTCTGACACTATGTTGTAGTAATATGTGATCATGGTTTGGTAGTTTTTTTCAGTGACAGTATGGAGTTATTATTCAGTAACAGTATGGAGGTATTATTCAGTAACAGTATAAAGGTATTATTCACTAACAGTATGGAGGTATTATTCAGTAACAGTATTGAGGTATTATTCAGTAACAGTATGGAGATATTATTTAGTAATAGTATAAAGGTATTATTCAGTAACAGTATGGGGGTATTATTCAGTAACAGTATGGAGGTATTATTTAGTAACAGTATAAAGGTATTATTCAGTAACAGTATGGGGGTATTATTCAGTAACAGTATAAAGGTATTATTCAGTAACAGTATGGAGGTATTATTCAGTAACAGTATGGAGGCATTATTCAGTAACAGTATAAAGGTATTCAGTAACAGTATGGAGGCATTATTCAGTAACAGTATGGAGATATTATTCAGTAACAGTATGGGGGTATTCAGTAACAGTATGGAGGTATTATTCAGTAACAGTATGGAGGTATTATTCAGTAACAGTATAAAGGTATTATTCACTAACAGTATGGAGGTATTATTCAGTAACAGTATGGGGTATTATTCACTAACAGTATGGAGGTATTATTCAGTAACAGTATGGAGTTATTATTCAGTAACAGTATGGAGGTATTATTCAGTAATAGTATAAAGGTATTATTCAGTAACAGTATGGGGGTATTATTCAGTAACAGTATGGAGGTATTATTTAGTAACAGTATAAAGGTATTATTCAGTAACAGTATGGGGGTATTATTCAGTAACAGTATAAAGGTATTATTCAGTAACAGTATGGAGGTATTATTCAGTAACAGTATGGAGGCATTATTCAGTAACAGTATAAAGGTATTCAGTAACAGTATGGAGGCATTATTCAGTAACAGTATGGAGGTATTATTCAGTAACAGTATGGGGGTATTCAGTAACAGTATGGAGGTATTATTCAGTAACAGTGTGGAGGTATTATTCAGTAACAGTATAAAGGTATTATTCACTAACAGTATGGAGGTATTATTCAGTAACAGTATTGAGGTATTATTCAGTAACAGTATGGAGATATTATTCAGTAACAGTATGGGGGTATTATTCAGTAACAGTATGGAGGTATTATTTAGTAACAGTATAAAGGTATTATTCAGTAACAGTATGGAGGTATTATTCAGTAACAGTATAAAGGTATTATTCAGTAACAGTATAAAGGTATTATTCAGTAACAGTATGGAGGTATTATTCAGTAACAGTATGGAGGCATTATTCAGTAACAGTATAAAGGTATTCAGTAACAGTATGGAGGTATTATTCAGTAACAGTATGGAGGTATTATTCAGTAACAGTATGGGGGTATTCAGTAACAGTATGGAGGTATTATTCAGTAACAGTGTGGAGGTATTATTCAGTAACAGTATGGAGGTGTTATTCAGTAACAGTATGGAGGTATTATTCAGTAACAGTATGGAGTCATTATTCAGTAACAGTATGGGGGTATTATTTAGTAACAGTATGGAGGTATTATTCAGTAACAGTATGGAGGTATTATTCAGTAACAGTATGGAGGTATTATTCAGTAACAGTATGGGGGTATTATTCAGTAACAGTTTGGAGGTATTATTCAGTAACAGTATGGGGGTATTATTCAGTAACACTATGGAGGTATTATTCAGTAACAGTATAAAGGTATTATTCAGTAAGAGTATGGGGGTATTATTCAGTAAGAGTATGGAGGTATTATTCAGTAAGAGTATGGAGGTATTATTCAGTAACAGTATGGGGGTATTATTCAGTAAGAGTATGGAGGTATTATTCAGTATCAGTATGGAGGTATTATTCAGTATCAGTATGGAGGTATTATTCAGTAACAGTATGGAGGTATTATTCAGTAACAGTATTGAGGTATTATTCAGTATCAGTATGGGGGTATTATTCAGTAACAGTATGGCAGTATTATTCAGTAAGAGTATGGAGGTATTATTCAGTATCAGTATGGGGGTATTATTCAGTAAGAGTATGGAGGTATTATTCAGTAGCAGTATGGGGGTATTATTCAGTAAGAGTATGGAGGTATTATTCAGTAGCAGTATGGGGGTATTATT
The DNA here is from genome assembly GCF_050947455.1 of Rhinoderma darwinii. Lineage (NCBI taxonomy): Eukaryota > Metazoa > Chordata > Amphibia > Anura > Rhinodermatidae > Rhinoderma > Rhinoderma darwinii. The sequence continues at coordinate 697,221 of NW_027461847.1, read as the reverse complement.
CAGTAAATGTATGTAGGTATTATTCAGTATCAGTATGGGGGTATTATTCAGTAAGAGTATGGAGGTATTATTCAGTAGCAGTATGGGGGTATTATTAAGTATCAGTATGGAGGTATTATTCAGTAACAGTATGGGGGTATTATTCAGTAACAGTATGGGGGTATTATTCAGTAACAGTATGGGGGTATTATTCAGTAAGAGTATGGAGGTATTATTCAGTAACAGTATGGAGGTATTATTCAGTATCAGTATGGAGGTATTATTCAGTAACAGTATGGAGGTATTATTCAGTATCAGTATGGGGGTATTATTCAGTAACAGTATGGAGGTATTATTCAGTATCAGTATGGGGGTATTATTCAGTAAGTGTATGGAGGTATTATTCAGTAACAGTATGGGGGTATTATTCAGTAAGAGTATGGAGGTATTATTCAGTATCAGTATGGAGGTATTATTCAGTATCAGTATGGAGGTATTATTCAGTAACAGTATGGAGGTATTATTCAGTAACAGTATTGAGGTATTATTCAGTATCAGTATGGGGGTATTATTCAGTAACAGTATGGCAGTATTATTCAGTAAGAGTATGGAGGTATTATTCAGTATCAGTATGGGGGTATTATTCAGTAAGAGTATGGAGGTATTATTCAGTAGCAGTATGGGGGTATTATTCAGTAAGAGTATGGAGGTATTATTCAGTAGCAGTATGGGGGTATTATTCAGTAACAGTATGGGGGTATTATTCAGTAAGAGTATGGAGGTATTATTCAGTAACAGTATGGAGGTATTATTCAGTATCAGTATGGAGGTATTATTCAGTAACAGTATGGAGGTATTATTCAGTATCAGTATGGGGGTATTATTCAGTAACAGTATGGAGGTATTATTCAGTATCAGTATGGGGGTATTATTCAGTAAGAGTATGGAGGTATTATTCAGTAACAGTATGGGGGTATTATTCAGTAAGAGTATGGAGGTATTATTCAGTATCAGTATGGAGGTATTATTCAGTATCAGTATGGAGGTATTATTCAGTAACAGTATGGAGGTATTATTCAGTAACAGTATTGAGGTATTATTCAGTAACAGTATGGGGGTATTATTCAGTAACAGTATGGCAGTATTATTCAGTAAGAGTATGGAGGTATTATTCAGTAGCAGTATGGGGGTATTATTCAGTAAGAGTATGGAGGTATTATTCAGTAGCAGTATGGGGGTATTATTCAGTAAATGTATGTAGGTATTATTCAGTATCAGTATGGGGGTATTATTCAGTAAGAGTATGGAGGTATTATTCAGTAGCAGTATGGGGGTATTATTAAGTATCAGTATGGAGGTATTATTCAGTAACAGTATGGGGGTATTATTCAGTAACAGTATGGGGATATTATTCAGTAACAGTATGGGGGTATTATTCAGTAAGAGTATGGAGGTATTATTCAGTAACAGTATGGAGGTATTATTCAGTATCAGTATGGAGGTATTATTCAGTAACAGTATGGAGGTATTATTCAGTATCAGTATGGGGGTATTATTCAGTAACAGTATGGCGGTATTATTCAGTAAGAGTATGGAGGTATTATTCAGTATCAGTATGGGGGTATTATTCAGTAAGAGTATGGAGGTATTATTCAGTATCAGTATGGGGGTATTATTCAGTATCAGTATGGAGGTATTATTCAGTAACAGTATGGAGGTATTATTCAGTAACAGTATTGAGGTATTATTCAGTAACAGTATGGGGGTATTATTCAGTAACAGTATGGCAGTATTATTCAGTAAGAGTATGGAGGTATTATTCAGTATCAGTATGGGGGTATTATTCAGTAAGAGTATGGAGGTATTATTCAGTAGCAGTATGGGGGTATTATTCAGTAAGAGTATGGAGGTATTATTCAGTAGCAGTATGGGGGTATTATTCAGTAAATGTATGTAGGTATTATTCAGTATCAGTATGGGGGTATTATTCAGTAAGAGTATGGAGGTATTATTCAGTAGCAGTATGGGGGTATTATTAAGTATCAGTATGGAGGTATTATTCAGTAACAGTATGGGGGTATTATTCAGTAACAGTATGGGGGTATTATTCAGTAACAGTATGGGGGTATTATTCAGTAAGAGTATGGAGGTATTATTCAGTAACAGTATGGAGGTATTATTCAGTATCAGTATGGAGGTATTATTCAGTAACAGTATGGAGGTATTATTCAGTATCAGTATGGGGGTATTATTCAGTAACAGTATGGAGGTATTATTCAGTATCAGTATGGGGGTATTATTCAGTAACAGTATGGCGGTATTATTCAGTAAGAGTATGGAGGTATTATTCAGTATCAGTATGGGGGTATTATTCAGTAAGAGTATGGAGGTATTATTCAGTATCAGTATGGGGGTATTATTCAGTAAGAGTATGGAGGTATTATTCAGTATCAGTATGGGGGTATTATTCAGTAAGAGTATGGAGGTATTATTCAGTAGCAGTATGGGGGTATTATTCAGTAACAGTATGGAGGTATTATTCAGTATCAGTATGGGGGTATTATTCAGTAAGAGTATGGAGGTATTATTCAGTAGCAGTATGGGGGTATTATTCAGTATCAGTATGGGGGTATTATTCAGTAAGAGTATGGAGGTATTTTTTCAGTAGCAGTATGGGGGTATTATTCAGTAACAGTATGGAGGTATTATTCAGTAACAGTATGGAGGTATTATTCAGTAACAGTATGGGGGTATTATTCAGTAACAGTATGGGGGTATTATTCAGTAACAGTATGGGGGTATTATTCAGTAACAGTATGAGGGTATTATTCAGTAACAGTATGGAGGTATTATTCAGTATCGGTATGGGGGTATTATTCAGTAACAGTATGGAGGTATTATTCAGTAACAGTATGAGGGTATTAATCAGTAACAGTATGGAGGTATTATTCAGTAACAGTATGGGGGTATTATTCAGTAACAGTATGGAGGTATTATTCAGTAACAGTATGGGGTATTATTCAGTAACAGTATGGCAGTATTATTCAGTAACAGTATGGGGGTATTATTCAGTAACAGTATGGGGTATTATTCAGTAACAGTATGGAGGTATTATTCAGTAACAGTATGGAGTCATTATTCAGTAACAGTATGGGGGTATTATTCAGTAACAGTATGGAGGTATTATTCAGTAACAGTATGGAGGTATTATTCAGTAACAGTATGGGGGTATTATTCAGTAACAGTATAAATGTATTATTCAGTAACAGTATGGGGGTATTATTCAGTAACAGTATGGCGGTATTATTCAGTAACAGTATGGAGGTATTATTCAGTATCAGTATGGGGGTGTAATTCAGTAACAGTATGGAGGTATTATTCAGTAACAGTATGGGGGTATTATTCAGTAACAGTATGGAGGTATTATTCAGTATCAGTATGGGGGTATTATTCAGTAACAATATGGGGTATTATTCAGTAACAGTATGGGGTATTATTCAGTAACAGTATGGAGGTATTATTCAGTAACAGTATGGAGGTATTATTCAGTAACAGTATGGAGGTATTATTCAGTATCAGTATGGGGGTATTATTCAGTAAGAGTATGGAGGTATTATTCAGTAGCAGTATGGGGGTATTATTCAGTATCAGTATGGAGGTATTATTCAGTAACAGTATGGGGGTATTATTCAGTAACAGTATGGGGGTATTATTCAGTAGCAGTATGGGGGTATTATTCAGTAACAGTATGGAGGTATTATTCAGTATCAGTATGGGGGTATTATTCAGTAAGAGTATGGAGGTATTATTCAGTAACAGTATGGAGGTATTATTCAGTAACAGTATGGGGTATTATTCAGTAACAGTATGGAGGTATTATTCAGTAACAGTATGGAGGTATTATTCAGTAACAGTATGGGGTATTATTCAGTAACAGTATGGAGGTATTATTCAGTAGCAGTATGGGGGTATTATTCAGTAACAGTATGGAGGTATTATTCAGTATCAGTATGGGGGTATTATTCAGTAAGAGTATGGAGGTATTATTCAGTAACAGTATGGAGGTATTATTCAGTAACAGTATGGGGTATTATTCAGTAACAGTATGGAGGTATTATTCAGTAACAGTATGGAGGTATTATTCAGTAACAGTATGGAGTCATAATTCAGTAACAGTATGGGGGTATTATTCAGTAACAGTATGGGTGTATTATTCAGTAACAGTATGGCGGTATTATTCAGTAACAGTATGGGGGTATTATTCAGTAACATTTTGAGGTATTATTCAGTAACAGTATTGGGTATTATTCAGTAACAGTATGGAGGTATTATTCAGTAACAGTATGGAGGTATTATTCAGTAACAGTATGGGGTATTATTCAGTAACAGTATGGGGGTATTATTCAGTAACAGTATGGGGGTATTATTCAGTAACAGTATGGAGGTATTATTCAGTCACAGTATGGAGGTATTATTCAGTAACAGTATGGGGTATTATTCAGTAACAGTATGGGGGTATTATTCAGTAACAGTATGGGGGTATTATTCAGTAACAGTATGGGGGGTATTATTCAGTAACAGTATGGGGTATTATTCAGTAACAGTATGGAGGTATTATCCAGTAACAGTATGGAGGTATTATTCAGTAACAGTATGGAGTCATTATTCAGTATCAGTATGGGGGTATTATTCAGTAACAGTATGGGGGTATTATTCAGTAACAGTATGGAGGTATTATTCAGTAACAGTATGGAGGTATTATTCAGTAACAGTATGGAGTCATTATTCAGTAACAGTATGGAGGTATTATTCAGTAACAGTATGGGGGTATTATTCAGTAACAGTATGGAGGTATTATTCAGTAACAGTATGGGGGTATTATTCAGTAACAGTATGGGGGTATTATTCAGTAACAGTATGGGGGTATTATTCAGTAACAGTATGGGGGTATTATTCAGTAACAGTATGGGGGTATTATTCAGTAACAGTATGGAGGTATTATTCAGTAACAGTATGGGGGTATTATTCAGTAACATTATGGAGGTATTATTCAGTAACAGTATGGAGGTATTATTCAGTAACAGTATGGAGGTATTATTCAGTAACAGTATGGAGTCATTATTCAGTAACAGTATGGAGGTATTATTCAGTAACAGTATGGGGGTATTATTCAGTAACAGTATGGGGGTATTATTCAGTAACAGTATGGAGGTATTATTCAGTAACAGTATGGAGGTATTATTCAGTATCAGTATGGGGGTATTATTCAGTAACAGTATGGAGGTATTATTCAGTAACATTATGGAGGTATTATTCAGTAACAGTATGGCGGTATTATTCAGTAACAGTATGGAGGTATTATTCAGTATCAGTATGGAGGTATTATTCACTAACAGTATGGAGGTATTATTCAGTAACAGTATGGAGGTATTATTCACTAACAGTATGGAGGTATTATTCAGTAACAGTATGGGGGTATTATTCAGTAACAGTATGGGGGTATTATTCAGTAACAGTATGGAGGTATTATTCAGTAACAGTATGGGGGTATTATTCAGTAACAGTATGGAGGTATTATTCAGTATCAGTATGGGGTATTATTCAGTAAGAGTATGGAGGTATTATTCAGTAACAGTATGGAGGTATTATTCAGTAACAGTATGGGGGTATTATTCAGTAAGAGTATGGAGGTATTATTCAGTAACAGTATGGAGGTATTATTTGTAATGTTGGTCTTACAATCTATGTACATTACTGTGGTGGGGGCTGTGGGGAAGTGTCAGTGCGGCAGCAGATGATCAGGCTAAGAGACAGTCTGCAGAGTGGCATGTGATGTACTTTGACATGTAGGTGAGACTTAAGTGTAGGGTGTGGGCAGATAACTTATGCACAGCCCAGGGCCTAAGATCATATGAATCCACCACTGGCATCGAGCCAGCACAGGCAGACCACAACAATACAGCAGGTAGAGCAAAGAAACCAGCCAAGGACGTGCCGCTTCAAAACAGGCCTTGAAGTTTCACCTGGCAAGAAGATGTGTTAAACCATTTTCAGTGATAATGCTGCGTTGTTGATCTATGATACTAAAGTGATACAGTAAGAAGAATTCTTTAAATATTTTCTATACTTCAAACAGCACTTTAACAAAAAACAACAAATAGGCTGGGTTCACACGTGGCAGAATTTCACTTAAATTCCGCTGCGGACACTCCGCAGCGTTAATCCGCAGCGGAGCCGTTTCTCCATTGACTTACACTTTAATTTAGCAGTGTTCGTTTAGACGAGGCATAAAATTCCGCTGCGGAGCATAGGCTGCGGAGCGGAATTTGGTGTCCGCAGCATGCTCTGTCTGTTGCGGAGCAGTGGCGGACTCATGGCGGAATTTCTCCATTGACTTCAATGGAGATTCTAATTTCCGCAATGAAGTCCGCAGCTGTCATGCACATGTTATGTGTGCTGCGGATCCGTCTTGCTTTTTTAACTTGACATTTCTTCATTCTGGCTGGACCTATGTATTTCTAGGTCTACAGCCAGACTGAGGAAGTCAATGGGGCTCCCGTAATGACGGGAGCGTTGCTAGGAGACGTCAGTAAATAGTCACTGTCCAGGGTGCTGAAAGAGTTAAGCGATCGGCAGTAACTGTTTCTGCACCCGGGACAGTGACTACCGATCCCAATATAGAGCAACCTGTAAAAAAATAGAAGTTCATACTTACCGAGAACTCCCTGCTTCTGTCTCCAGTCCGGCCTCCCAGGATGACGTTTCAGTCTAAGTGACGGCTGCAGCCAATCACAGGCTAATAACAGGCTGCAGCGGTCACATGGACTGTCGCGTCATCCAGGGAGATCGGGCTGGATGCCGAAGGAGGGACGCGTCACCAAGACAACGGGCGGTAAGTATGAATTTCTTTGACTTTCACAAGGGAAAGTGCTGGCCCTTCTCTCTATCCTGCACTGATAGGCAGAAGGGAAGTACTTTTACCGCAGTCCGCAGCAGCTAGTCCGCATCAATTTACTGCACCTTTTGTGCAGATCCGCAGCAGAATCTGCAACGCAGATTCTGTGCGGCATTGCTGCGGACAGTTGCGGAGGAAATCAGCCACGTGTGGTCATGCCCATATTTTCCTATTTAAAAAATGTATATATTGCGTGTTTGTTGTGTAAAGCTAGTAATGAGAAAACTCTGATAGATTGGGGGGCGTCTTCTAAGGGTATGTTCACACGACCAAATTTCAGACGTATACGAGGCGTATTTTGCCTCGTTTTACGTCTGGAAATACGTCTCAAATACGTCGGCAAACATCTGCCCATTCATTTGAATGGGTTTGCCGACGTACTGTGCAGACGACCTGTTATTTACGCGTCGTCGTTTCACAGCTGTCAAACGACGACGCGTAAAAATACAGCCTCGTCAAAAGAAGTGCAGGACACTTCTTTGGACGTTTTTGGAGCTGTTTTCTCATAGACTCCAATGAAAACAGCTCCAAAAACGGACGTAAAAAACGCAGCGAAAACGGCGTGAAAACGCCGCGAAAAATGCGAGTTGGTAAAAAAACGTCTGAAAAGCAGGGTCTGTTTTCCCTTGAAAACAGCTCTGGATTTTCAGGCGTTTTTGTTGACTACGTGTGAACATACCCTTATAGATCGACTCAGGCAGCAGAGGGGCTAGGTTCACCCCTGGACATATCCCTGAGCACCGCTGATGGTAAGTCTATAACTTAACCTTTACCTAACAATGTCCACCACCCCAGTCTATTCGGTTCCATGGCAGGTTTCTGTCCTCCCTGAGGTCACCTCAGGAGCAGGACGTATGTTACGTCCATGGCCGGGGGTCGTCGATCTGACTTACCCCTTGACGATCCCGGCCATGGACACCTCTCTTCTCGGCGTGTACTCCCTTCAGTGAGACGCCGGCACTCTCTTCCGAGTCCTCGGACTGTGTACCGCAGAGCGCGCGCGCCCGCGCGTGCACAGCCTTAAAGGGCCAGTAAGCGTCCAGCTGCCTTACATCAATTATCAGCCCAAATGGCTGCTGGACTATAATAAGGGGCCCTGCCCACTGGTTCCTTGCCTGAGCGTTGTTGTATACCCTAGTTTGTCTTGCTAAAGGTCTCCCAGTGTTTTCCAGTTCCCAGTGTTACCCGCTCCTGCTGTACCCTGTATCCCGTGCTATCGTCACCTGCTGTGAAAGTCAAGTCATGTCTTCCCGCTGCATCCGCGACGTCACCTGCTGTGAAAGTCAAGTCGTGTCCCTGCCACGGTCTACATTGCCTCAGGTACCCGTTCAGAACTATAGACATGGTTTTGTACCTTGTTGGCCAGCTGCTACCCGGCTACGCGTTACGGCCCTGTGGGTCCACGCCCCGCGCCGTGACAACGTAGAAGAATATTTATCACCGCTTAACTGCAGTAACTCTGCTCAATCTTTATTACAACAAGCAATAGACAGACGACAATTACAGAGAGAGAAGAAACAATTTAATGGTCGGGCACTACAGCGAGGTAGCAGAGTGGAGGGGGTTAGCGGTCAACTACTTAGAAAATGCCTGAGATTACTTCAACAATCGGCAGAGTTGCTGGATTCTGAATATCAGTGAATGTGGCCAAACATTTAGATTTGTACCGGGGAATTGTAGACTTCCAATGTCTAGGCACAACCTAGTCTGAATAAATGGAGGAGAACCTTCTTCTGGAAAGAAATAGATCTGGAGAGAATGGAGCGGAGAGGGCATGTTCAAAGAGAGCATTTATTGCCACCCAAAATGGTGCGATGTGCCTACAATCCCATCAGATGTCAGTAAGCGTACCTACCATTCCCCCACAGCTCCAACATGTCTCCAAACACTACATGGGTAAAGCCCACGGAGGACCACCAGGACTCCTGAACCAACATGGATGTCAAAGTTTTTCTAGTTTTGCACAAAAAAAACACTTTTTAATTTTTTTACAAAATAATTTGTTTTTGTGACGCTGCATTCGAAGATGAACTGCATAGTTTTTCAACTAATCTGGTCCCCATGGCAGAAATCTGTCTTTCCATCTGGCACCTCCAGCAGACTCCTTTCAGTCTAGTTTGATTTCTTTTACCTCAGAGTTCCTCTTTTTACCTTTTTTAAATTTATTTTCTCCCCCCTTTTTTTGAACTATTTCTAACAGGAGCTGTGCAGGATTAGAAAAATATGGCTGCTTTCTTCCAAAAACAGCACCACACCTATCCACAGGTTGTATCTGGTATTGCAGGTTAGCTCCATTGAAGTGAATGGTAATGAGCTGTAATACCACACACAACCTATGGACAGGTGTGGTGCTGGTGTTTGGAGAAAGCAGACAAGTTCTCTCATCCTGGACAACCCTTTGTCATGGATTGTTCTTGTGCGGAGATGCTCCCTGCATTATCCCTTTTCCTTTATGGCCGCTGATATGTTCTATTCAGCTTTATGGCCTCTGTGGTAAGTACATTGCCAGTCAGTAAAGGGTTAACACTTCAGACCACTGTGGGTGACATCACAATGTATGAGTTGTGCAGTGGTAATAAACTCCTGTAGTAATGATGATGAAGGTGCTGATGTCATAAATACAAATGTTTATGACATAAAGAAGATTCCACATTAGAAGGTTTTACTGCCACATTCAGCGCCATATTGGATGGGACTGAGGACCTTGAGCTTGACTTCCCCACCAATGCCGACCTGGTGTCATTTGGAGATTCTAGCAGGGAAACCCTTCACCCCAGACCACTTCTTCATCACAGTGATGCCATCCTCTTCATACGGGTTGTCTGTAGTATAGGGGGGTTTCCAGCAGGAGGTCCCCCCTATTAGCCAGAGCGGAGACAGGTGCTACAAGGAGGCATCTGGAGGACCCGTCTCATCCGTGGATCACCCATTCATTTTAATGGGTGCCCAGGAAGAGAGACATCCGCCTAGCCAACCAGATCAGCCGATTTATGTGTTTTATGTCGTTCGTTCGTTGTAATGTCTTTCCTTGAAAATCTGAGAAAACGTACAAATTCTGTTACAAATGATATTTTGGCACCTTCTAAGCCCAGAGGAAGGGCAATCCTCCAGCCATGGTTTCCCTAGAGGTTTCCCCCACAGGGGGTTTTTCCTTTCCTGCGTGCTGGAGGGTGACTCTTCGTGAGTCGGAGGTTTGCCATTTTGGGTTTGGTCATATAATATAATAAAAGTTTTGACCATTTAACACCCAATTATAATGTTTTGTGTCTTTATTTTGCATGACTTGAGGTAAGTCGAGTGATGTATGTGTATGCAAATTACACTTACCTATATATCTGTTGCCCATTCATAACCCACACCTTTCTCTCAAGAAGACTCGACTCCGAGGGTTTGGATAAAGTGGCCACAGCAGCCATTTATTAACCCCTTCCCGACATTTGCCGTACATGTACGTCATGGAAAGCATTGACTTCCCGCATCTTGCCGTACATGTACGCCGAATGTTTGGGACCGGCTCAGAAGCTGAGCCGGTGCCATCATCACCGGATCTCAGCTGTATCTTACAGCTGACATCCGTCTGTAACGGCGGGGACCGAAATTAGCTTCGATCCCCGCCATTAACCCCTTAAGTGCAGCGCTCAAACGCGATCGCTGCACTTAAGGTGTTTGCAGCTCATTGGAACCCCAGTAATGAAATTGCCGGGGTTCCGGTGGCTGCAATGGCAACCGGACGCCTAATACTGGCCTCCCGGTCTGCCTAGCACCGAAGCCGGTCAAGATCCGCCCGGCGGCGGAGCCTGATCGGCTTCCGTAGCTGCCGGCAAGATGGCGCCGGTTCAGGAGCTGATCCGGCGTCATCAGCGGTGGAAGTCAGCTGTACTGTACAGCTGACATCCACCTGTAATGGCAGGAACCGGAGCTAGCTCCGATCCCTGCCATTAACCCCTTCGATGCAGCAATCGAAAGCGATTGCTGCATCGTAGCGGTTACTAACAGATCGCCAGCCCTGACAGGCAATCAGGACTGGCGACTGCTGTTATGGCAACAGGAGACACAATGGTCTCCTGCTCTGCCATTACGGAAGCCGATTTAGGCCCCGCCGGGAGGCGAAGCCTAGTCGGCGTGCTGTCAGTGAATGACTGACAGATCTAATACATTGCACTACATAGGTAGTGCAATGTATTAGAAAAAAAAATATCTGACCGTTGGACCTTCAAGTCCCCTAGTGGGACTTGAGAAATTGTGTAAAAAAAGTATAAAAAAGTGTAAAAAAAAAAGTGCAAAAAATAAAAATTTGAAAACAATAAAAGTTTCAAGTAATCAAATAAAACACAAGCCCCCTTTTACACTTATCAAGTCCTTTATTATTGAAAAATAATAATAAACCATATGTATTTGGTATCGCCACGACCGTAACGACCGGAGGTATCAAAATATTATATTATTTATTGCACGCGGGGAACAGCGTAAAAAAAACCCGTAAAAAACTTTACCAGAGTTTCTGTTTTTTGGTCACTTTGCCCTACAAATGTTAGAATAAAAAGTGATCAAAAAGTCGCACGTATCCAAAAATGGTACCTATAAAAACTATAGCTTGTCCCGCAAAAAACAAGCCCTCATACACCTCCGTCGACAAAAAAATTAAAAAGTTATGGTTCTCACAACTTGGCGACAGAAAAAATACATTCGTTATACAAAAGTTACTTTATTGTGCAAAAAGTTGTAAAACATAAAAAAGTTCTATAAATTAGGTATCGCCGGAATCGTACTGACCCGCAGAATGAAGGTAAAATGTAATTTATAACGCATGGTGAACGCTGTATAAAAAAAATGAAAAAAGCTGTGCCAGAATTGCGTTTTTTTGTTTACCTGGCATCCCAAAAAATAGGATAAAAGGTGATCAAAAAGTCACATGTACCCGAAAATGGTACCAATAATAACTACAGCTCGTCCCGCAACAAACCAGCCCTCATACCGCTACGTCTATGAAAAATAAAATTAGTTATGGCTCCAATAAGTCAGGAAATAAAAAAATATGCAGTTGTGCCCGAGGGGAACATTTCTTCTGTTTGAAGAGGCGATTTATCAAGGACCTAAAATCAGGGAACCAGGAAGGGGAGGGCCCAAACATATCTGCTGGAAGCGAGGGTGCCCGTATTATACCAGGACAACACTTCCCAGCAAAATTCCCCAAACTACAAAGGCGCGGAGTGTGGACCAAAAGGGGGATAATAAAGGACGCCATATATCAGTGCGACACCGGCCTGTGTAGAAAGGATTGCTTCACAGCGTAACACACATCTATGGATTATTTTATTGTTTTTTTTTACCCCATTATTATACCACCTGACTATGCCCCTTATATACTCCGCCCGGCTTACATATGCCCTACATTATAAACGGAAACACCAGTAAGATTCCAAACAAAACTACTACCAAGCAAAATCCACGCTCCAAAAGCCAAATGGCGTTTCCTCCCATCTGAACCCTACAGCGTGCCCAAACAGCAGTTTCCTTCCACATATATGGCACCGTCATACCCGGGAGAACCCTTTTAGCAATTTTTGGGGTGTGTGTCTCCAGTGGCATAAGCTGGGCATGACATATTTGCCACTGAATGGCATATCTAGGGAAAAATATAAATTTTGAATTTGCACCATCCACAGCGCATTCATTAATGGAAAAGACCTGTGGGGTGAAAATGCTCACTACACCCCTTAATAAATGCCTTGAGGGGTGCGGTTTCCAAATGGGGTCACTTCTCAGGGGTTTATTTTTATTATTTCACATCTGAGCCTCTGCAGTTGTGAACCAATACTTTGTAAATCGCCAAATTAGGCCTCAATTTTACATGGTACGCTTTCACTCCTGAGCCTGGTCGACTGTCCAGGCAAGAGATTAGGGCCACATGTAGGGTGTTTCTAAAACCAGGAAACCCAGCATAATAATTAGAGAGCTGTCTTGTTATGGTGGCACAAGCCGGGCACCACATATTGTCCACATATCTGTGGAAAAAATCCCATTTTCACTCTGCAACATCGAGTTCACACTAATTTCTACAAAACACCTGCAGGGTTAACATACTCATTACACCCCTAGGTAAATGCATTGAGGGGTGTAGTTTCCAAAATGGGGTCACTTCTGGGGGGTTTCCACTGTTTTGGGCCCACAGGCGCCCAGAAACCAATCCAGCAACATCTGCACTCCAAATGGCGGTCCTTCCCTTCTGAGCCCTGCCGTGTGCCCAAACAGCAGTTTATGACCACATATGGGGTATTGCCGTACTCGGTAGAAATTGCTTTACAAATGTTGGGTTCTTTTTTTTTCCTTTATTTGTTGCGAAAATGAAAAAAATTGCGCTAAAGCTACGTCTTATTGAAGAAAAAGGATTGTTTTTATTTTCACTGCCCAATTCTAATAAATTCTATGAAACATCTGTGGGGTCAAAATGCTCACTACGCCCCTAGATGAATTCCTCAAGAGGTGTAGTTTCCTAAATGGTGTCACTTTTTGGGCGTTTTCATAGTTTTTTTCCCCTCAGGGGCTTTGCAAATGTGACATTGCCTCCGCAAACCATTCCTGCTAAATGTGATCTCAAAAAGCCAAATAGCGCTCTTTCCCTTCTAAGCCAAGCCGTGTCTCCAAACAGCCGTTTATTACCACATGTGGGGCATTGTTTTACTCGGGAGAAATTGCTTTACAAATTTTGTGGTGCTTTTTCTCCTTCAGTCCTTGTGGAAATGAGTAAAAATAAGCTAAACCTACATTTTCTTTGAAAAAATGTTGATTTTTATTTTCAGGGCCTACTTCCAATAATTTCTGCAAAAAACCTGTGGGGTCAAATCGCTCACTATACCCCTAGATAATTTCCTCAATGGGTGTAGTCTCCAAAATGGGGTCACTTGTGGGGGGTTTCCACTGTTTTGTGTCCTCAGGGACTTCGTAAATGTGACATGGCCTCCTCAAACCATTCATGCTAAACTTGAGCTCCAAAATCCAAATAGCGCTCTTTCCCTTCTCAGCCCTGCCGTGTCTCCAAACAACCGTTTATTACCACATGTGGGGTATTGTTTTACTCGGGAGAGATTGGTTTACAAATTTTACGGTGCTTTTTCTCCTTCAGTCCTTGTGGAAATGAGAAAAAATTAGCTAAACCTACATTTTCTTTGAAAAAATTTAGATTGTCATTTTCAGGGCCTATATCCAATAATTTATGCAAAAAACCTGTTGGGTCAAAACGCTCACTATACACCTAGATAATTTCCTCAATTGGGTGTAGTTTCCAAAATGGGGTCACTTGCGGGGGATTTACACTGCTTTGTCCCCTCAGGGGCTTTGTAAATGTGACATGGCCTCCGCAAACCATTCCTGCTAAACTTGAGCTCCAAAAGCCAAATAGCGCTCTTTCCCTTCTCAGCCCTGCCGTGTCTCCAAACAACCGTTTATTACCACATGTGGGGTATTGTTTTACTCGGGAGAAATTGCTTTACAAATTTTACGGTGCTTTTTCTCCTTTAGTCCTTGTGGAAATGAGAAAAAAAATCGCTAAACCTACATTTTCTTTGAAGAAATGTTGATTTTAATTTTCACGGCCTACTTCCAATAATTTCTGTAAAAAAACCGTGCGGTCAAAATGCTCACTACACCCCTAGATAATTTCCTTGAGGTGTCTAGTTTCCCAGATGGGGTCACTTTTGGGGGATTTTTACTGTTTTGTCACTGCAAGAGCCCTTCAAACCTGACATGGTGCCTAAAATTTATTCTAACAAAAATAAGGCCCCAAAATCCACTAGGTGCTCCTTTGCTTCTGAGGCCGGTGCTTCAGTCCAGTAGCACGCTACGGCCACATGTTGGATATTTCCTAAAACTGCAGAAACTGGGCAACAAATATTGAGTTGCATTTCTCTGGTAAAACCTTCTGTGTTATAAAAAAAATTGTACTAAAAATTTATTTCTGCAAAAAAATATGAAATTTGTAAATTTCACCTCTACTTTGCTTTAATTCCTGTGAAATGTGTAAAGGGTTAAGAAACTTTCTAAATGCTGTTTTGAATACTTTGAGGGGTGAAGTTTTCAAAATGGGGTGACTTTTTGGGGGTTTCTAATATATAAGGCCCTCAAAGCCACTTCACAACTGAACTGGCCCCTGTAAAAATGGCCTTTTGAAATTTTCTTGAAAATGTGAGAAATTGCTGCTAAAGTTCTAAGCCTTGTGAGGTCATAAAAAAATTAAAGGATGTTCAAAAAACGATGCCAATCTAAAGTAGACATATGGGGGATGTTAATTAGCAACAATTTTGTGTGGTATAAGCATCTGTCTTACAAGCAGATACATTTAAATTGGGAAAAATGCTAATTTTTGCAATTTTTCGCTAAATTTTGGTGTTTTTCACAATTAAATACTGAATGTATCGAGCAAATTTTGCCAGTAACTTAAAGTCCAATGTGTCACGAGAAAACAATCTCAGAATCGCTTGGATAGGTGAAAGCATTCCGGAGTTATTACCACATAAAGTGACACATGTCAGATTTGAAAAATGAGGCCCTGTCAGGAAGGTCAAAAGTGGCTAAAGAGGGAAGTGGTTAAAGATAGTATACAGTATGTTATTGATTTCACACATCAATCCCAAGAATCTTCCTTGGGGATCTTTAATAAGAGATTTAAAAGTGAAAACTACCGAGTTTTTAATAGCGATCATAACCCCCTTACGTTTAGCCGGGCACGAAGAGGTGAAAATATGTGGGAAAAATTTATTCGAGAATTTAGGAATTTTCTCCACATGAAAATGTGTTTCCTACACCAATAGAATGTCACATTTTAAAGCCTTGGCCTCACGCTATAACAAGCTTCTTTTAAAGGGTTTTTTAAGTCCTCTGACGTTAATTGAGGAAAAGCACAGTACCATACTTAACCTCTTCACGCGCTGCTCCGCAATAGTACGTCCTGCACAGGGCTTGCTTCCCGCATCCAGACGTACTATTGCGGAGTAGTTCCCGGCGCACACTGTCCTAACGGACAGTGTCCGGGAACCGGGAGGTCAGCTGTCCCCGACAGCTGACACTCCAGTTTTGCCGGTCAGTGGACCATCGCCGCTGATTTCGGCAATTAACCCCATAAATGCGGCGACGGATTGCCGTCGCCGCATTTAAGTGGTTTGAAGCACATCGGCAGCCCCCACGAAGTGATCGTGGGGGCTACCGATGCTTGTCACGGCAATCGGAGGTCAGACAATGACCTCCGGGTTGCCATATACAGAAGACTCGGAGGAGCAGCCTCCTGCCGGTCCTCCGAGGCTTCCTGTAGGTGTGACTGTCACGTCACAATGACAGTTAGAGTACATTACACTACGTGTAAGTCTAAATGTCCCCTAGTGGGACAAGTGAAAAAAGTAGAAATAAGATAATAAAAATGTTTTAAAAAAAGTGTAAAAATAAAAGTTATAAGTTATATAAACAAACACTGCATTTTTTTCCTATAATAAGCCTTTCATTATAGGAAAAAAATGAACACGTTAAAAAAAGTACACATATTTGGTATCACCACGTTCGTAACGACCCCAACTATAAAACTATAATGTTATTTTTCCCGCACGATGAACACCCCAAAAAAAATCAATAAAAAACGACACCAGAATCGCTATTTTTGGGTCACCACCCCTCCCAAAATAGAGAATAAAAAGTGATCAAAAAGTTGCAAGTACCCGAAAATAATACAGATAAAAACGACAACCCGTCCCGCAAAAAACAAGCCCTTGCACAGCTTTTTTGACTGAAAAATAAAAAAGTTACGGCTCTCAGAATATGGTTACACAAAAAATAATTTATTTTATAAGAAAGTGATTTTATTGCGCAAACGCTGCAAAACAAAAAAACCCTATATACATCTGGTATAGCCGTAATCGTACCGACCCGCAGAATAAAGTATAATAGTCATTTATAGCCATGGGTAAACACCGTAAAAAATAAATAAAAATCATTGTCAGAATTGATGGTTTTTGGTCACCTGGCTTGCTGAAAAATGGAATAAAAAGTGATCAACAAAACCGCATGTACCCTAAAATGGTACCAATGAAAATTACAGATTGCCCCGCAACAAATAAGCCCTCACGCAGCTCCAGTGGTGAAAAAAGACGTTCTGGCTCTCAGGAATATGGCAATGCAAAATGTGCAGTGTTTTCTAAAAGCGGGTAACATCCGACACCATTTATCAGTGCGACACCGGCCACGCATCTATGAATTATTATTTATTTACTTTAATTTTATACCCTCTTATTATGCCCTGATGTTCTCCGCACAGATTACATATGCCCCCACATTATAAACTGAAATACCAGCGAAACCCCAAAGAGAAAAACTACCAAGCAAAATCTGCGCTCCAAAAGCAAAATGGCGTTCCTCCCTTCTGAGCCCTGCAGCGTGCCCAAACAGCAGTTTGCGCCCACATATATGGCATCACCATACCCGGGAGACAGGGGCGTAGCTAAAGGCTCATGGGCCCCGATGCAAAAATTCTTACTGGGCCCCCCCCCCCCCCTGCAAACTTCTCATGGCCGACGGTCCGCAGCTTTCAGCTGCATCGCTGGGTCTCCTAAGTGACCCAACAATGCAGCACTAGCAGCCGGGGGCGTCACTAAGGCTGGGTTCACACACCCTATTTACGGACGTAATTCGGGCGTTTTAGCATTGAATTACGTCCGAAAATGCGGCTCAAAAGCGTTGGCAAACATCTGCCCATTCATTTGAATGGGTCTTACGATGTTCTGTGCCGACGGTCATTTTTTTTTACGCGCCGCTGTCAAAAGGCGGCGCGTAAAAAAGACGCCCGTGTCAAAGAAGTGCCTGTCACTTCTTCCGACGTAAATGGAGCCGTTTTCCATGGACTCCATAGAAAAACAGCTCCAATTACGTCCGTAATGGACGCAGCGAAAGACGCCTGCACATGCCATTACGGCTGAAATTACGGTGCTGTTTTCTCCTGTAAACAGCACCGTAATTTCAGCCGTAACAGATGCTGCCGTGTGAACATACCCTCAGGGCTTAAAATGTCAGGGAAATAGCCCCAATACATATGTGTCCGCCCAAAAAAAAGTGTGTATATAGGAGACAGCATAGCATATCTATAGCACTACGACCCTATAAACTATGGATAGGATTAGATACAGTGGCTCAGCAGACAGTATCACACATGATAGGATTAGATACAGTGGCTCAGCAGACAGTATCACACAGGATAGGATTAGATACAGTGGCTCAGAAGGCAGTATCACACATGATAGGATTAGATACACAGCTCAGCAGACAGTATAACACATGATAGGATTAGATACAGTGGCTCAGAAGGCAGTATCACACATGATAGGATTAGATACAGTGGCTCAGCAGACAGTATCACACATGATAGGATTAGATACAGTGGCTCAGCAGACAGTATCACACATGATAGGATTAGATACAGTGGCTGAGCAGGAAGTATCACACATGATAGGATTAGATACAGTGGCTGAGCAGACAGTATCACACATGATCGGATTAGATACAGTGGCCCAGCAGACAGTATCACACATGATTGGATTAGATACACAGCTCAGCAGACAGTATCACACATGATTGGATTAGATACAGGGCCCAGCTCGCTGACATTGCGGCTCCAGCGATGGACCCAGGATAGGTAAGAATAATAATTTTGCTTCTTTGTGTTACTGATTATTTTTGTGTGTTTGTGTTTTTTTTTACAGGTTCGGTTGTTGGACTTCGGATTTGAGGACTTCAATGACGGCATTTTTTTTATTCTCAATAAAATGGTTAATGAGGGTTGTGTTTTTTAATTTCAATAAAACATTTTTTCTATGTGCTTGTATCTTTTTAAACTTTATTATCACCGCCTTAGTAATGGCCGCCGGCTGATTGACAACCTCCATTACTAAGGCGAGGCTTAATGTTAGCAGGTGCAGAGGCTACACTAACACCCATTATTAGCCCGGTACCCACCGCCACCAGGAGCACTGGGAAGAGCCGGGTACGAACCAGTACCTGACCATCTGTAGTAGGGATGTCACGATACCAGAATTTGGACTTCGATACCGATACTTCGTGTAGTATTGCGATTTCGATACCAATTTCGATACTTTGCCAACAGTAGTAAAAAAAAAAATCTTCCGTTTTCTGATGTGAGGCGCGACGTGTGATGAATTTTGAATGTGCCTCACATTAATAGTAATTAATCCCATCATGTTTCTCAGTCATAATGGGCTAATGTGCGAGGTACATGATGGGGTTAATTACTATTAATGTGAGGCACATGGAGGTTCAATTCATCATCGCACCTCGTGCCTCACATTAATAAGTGATAGAAAGCCGTGTTTATTTTATTTTTTTACAGCGTACACCTCATAAATGATGCAAAAAAATTCTTGTGCGCGCCATTACTGAATGTGTGTATTTTATGTATTGAGAGTTATTTTAATGTTTATTGTAAAAAAGGTGAATGTGTATAGTACACAGGCAGGTGTATAGTACACAGGCAGTTGTTAGGACATACTTGGGTATGTCCTAACAACATGAAATATGGTAAGACAGCCCTGGGGTCCGTCAATAGACCCTGGGCTGTATGCCCATATATGGTATGGCCCTCGATTGCGTCACAGGAATTCCCTGTGACGCGATCCAGGGGCATCCCCCCCTTCTCATTTTCTCCTGAATGCTGCAGTCAGCTGTGATCGCAGCATTCAGGAGAATAGCGGCGGAGATGAGCGGTTTCTCTGATCTCCGCCGTTATAGAGCGGGGCTGCGGCTGTGTAATACAGCCATTGCCCCGCTCCTGACAGGAAGTGCGCGCGCGGTCAGCATAAGGAGGTGCTGCCGGCGCTGCAATAATGAGCGGCAGTTCAGGCACTGGAGACAGAACATGGGGGTGTTTTGCAGTGCGCCCGCCATGTTCTGTCTTCAGTGCCGCAGATCATTAGTGCAGCGCCGGCCGAATCACATCATCCTGACCCCGCAAACTTATCATGACTCAGGAGCGGGGCTGTGGCTGAATTACACAGCCGCAGCCGCGCTCCCATACATTCATGTATTACTATACTGAGCTGTGCGGCTGCGCAGCTCAGTATCGAAATACAGGAAATAGCGGTATCGAAACGTTTAGGGATGCACAGTATCGAAACAGTATCGAAGTTTCGATGCACCGTGCATCCCTAATCTGTAGTGATGGTCGGCCACTGGGGTGGTGGCAGGCTGGTATTATCAGGAGGGGAAAGGCCAAAAACAGTGGCCCTTCCTACCCTGGTGATGCTAGGCTGCTCTTGCTTTATTGTATCTGGCTGGTTATGAAAATTGGGGGGGACCCCACATCGTTCTTTCCAATTATTTTTTATTTTTTAAAATGATGTGGGGTCCCCCCCATTTTTCATAACCAGCCAGATACAATAAAGCAGCAGCAGCCTAGCATTACCAGGATGGGAAGGGCCACTGTTTTTGGCCTTTCCCCTCCTGATAATACCAGCCTGCAGCCACCCCAGTGGCTGACCATCACTACAGATGGTCAGGTACTGGATCGTACCCGGCTCTTCCCAGCACCCCTGGTGGCGGTGGGTACCGGGGTAATAAAGGGGGTTAGTGTTAGCCTCTGCACCGGCAAACACTAAGCCCCGCCTTAGCAATGGATGCTGTCAATCAGCCGGCGGCCATTACTAAGGCGGTAGTAATATAGTTTAAAAAAAAAACACAAAGACATAGAAAAAATATTTTATTGAAATAAAAAAAAAACCCACACAGCCCTCATTAACCATTTTATTGATAATAAAAAAAAAGCCGTCGGCCGAAGTAGTCCTGGAATCCGCCGTAGTCCAACGACCGAACCTGTAAGAAAACACACAAAAAATGATTAGTAACACATGTGTTAGGCTTAGATACAGGGCCCATGTGTGATACTGTCTGTGGGACCCTGTATCTAAGACTACCACAACGTAGGCTTAAATACAGGGTCCAGCAGACAGTAATCTTATACAGTATAAGATTACTGTGTGCTGGGGCCCTGTATCTAAACCTACAGTGTGGTAGGCTTAGATACAGGGCCCAGCAGACAGGATCACACATGGGCCATGTATCTAAGCCTACCATGTGATTGGCTTATATACAGGGCCCATCAGACAGGATCACACATGGGCCATGTATCTAAGCCTACCATGTGATTGGCTTAGATACAGGGCCCAGCAGACAGGATCACGCATGGGCCATGTATCTAAGCCTACCATGTGATTGGCTTAGATACAGGGCCCAGCAGACAGGATCACACATGGGCCATGTATCTAAGCCTACAATGTGATTGGATTAGATACAGGGCCCAGCAGACAGGATTACGCATGGGCCATGCATCTAAGCCTACCATGTGATTGGCTTAGATACAGGGCCCATCAGACAGGATCACACAATCTGTGATCCTGTCTCATGGGCCCCCTAAGCCTGCTACATCGTAGGCTTCGGGGTTGTGCAGTCCCTAAACATTGATGGCCTATCCACAGGATAGGCCATCAATAGCTGATGTGTCTCCCGGGACCCGCAAATCAGTTGTTTTGAAGGGGCCGCAGCAGTACGAGAGCTGCTTCCCCTTCATTTCCCTTACTCGCTCACACTGTGAATCGCCGACACGGATTCACAGTGTGACCGGAATGAAGGGGAGCAGCTCTCGTACGAGTGCTGCGGCCCCTTCAAAACAGCTGATTGGCGGGTCCCGGGAGTCGGACCCCGCCAGTCAGGGCTAACCTTACCTTCCTCCTCGGCCGCGGCGGGAGTTGTGTCGTCTCGATGCTGTGCGCGGCGACGTCATGCGCTGCGCACAGCGCTTGACGTCAGGACCTCCGCTGCGATCCGGAACCAGGAAGGTAAGTAAAGTATGTTACTATAGTAACAGGGGCCCGCGGCCCGAGTTACTATAGTAACTTTTTATTGATGTGGTGCGGGGGGCCGTGGGCCCCCTGGCTTCGGGGCCCGGTCGCAATTGCGACCGCTGCGACCCCTATAGCTACGCCAGTGCCGGGAGAACCCGCTTAACGTTTTATGACACAACATATTATGCACTAAAATGGAATATCAGTAAAAAATTGCAATATTCACACCATCTGCTGTGCATTAACCCCTTTGCGCACTGTGACTTAATAACATGTCATGGTGCGGGGGTGATGTATGGAGCAGGCTCACGTGCTGAGCCCGCACCATACGCTGCGGGTGTCGGCTGTGTATTACAGCTGACACCCAGGACTAACGGACAGGAACAACGATCGCGCTGTTACAGGAGTCTGTAAAAATAACAATATACTGCAATACATTAATATCGCAGCATATTGTACCCGTGATCCAATGATCGCTGGTACAAGTCCCCTAAGGAGACTAATAAAATGTGTAGAAGAATTCAAGTTATTAGTAGTGAGAAAGAAAAAAGTTTAAAGTTAAAAAAAAAAACCTTTGCCCATTTTTCTTCAAAAGTAATGTAAAAAAATAAACAGAATTGATATCGCTACATCCGTAAAAGGCTGAACTATTACAATATACCATTATTTAACTCGCACGGTGAACACCGTAAAAAACTTAAATAATTTAAACTGCAAAAATCGCTGTAGTTTTCGTTTTTACCGCACGGCGAAAGCTGTAAAAACGAAAACCCCAAAAAATGGAATCAGATTTTTTTCCTATATTCCTATATTTTCCTATTTTTTTTCAGTTTCCCAGTACTTTTTATGGCACTTTAAATGGTATCAATAGAAACTACAATTCCTCCCGCAAGAAATAAGCCGTCACATCTCTCTACTGACGGAAAAAGAAAAAAGTTATGGCTCTTGGAAGGCGGGTAGTGAAAAACGAAAATAAGAAAGCAAAAAATGGATCAGTCCTGAAAGGGTTAATTCATTTCTAATGAAAAAAAATGTATGACCCCATGTGGGGTATTTCCGTACCCGGGAGAATTAGCTTTACAAAATTTGGCTGTTTATTTCTCCTTTATCCCTTGTGAAAATGAGAAAACTCAACATTTTAGTGGATACAAATTGTGATATTAATTTTCTCCACCTAATTCTAATAAATTCTGCAAAAGACCCGTGGAGTCTAAATGCTCACTATACCCCTAGAAAAATTCCTTGAGGGGTGTTTCCAAAATAGGGTAACTTTTGGTCCCTCCAGGACGTTGCAAAGGCGGCATGGCACCGAAAAACAATCCAGCAAAATACGTGCTCCTAAATCCAAATGGCACTCCTTCCCTTCTGAGCCCTGCTGTGGGTCCAATCAGCAGTTTATTACCACATATGGGCTATTGCCGTAATCAGGAGAAAATGCTTTACAAATGTTGTGGTTCTTTTTTTGCTTTATTCCTTGTAAAAATTTTAAATTTCTATGCTTTTTCAGAAAAAAAGTAGATTTTCATTTTTACAGACTAATTCCAATATATTTAGCGAAAAACCTGTGCGGTCAAAATGATAACTATACCCCTAGATAAATAGTTTCCAAAATGGGGCCACTTTTGGTGGGTTTCCACTGTTTTGGTCCCTCCAGGGTGTTGCAAACGCGACATGGAACCGAAAACCAATCCAGCAAAATCCGTGCTCCAAAATCCAAATGGCGCTCCTTCCCTTCTGAGCCTTGCTGTGGGTCCAATCAGCAGTTTATTACCACATATGGGATATTGCCGGAATCGGGAGACATTGCTTTACATATGTTGGGGTGCATTTTCTTTATTATTTCTTATAGATATTAAAAATTTCTATGTTTTTTCAGAAAAAAAGTAGATTTTCATTTTTACAGACTAATTCTAATAAATTTAGCGAAAAACCTGTGCGGTCAAAATGCTAACTATACACCTAGATAAATTCCTTGAGGGGTGTAGTTTCCAAAATGGGGTAACTTTTGGGGTCTTTCCACTGTTTTGGCACCACAAGACCTCTTCAAACTTGACAAGGTGCCTAAAATATATTCTAAAATAAAAGGAGGACCAAAATCCACTGGGTGCTCCTTTGCTACTGAGGCCGGTGCTTCAGTCCATTATCACACTAGAGCCACATGTGGGATATTTCTAAAAACTTCAGAATCTGGGCAATACGTATTGAGTTGTATTTTTCTGGTAAACCCTTCTGTGTTACAAAAAAATAATTATTAGATATGAATTTCGGCAAAAAAAATAAAATTTGTAAATTTCACCTCTACTTTGCTTTAATTCCTGTGAAACGCCTAAAGGGTTAAAACACTTTGTGAATGCTGATTTGAATACCTTGAGGGGTGCCGTTTTCAAAATGGGGTGACTTCTGGGGATTTTCTGATATATAAGGCCCTCAAAGCCACCTCAGAACTGAACTGGTCCCTGAAAAAATAGCCTTTTGAAATTTTCTTTAAAATATGAGAAATTGCTGCTAAAGTTCAAAGCCTTGTAACGTCCTAGAGATATAAAAGAATGTTCAAAAAACGATGCAAACATAAAGTAGACATATGGGAAATGTTAACTAGTAACTATTTTGTGTGGTATTACTATCTGTTTTACAAGCAGATACGTTAAAATTTAGAAAAATGCTAATTTTTGCAATTTTTTTCTAAATTGTGGTGTTTTTCAGAAATAAATACCAAAATTATCGTCAAATTTTTTTCGCTAACATAAAGTACAACATGTCACGAGAAAACAATCTCAGAATCACTTGGATAGCTAAAAGCATTCCAACGCTATTACCACATAAAGTACCAACATGACAGTGGTAATGCAACAGCAAAACCCATCCTTCTACGTAAAGCCTTGATGACCAACACAATGTGAGGTAAAAAATTCAGAGCAGCCAAATGACATAAAAAACAAACTTTTTCCTCAATTTTTTTTGGGTTTAGTTTTTACAGCTTTCACCGTGCGGTAAAAGACACTGGACAGTCACAGGACAAAGCCCTGTGGTGGGGCAGGCCTGCTTGTAGCAGGCGACAGTGGAGGTGTATTGGTGGTAGTAGAGGTAGCCAACGGACAGCAAGGGTGGTGGTAGTAGTAGCAGCACATTAAAAGACACTGGACAGTCACAGGACAAATCCCTGTGGTGGGGCAGGCCTGCTTGTAGCAGACAGCACATGGGGTGGGATTGGTGGTAGAAGTAGTAGCAGCACCAACAGCGGCACATTAAAAAAAGAGTGGACAGGACAGAATCCCGTAGAAGCAGGCGGCAGTAACAGGCGGCAGCAGCAGCAGCAATGTCAGATCACCGTGTGGTACAAATGACAACTTATCTCTATTCTGTGACTCAATACGATTACGGTAATACCAAATTTATATACTTTTTTTTTTATATTTTACTACTTTTATTGATAATAAACGTTTAGTTAAAATAAAAATGTTTTGTGTGGCCACATTCTAAGAGCCATAACTTTTTATTTTTTGACTGATTGGGCAGTGTGAGGGATTATTTTTTGCGGGATGAGCTGTAGTTTTTATTGGTAGCAGTTTTCGGTACGTAGAAATTTTTGCTCACTTTTCATGAAAACATTTTTGGAGCTAGGTTGACCAAGTAACAGCGATTTTGGCATTTACATTTTCTATTTTTTACAGTATTCACCTTGCACATTAAATAACGCTATATTGTAATAGTTCAGACTTTTACGCATGCAGCAATACCAATTTTGTTTACTTTTTTATTTTTTACATTACTTTAGGGGGAAAATGGGAAAAGGTTTTTTTTAACTATTTGTTTTTAATTTTTTTCACTACTAAAAACTTTTTTTCACTTTTTTTACACACTTTATTAGCCTCCCTAGGGGATTTGAACCAGCGATCATACTAACGTATTGCAGTATATTGTCATTTTTACAGGCTTAAGTTAAGTGAAGGCAGCTCTGGGTGCCATCATTAGGCCCATGAGCTGCCATTACAATCATTGTCACCCCCTGATCTAACTGGGGGGGGGGGTGATGAACTGTCAGAGGGGGCCGTCCCCCTTTTTTCAATGCCTCAGATGCTCGCGATTGACCGCAGCATTTGAGGGGTTAAACAGCTAGGAACAGCACGATCACTGCTCCCGACTGTTAGTCCCGGGTGTCCACTGTAAAACACAGCCGACACACGCAGCATATGGAGCGCACTCCAAACATCACCACCCGCACCCGGATGTAATAGCACGTCACGGTGCACAAAGGGGTTAATGTTCTCTTTTACGCAAAAATAATAATTGCAAGAAATTGGATGGCTGGTAAATCCCCAATTGTTATGGATTGGTTGAAGTTGGTTAAGACAATTAAAGAATATGAGAAAATAAGAGCAGACAAGAAAGATTCTATAACAAAGTGGGAGGAAATATTGGGGATATGGAGTTGATTGGTGTTTTATAGGAAGGTATAATTATTATTTTATCATAAAAAGGTAATAATTCTATGGTACTTAATGATCTTTGGGGTGGGAGGGGGATGGGATTGGGGAGATATATGTTGTCTGATGTCAATTGTGCAGATAAATTGTTGAGCATTATGATATTTATAATCACTGGATATTGAAATGTTGTAATGTTTTTATTACTGAAATTCAATAAAGATATGTGAAAACAAAAAGCATTTGATGTGTGTTAGAATGTAAGGTAAGTGTGAGGTCATCAGTGATGTCATAATTCACCTTCTCTATAAAAGCTGCAGATCAGTCACATTCCGTTGAGCCGCTATAGACCAATAGTTTCTTGCTTTTTGGTACGTCGCTCTCGCTTGACTTTTTCTTGAGTCCTGTGACTTCTAGAAATCTTGCTTTATCCAGAAGCTTCAGATCCACGATTCAGAGGTAAGAGGAGAACATGTAGAATGTTTCTTGTGAAGTATTGCAGCGAGTTCCATGTGCTGCCACTGTAAGAATGTTTCTCTTTCACCCTCTTACTGGGTTAGATTCTAAGGTCAGGCGCAGTAAATGACATACAAGATTGAGTGTATGAAAATGTATATTGTATAAAGAGTGAAATGACTGTTAGTTATTCTGAGACTTCTATGGAGATTTGTACATAGCGACAGCCATAAACAATGAACTTTACAGAGACACTTCTTCCTTATCATCAATAATTACATGACACGTTATAGTTACCATCCATGGTCTCCCCACACTCCAGGAAGTCTCCTTTCCAGTATGTCCCTCCTCAAGTGGCCTCCCAAGTGGCTGCCCTCATGTCATGCTTGGGTCTTTTATACCCGCTTGTCTGCCCCTCTTAGAGACAAATAGTGTGACCTTCCTGATAAAAAGAACTCCCCCCCTCATGTAACATGCGGATATAGAATACTGGTGCCACTTATCAACCACCTTTAGCATTTATGACATCCTGAGTTTGTCCATGGGTAAGACTGGGTTCACACTACTGGTTAGCACCTGTAAGAGATACCTGTGAACGTCGGGGTCATTTATTGTGAGAATCAGGGTAAACAATAGGAATCTTGCAAACTGATGAGACACATTTCATTAAGAAACGCAACTATACCCATCTTTGATTTACCCAAATAAAATACCCTATATAATATTACATATAACCTTATATGTGGCTTTCATTTTCTGAAACCTTTAAATTCTTACACCACCAGAGGGCGCAGTGTAGAGGAGTGCCGCTGTCTCCTCTGGCTGCACTGTCCTGTCTCTGCCTTGGGAGGGCGCTCTTCATGCAGTTATCACATGTTTATTGGGGAGGGGGCTGATAATTGAGGACAGAGAAGTCTAGAATCTATTTTCTTTTTGGAAGATGATTTAGAAACAAGTAACAACACGATGATTTCTCGCCTCAGCAGATTTGTGGATATGAAGATCATGAATAGAAAGCATCAGACATTCTGTGTGGACACAAATCAAGAGCTCAGAAATGCTTTGGACACCTGGAATTTGGTGGAAGAAGCCGTCTTAGGAGCCTGTGTCCCTTATTTCATCCAGGAGAAGGCGGCTGAAGATCTCTTCACTTATACGGATGTGTTTCAGAAAGCCATTCTGAGTAACCTGTTACCATCTGAATACAACGCCGCCATGTGCCGCTTCTTCATCAGAGTCATCCAGTATAGAAGAGACGCGGCACACTACCTGAAGGAATATATAATCAATGTGCTATGTGAGCACTTGAAGGTGGAGTACATGAAGGGACAATACTATTCCTACGCCATGACTAAGAAGGTTATCGTCTGGCTGAGCATCCTCCATCTTGAAGCGGTGGTCGGGGAACTGAGATACAACATCGTTTATGAGGATTTCAATGCTGCCATTGTCGACACTTTGACAGAAGTGACATCTCTGTGTGCTACAGTCATCATGCCACACATCTTGGACATGCTGCCAGTGCTGGGCCAAGTGGTCAAAAATGCTCCTGACCAACTATCTAAGGAGACGTTGTGCTATGCTATAAGACGTTTATGCGGCAGCATCCAAGAATATATTGTGAAGGGTGGCAGCTGCAAAGTGCAACTTATGAAGGCCATAAGCAACATGAAGGCCAACATTTCCACCTGGTTGCCTGATGTCCATGCTGAGCTTCAAGACTCCACCAAAGTTGCCCTGGAATTCTTTACTGTACCCGAATCATCGGAGAACCAGCCGACCGAGCCAGTCAATGACGAGTTACAGACCCTTCCTCACGCCGAGCTCCTAGAAAAGTACAGGGAGCAAGTTGCGGCGGAGAATAAGGAACTGGAAGATACAGAGAAGCAGCGTATTGGGATGAACATGCTTGTGACATCTCTGGTATCTGGCAGGAAAATAACAAAATATTTCCGTCAGTTTCTGCTCAATGCCCTGAAGAATGCGGACCCAAAGGCCAAAATGACAGCAGCTATGTTCTTCAATGAGGCTTTGAAGCATCCAAGACTTCTAAAGCAGAAATACCAAGAGTGTGCAATCCAACATCTGCTGAAGATCATAGAAGAGGACGATAACATCTTGTGCAGCATCGCCATGGAGGCACTGGGGAATGCCACCACCGGAGCTACAAGACTGGTGGAGAGCTACAAGAATAAGATCATTGCCCACATGGAGTTTGGACTATCAAAAACCAGCAGCATCAAGATCATCATGGCAGCACTGAGGGCGCTGTCCTCCATTATCAGACGCCTGAAGCTTTCTGTCCTCAGTAGACAATTCATTAAAATATCCCGGGAGCATATGGACTATCCGGATGGAGAAGTCCAGATTGCGGCCATAAACCTGTTAAGAGATCTGACAGAGAGCTGCCGCCTTCCGCTATTTGGATATTTTACAGACAAAGTCAGGAGCTTTATACCAACTTTACTCCTGAAATTACATAGTGACAACCAGGAGATAGTAGCAGCCAGTACTTCATCTCTGCAGAGCTGCCTCTCCTACATCAAAGGAGCCAACATTCCGGGATTTTTCCGGACGGAAATCTCTCCAAACATCAATGACCTGAAATCCATCTACAGTTGTCTGGCTCATAACCACCCAAAATTGATGAAGACCGTGCTCCTCCAGATCCCAAGCTATCTGGTCAACTCAGAGGACAAGGAGGCTGTAGTCAGACATGTTGAATTTCTTAAAGATGCCATCAACCATGATGTCATGTAAGACTTGGACTTATATAGTCTCAGCCTAGCTCTGGCCACACTGCACTGTGAAGGCTTCTCATGTAATATCAGAAAAGCCACTGATAGGGCCATCTCCATCCTGGCCACCAAGTGGTTTTACATCGGCAGTGCCAACAAATAAAATGCATTTATCAGGGATGAACCGCTGAGGACAGAGACATCAAGGTTGTAGATCACTTCCCCATGTACTATCCAATGGTTGTGGACATCAATATCAGCTGTCAAGACCTGAACATCAATATTAACATCTAGGGGGCAGAGCTAGCAGTCTGAGTTGCGAACGAGCCTCAGGCCTACATCGAGGAGTGTGAACAAGGCACGGACTCACCGGCCGGTGGAGTCCAGCGATGCCAGTTATCCATCAACATTAGATGACGGAGACCAAGGACTTAGCTGGCGAGACAGACTATACAGCCAGTGTATGGGCAGCATGGTGTTGCAGTTTGGGGAATATCCCCGTCATCAGATCATAGAGACGGTGTATAATGACAACTCCACATATAATATACAGATGTAATGACACGTCAAAAAATAAAAGTCTACTCTGTTTTATATTGAAATGAATGGGTGTGCAGCCTGCAAGTGACTGAAGCTCATAAAAACTATAGAGCACTCATTGTTTTTTATTGTAGACTAGATTCTTGAATTTTTTACACTGAGATTCATATCCTAAAAGGTTTTTAAGCGGGTCACAAATGGTACAAAAGGTACACCTTAATATCATTTATCTTTATATTGGGGAATGTCAGGCCTAATAATTCCACTGGCCATCTAAGTATGAACAACAATGAAGAATAATGATGCTGGGATCCTGTTACTGCCGGGTGATGCCTAATAGGCCAGAATTCATGACGGAACTGACTATAATACAACTGAAATGACTTGATAATGATTCTGTTTCTGAACAGAAGTGAGAAGTCAATGCTTGAATGAAAATGATTGAAAACAAGAAATTAATTTCCTTTCTAATGAGAAGATTCCTAATACCGTAGTTCACACACTTCAGTACATTGTAGTGACATGTATAACTAATTTGTGAAAAAAAGTGTATAACGATTGTTATGCTTTAAATTGATTTGCTATGAAACTGCCCGTATGTTCTAATATCCTTTGGTAGGTTTGGTTTTAAAGAAAGTGAAGTCCTAGGCAGTTTGACATTTTTAGGCTGTTTAAATAATACCGCCATATACTGGCAAGATAATACTGCCATATACAACTCACACAATACCACCATATAGTGGTCGAATAATAAGCAATATCCAAATAATAGCCCCTAAAGAGCCCACATAATACTGCCATATAGTTCCCAGACAATACTTCAAGTCAATTTCCATATAATACCACTAAAGAGCGCTTAAAGGGGTATTCCCAACTTAGACATTTATGGAGTATCGACAGAAAATGCCAAAAACTGGCTAATAGATGCGGGTCCCAGCTCTGGGACTCGCACCTATATCAAGAATGGGGGTCACCAGTCCAGCTCTGGGACTCGCACCTGTATCAAGAATGGGGGTCACTGGACCCTGTTTCACCCGGTGGGGCTGCCGCTGGCTGCAGATTCCAGGCTGGAACTAGTGAACAGGGGGCTGTTGCCCCCTGTCTGCTAGTTTCCGTCTGGAATTTGTGGCCAGTGGGCGCCTCACCAGTTGGGAATAACTCTTTAGACGGCCATTGAAGCCTATGGGTCAGTTTTTGACGGATCCGTTGCCAAGCAACGGCAGGGCGTGCCAAAGTTCCCAGCATTCAACTGACAAGATGGATGTGGAGAAATTGATCAGCCTGGTGCATGACCACCCATAACTATGAGCAGGGGTGAACCTAGCCCCTCTGCTGCCTGAGGCGAACTATAAAAAGACGCCCCCCCATTTATCAGAGTTTTCTCATTACTAGCTTTACACAACAAACATGCAGCATTAAAAAAAAATTTAAATAGGAAAACATTTGTTGTTTATTTGCTAAAGTCCTATTTGAGGTATAGAAAAGATTTAAAGAATTCTACTTACTGTGTTACTTTAGTATCATAGATCAACAACGCAGCAAAAGGAGGTGCAGGGGTTTCTATTGTGGCAAATTTAAGTTTTTTAAAATGTTATACTGCTAACTTTTTTTTGGTGGGTTCCGCTGGACCGTTTGGACTACGTCATAGATTCATTGGACTACTTCAATGGTCTACTTTTAAAAAAAATAAAAAAGTTGTGAAAGAGGGTTGCATGGGGGAGTTTTCATTTCAATAAAAAAAAATTCTTATGGCTTTTTTTTTAATACTTTATTATGGCCTTAGTAATGGCTGCTGTCTGATTGACAGCATTCAATTACTAAGGCTGGGGCTTAGCATTAGCGAGTAACAAGGCTATCACTAACCCCTATTATTACCCCAATTCCCACTGCCGCCAGGGATACCGGAAGGAGTCGAGTACGATTCAGTGCCTGACCATCTGGTTAGGCTGCAGGCTGGTATTATGAGGCTGGGAAGGGACAAAAAAACGTGGCTCTTCCCACCCTGGTGATGCTAGGCTGCAGCTGCTTTATTGTATCTGCCCATCATTGGTCCTTAAGAAGTGCTTTAATGACATACTAAAATCAATATTATATAAAAAAAAAAATTGTGACACCTTCCCTTTAAAGGGGTTTTCCACGTTCTGACAACTGATGACCTATCCACTGGATAGGTCTTCAGTATATGATCGGTGTGTGTCCGACACCTGGACCCCGCACCGATCCGCCACTCCAGCTGCCTCCGGGCACCGGACAACACTGCCGGAAGCAGACGGCTCCGGTCAAAGAATAGAGGCCGAGCTGCAGTTCTGCCGAACGGCCGCTATGCAGTGATCTGAGCCATCTGCTTCCGGCAGTGTTGTCCAGTGCCCGGAGGCAGCTGGACTGGCAGATCGGTGCGGGGTCTGGTGTAGTAACGATTGTTTGCCCCCATACATTAACAATGATTGCTCCTTGTGACACGCTGTATCGTCGATTGGCGCTGGTTTTAATGGTCAGTATCGGGACGTCTAAAAGGACCTTTATTTCCTCAGTCACCACCATAACTAGGCATTGGAACCAACCCTTCCACCTTAGCGGGTAAAGATTAACCATCTAAAAGGTTCACTATGTACACATAAGGGCTAACGGTGAAAACACAGAGGTGCTCACCATATATCCAGCGTATAACTGTGTCCTCCAAATCTTACGGAGCAGGAGTTGTTCTAGATTCCTGTTTATATCCCAGACACGTTCATACCATTTTAGACAATGAATCGACATATCGCAAACTTGTGGCGAAACCAAGCACCACATGTAAGGAATCTTTAAAAAATCTGCTAGAAGAAGGAATTGGATTAGAAGTATTAGCCAAGAAACAGGCAGAATACTTACTGATAGAATTCCCTATTGTTCCCATATTTCATGGGATGCCAAAAATCCATAACTTTGCATGGTCTTGAAACTTGGGTTATCTGTGACGTAGTTGGTTAGTACTCCTGCAAACAGGCCTGCCATCAGGGTAGTACCGCTGGTACTGCTGTCAGGGGTCTGGCCACAAAAGTAAAATAATGTGGGCAGCTGCCGCTCATCAAGGTTATGATCAGCGGTAATTGGTTTGTAGAAAGGAATGGGACCCATGCAGGGGCCAGAAGCAGCGGCCGGCTCTGCAACTTGGTGAGTGACTCTGTTTTAAAGCAGTAGATTCAGTTTAATTATTTTTTTATGTTGCCCCTTCTCTCCCACCTTCCCACCGGTCTCTCTCCCCTTCCCACCGGCCTCTCTCCCCTTCCCACCGGTCTCTCTCCCCTTCCCCTCCCCAGACCCCGGTCAAGCGTCATATCCACTCTGGCCCAACTCCCGCCTCGGCCACCTTCCGTTCTCTTAGCCTACTCCTCCGCCCGCTCACAGAGTCCCTGACACTTTGCGTCCTGCTCCCATCCCACGACTTTCCGTTGCCACCTCTCCAAATCCCCTAATAATGGGGGACCCAGATGTATTTCCTCAAATGGAATTCCACTGACTGTATGAAGCCCAGACATTTCTGATGGTGGGCCTGCCTGCATACCACATATTCCGGCAATCAAGGCAATGGAATTCCATTTGCGGAAATATACCAGGTATTCCAAATGTCTACAATAATTTATTTTAATGTCAGTGGAGTATCTGCGCTCACATAATTACTTCTGCCTTGATAGTTTTATTTTATTGCAGACAGAAGACGCCCTGACGGGGTCAAAATTCTCCCTCTCCATGGACAATTTGTTTATGACATGGTGGGAGAACAACATTTTTTCAGCCAATAATCCCTTTTACAAGTGGATTGTGTGGGATGGACGCTACATCGACAATCTTTTTTTTTGTTTAGGGGTCGTGATGTGGTGTCTGTACCACCATTTATGGAATACAATAATACCAATACATTTAATTTACAATGTTACAGGCTCGGCATCCATGGATTCTGTTACCTTCTTCGAGATTATGTTACAGGGAATTGTAATACAGAACAGGAAACATTTTGTGAACCCTCTTCGGGCACTGCCATCCTTAATGCTAGGAGCTGTCACCCAGCTCACACCATCTAGGCAATACCTACAGGGGACCTTATAAGAAGTAGGGTAGCCTGCTCAAATGACAAGACATTTCACAACCAATGTATAAATATTGACCGTGGATTACATCTTACAGGATATTAACAATGAATGTTAAGAAGGGCATCAAAACAAAGGACACAAGAATCCATCTTGTTTAATAATACTGAACCACGAGAGATCAATTACCGGTTTCTTCAACGGCATAGAGCCAAAAGTTTGGAGAAATATCAAAAAATTATTCAGATAAAACGAACCCATGTTAAATCCGGATCCAGTCCTGACACAAATTGTGGGTAAAGGCAGCCCTTGGGTCACCTAGAGGATGAGATCTCTTAGTTACATGTTGTCACAAGTCTTTTCTACAGTGTCGCTAACAACAAAACTTGACTTTCCCAAAAAGTTTTTTCTTTTTTAAAAAGTACTTACAAATATAGATGCGTTTATACAAATTGTACTAAGCATCATGTCATTTATGGCATTAAATGCAAACAATGTGATCGCGTGTATGTACGGATGTAGCCATCTTTATCGTGACTCGGATAACTTTCTGCAGCGTGATATCACACAACAAAAGTCATTAAAAAGTCATTGAAAAAACACTGCCACTGTGTATTTAAAGAGGCTGTGTCACCACATTATAAGTGTAATGGTGGGGGGGGTAGGGAAACGGACAGGTGAGCCCTAATCTACCCGCCACTCTGTCCCTGCCTACTTGCAACGACCCGCCCTAGGCGACGGGGTACAACTGGGCGGCGGTCCCTGCGCTCAGTAAGTGCATGACAAACACGACAAACAAACAAGGGAATACAAGCAAGGGAAATGGGCAGTTGCTCGCGGGAACACCGTGAGCAACAGAGTAGTGAACGAGCCGAGTCAAGCCAGGAGAGTGCGAGGTACAAAGCGAAAAGCAGAAGAGTAGTCGGTAAGCCGGGGTCTGTATGGAGCAGGATCAAAAAGTAGCAGGAGCTGTAGCTGGGCCAGGAAACCTCAAGGAAAGAATTCACAAGCACAGATGGACAGGAAGAGCAGGCTTAAATAGACCGAGGGCGGGAGCTAGCTGAGTCTGGCCAGGTTGCGATAGGCTCTCCCACTCCTAAGCCTGCCAGCCTGAGTGGAGGAAGCTGGTGTCTGTCTCAGGGATGTACACTCAGGTGTTGACTGATTAATTCTGGGAATTAACCCCGAAGCAGTGCCTGGCAGATCCTTTACAGTACCCCCCCTTTTATGAGGGGCCACCGGACCCTTTCTAAGTGGACCTGGCTTACTGGGGAAACGCAGGTGGAACCTCCTGACCAATACCCCAGCGTGAACATCCCGGGCGGGTACCCAAGTCCTCTCCTCGGGCCCGTATCCTCTCCAATGGACCAGGTACTGGAGGGAGCCTTGGACCATCTTGCTGTCCACGATCCTGGCCACCTCAAATTCCACCCCCTCAGGGGTGAGGACGGGAACAGGAGGTTTCCTCGAGGGGGCCAAGGACGGGGAGCAGCGTTTCAGGAGGGAGGCATGAAACACGTTGTGTATACGAAAAGACGGGGGTAACTCCAGCCGGAAAGAGACAGGACTGAGGACCTCAATGACCTTATACGGCCCAATAAACCGGGGAGCAAACTTTTTGGACGGAACCTTGAGACGCAAGTTCCTGGATGACAACCACACCAGATCCCCGACCACAAACAGGGGGTTAGCAGAACGTCTTCTATCGGCCTGAGCCTTCTGTATGCTCTGGGACGCCTCTAGGTTCTTCTGAACCTGGGCCCAGACTGCGCACAGATCCCGATGAACGACCTCCACCTCGGATTGTTGGAACAACCAGGTGAAACGGAGGAGAACCGTGGATTAAACCCAAAATTACAGAAAAAGGGAGAGACCCCTGACGAGTTACTGACCCGGTTATTAAGGGAAAATTCGGCGAGGGGAATGAAAGAAACCCAATCAAATTGACAGTCAGAGACAAAACATCTTAAGTATTGTTCTAGAGACTGATTAGTCCTCTCCGTTTGGCCATTGGTTTCAGGATGGAAAGCAGAGGAGAAGGACAGATCAATCCCCAACTTATTACAGAAGGCTCTCCAAAGCAATGAAACAAATTGTACCCCCCTGTCAGAAACAATATTGACGGGGACCCCATGGAGACGCAGGATGTGTTTGATAAACAAGGTAGCCAACGTCTTGGCGTTGGGTAGTTTCTTGAGGGGCACAAAGTGGCACATTTTACTGAAGCGGTCTACCACCACCCACACCACCGACTTGCCTTGGGATGGAGGCAAATCGGTGATAAAATCCATGGAGATATGTGTCCAAGGTCTCTGGGGAATGGGCAACGAACGCAGTAAGCCCGCTGGTCGGGACCTGGGAGTCTTGGACCTGGCACAAACCTCACAGGCGGCGACGTAGGCCTTAACGTCTTTAGGCAAACCAGGCCACCAATAATTTCTGGTAATGAGGTGTTTGGTACCCAGGATGCCTGGATGGCCAGATAGTGCGGAGTCGTGATTTTCCCTAAGTACCCTTAGCCGGAATTGCAGGGGAACAAACAGCTTGTTCTCAGGAAGGTTCCCAGGAGCTGAACCTTGATCAGCAGCAATTTCAGAGACTAAATCGGACTCGATAGAGGAAATGACTATACCTGGAGGCAAAATACAAACAGGATCTTCCTCCGAAGGAGGGCTGGCCATGAAGCTACGCGACAGTGCATCCGCCTTAATATTTTTAGACCCGGCCCTATAGGTAACCAAAAAATTGAATCTGGTAAAAAACAACGCCCATCGAGCTTGTCTCGGGTTTAGCCTCCGGGCAGATTCTAGGAAAACCAGATTCTTGTGGTCGGTAAGGACCGTTACCTGGTGCCTAGCCCCCTCCAGGAAGTGGCGCCACTCTTCAAATGCCCATTTAATGGCTAAAAGTTCGCGGTTGCCAATATCATAGTTACACTCCGTGGGCGAAAACTTCCTAGAAAAGTAAGCACAGGGGCGGAGATGGGTGAGGGAGCTGGTACCCTGGGACAAGACGGCCCCCACTCCCACCTCGGACGCGTCAACCTCCACAATAAATGGCTCCCTTTGGTTGGGCTGAACCAGCACCGGGGCCGAGATAAAGCACTTCTTGAGGGTCTCAAAAGCCTGGACGGCCTCAGGGGGCCAATGGAGGACATCAGCACCCTTGCGAGTGAGGTCCGTAAGAGGCTTAGCGACGACCGAGAAGTTAGCAATAAATCTCCTGTAATAGTTAGCGAACCCCAAAAAACACTGTAGCGCTTTCAGGGAGGCAGGTTGGACCCATTCAGCCACAGCCTGAACCTTGGCAGGGTCCATGCGGAATTCATGAGGAGTGAGGATTTGACCTAAAAATGGTATCTCCTGTACCCCAAATACACATTTTTCGATTTTGGCAAACAGTTTGTTTTCTCGAAGGACCTGGAGCACTTTCCTGACATGCTCTATGTGGGAGGACCAGTCCCTGGAAAACACCAATATGTCATCAAGGTACACTACAAGAAATATCCCCAGGTAATTTCTCAAAATCTCATTTATGAAGTTCTGGAAGACCGCAGGGGCATTGCACAACCCAAAGGGCATGACGAGGTATTCGAAATGGCCTTCGGGCGTGTTAAACGCAGTCTTCCACTCATCCCCCTCTTTGATGCGAATAAGGTTATACGCCCCCCGTAGATCCAATTTAGAGAACCATTGGGCCCCCTGAACCTGATTAAAGAGATCAGGAATCAAAGGAAGGGGATACTGGTTCCTTACCGTGACCTTATTCAGGCCACGGTAGTCAATGCATGGCCTAAGACCCCCATCCTTCTTCCCTACGAAGAAGAAGCCAGCACCTACCGGAGAAGAAGAGGGACGAATGTAACCCTTGGCCAGGGATTCCTGGATATACTCCCTCATGGCTTCACGTTCGGGACAAGAAAGGTTAAATATCCTACCCTTAGGAAGCTTAGCTCCTGGTACCAATTCGATAGCGCAATCGTATTCTCTATGAGGCGGTAATACTTCGGAGGCCTCTTTAGAGAAAACATCAGCGAAGTCCTGAACAAACTCGGGTAGCGTATTCACCTCCTTAGGGGGAGAAATAGAATTAACAGAAAAACATGACGTACAACATTCATTACCCCATTTGGTTAGCTCCCCAGTATTCCAGTCAAACGTAGGATTATGCAACTGCAACCAGGGAAGACCTAGAACCAAATCGTACGATAATCCCTGCATCAATAGTACAGAGCATTGCTCCAAATGCATGGAGCCAACAAGGAGTTCAAAAACAGGGGTATGCTGTGTAAAATAACCATTAGCAAGAGGAGTGGAGTCGATACCCACTACCGGAACAGGTTTAGGCAAATCAATCAGAGGCATAGCGAGAGACATAGCAAATTCCACAGACATGATATTAGTAGAGGACCCTGAATCCACGAAGGCACTGCCGGTAGCAGACCTACCACCAAAAGAGACCTGAAAGGGAAGCAATATCTTAGTACGTTTCATATTTACGGGAAATACCTGTGCGCCCAAGTGACCTCCCCGATGATCACTTAGACGCGGGAGCTCTCTGACAGCATTCTTACGCTTGGGACAGTTGTTTACTTGATGCTTGACATCCCCACAGTAGAAGCAGAGACCATTCTTCCTGCGGAATTCTCTACGTTGTTGAGGGGACACGGAGGCCCCGAGTTGCATAGGTATTTCTGAGTCTTTAGGGGAGAAACGAAGCAACGGGACTTCGGGAGGCATCATGGGGGAGTCGGAGGAAAAAACACATAAACGTTCACGTTGTCGTTCCCTGAGACGTCGGTCAAGTCGTACCACTAAAGCCATAACCTGGTCTAAGGAGTCAGAAGAGGGATAACTAACTAGCAGGTCTTTCAGGGCATTCGACAGACCCAACCTAAACTGGCACCTTAAGGCAGGGTCATTCCACCGAGAAGCTACGCACCACTTCCTAAAGTCAGAGCAATACTCCTCAACAGGTCTCTTACCCTGACGTAAGGTCACCAGCTGACTCTCGGCAAAGGCAGTTCTGTCGGTCTCGTCATAAATAAGTCCGAGGGCAGAAAAGAAACAATCAACGGAGGAAAGTTCAGGGGCGCCAGGAGCCAAGGAGAAGGCCCACTCTTGGGGCCCTTCCTGGAGCCGGGACATAATTATACCCACCCGCTGGCTCTCAGAACCTGAGGAGTGAGGCTTTAAGCGAAAGTAAAGCCTACAACTCTCCCGAAAGGAGAGAAAAGCCCTCCGGTCACCTGAGAACCGGTCGGGCAACTTGAGGTGGGGTTCAAGGGGTGCGGTGAGGGGAACTACCAAGGTAGCATCAGGCTGGTTGACCCTCTGAGCCAGGGCCTGGACCTGTAGGGAGAGACCCTGCATTTGCTGAGCCAGGGTTTCACGGGGTTCCATAATGGTGTCAGGGACCAGGGTAGACTAGGTATAGGGCTTGTGAATTTGTAATGGTGGGGGGGGTAGGGAAACGGACAGGTGAGCCCTAATCTACCCGCCACTCTGTCCCTGCCTACTTGCAACGACCCGCCCTAGGTGACGGGGTACAACTGGGCGGCGGTCCCTGCGCTCAGTAAGTGCATGACAAACACGACAAACAAACAAGGGAATACAAGCAAGGGAAATGGGCAGTTGCTCGCGGGAACACCGTGAGCAACAGAGTAGTGAACGAGCCGAGTCAAGCCAGGAGAGTGCGAGGTACAAAGCGAAAAGCAGAAGAGTAGTCGGTAAGCCGGGGTCTGTATGGAGCAGGATCAAAAAGTAGCAGGAGCTGTAGCTGGGCCAGGAAACCTCAAGGAAAGAATTCACAAGCACAGATGGACAGGAAGAGCAGGCTTAAATAGACCGAGGGCGGGAGCTAGCTGAGTCTGGCCAGGTTGCGATAGGCTCTCCCACTCCTAAGCCTGCCAGCCTGAGTGGAGGAAGCTGGTGTCTGTCTCAGGGATGTACACTCAGGTGTTGACTGATTAATTCTGGGAATTAACCCCGAAGCAGTGCCTGGCAGATCCTTTACAATAAGTGGCCTATCTTCTACATAATGTGATCGGCGCTGTAATGTAGATAACAGTGGTCCTAGTAATAAAGAGGCTCTGTCACCACATTATAAGTGCCCTATCTTCTACATGATGTGATCGGCGCTGTATTGTAGATAACAGTGGTCCTAGTAATAAAGAGGCTCTGTCACCACATTATAAGTGCCCTATCTTGTACATAATGTGATCGGCGCTGTAATGTAGATAACAGTGGTCCTAGTAATAAAGAGGCTCTGTCACCACATTATAAGTGGCCTATCTTCTACATGATGTGATTGGCGCTGTAATGTAGATAACAGTAGTCCTAGTAATAAAGAGTCTCTGTCACCACATTATAAGTGACCTATCTTGTACATGATATGATCAGCGCTGTAATGTAGATAACAGTGGTCCTAGTAATAAAGAGGCTCTGTCACCACATTATAAGTGGCCTATATTGTAAGTGATGTGATCGGCGCTGTAATGTGGATAACAGTGGTCCTAGTAATAAAGAGGCTCTGTCACCACATTATAAGTGCCCTATATTGTACGTGATGTGATCGGCGCTGTAATGTAGATAACAGTAGTCCTAGTAATAAAGAGGCTCTGTCACCACATTATAAGTGGCTTATATTGTACATGATGTGATCGGCGCTGTAATGTGGATAACAGTGGTCCTAGTAATAAAGAGGCTCTGTCACCACATTATAAGTGGCTTATATTGTACATGATGTGATCGGCGCTGTAATGTAGATTACAGCAGTGTTTTTTATTTAGAAAAACGATCATTTATGACGGAGTTATGACCTTTATTAGCTTTATGCTAATGAGTTTCTCAATGGACAACTGGGCGTGTTTTACTATATGGCCAAGTGGGCGTTGTAAAGAGGAGTGTATGACGTTGACCAATCAGCGACCAATCCGCGTCATACACTTCTTTCCATTCATTTACACGGCAGATAGCGATATACTGTATCTATATCGCTATTTGCAGTCACATAAACACACTATAACGCTACTCATGTGTCATGACAATGAATATACATTACCTCCAGCCAGGACGTGACGTGTATTCATTCTCCTGACCACTTCTGTAGCGTCTCTGTGATTTACAGCATAGCAGGGGTAGTCTCGCGAGATTACGCTGTAAACTGTCATTTACAGCGAGATCTCGCTGTGCTGTGCTGTAAATCACAGAGACGTGCAGAGAAGTGGTCAGGAGAATGAATACACGTCACGTCCTGGCTGGAGGTAATGTATATTCATGGTCATGACACATGAGTAGCGTTATAGTGTGTTTATGTGACTGCACATAGCGATATAGATATATCGCTATCTGCAGAGTAAATGAATGGAGAGAAGTGTATGACGCTGATTTGTCACTGATTGGTCAGCGTCATACACTCCTCTGTACAACGCCCACTTGGTCATATAGTAAAACACGCCCAGTTGTCCATTGAGAAAGTCATTAGCATAAAGCTAAAATAGGTCATAACTCCGTCAAAAATGATCGTTTTTCTAAATAAAAAACACTGCTGTAATCTACATTACAGCGCCGATCACATCATGTACAATATAGGCCGCTTATAATGTGGTGACAGAGCCTCTTTATTACTAGGACCACTGTTATCTACATTACAGCGCCGATCACATCATGTACAAGATAGGCCACTTATAATGTGGTGACAGAGCCTCTTTATTACTAGGACCACTGTTATCTACATTACAGCGCCGATCACATCATGTACAATATAGGCCACTTATAATGTGGTGACAGAGCCTCTTTATTACTAGGACCACTGTTATCTACATTACAGTGCCGATCACATCATGTACAAGATAGGGCACTTATAATGTGGTGACAGAGCCTCTTTATTACTAGGACCACTGTTATCCACATTACAGCGCCGATCACATCATGTACAATATAGGCCACTTATAATGTGGTGACAGAGCCTCTTTATTACTAGGACCACTGTTATCCACATTACAGCGCCGATCACATCATGTACAAGATAGGCCACTTATAATGTGGTGACAGAGCCTCTTTATTACTAGGACCACTGTTATCCACATTACAGCGCCGATCACATCATGTACAATATAGGCCACTTATAATGTGGTGACAGAGCCTGTTTAAGGCGTTGAAAGTCAAGATAAAGCCAGCTACATCTGTAGTGCGCACGATTAGAAAGTTCAAAACGCGCATTGTAGAACACATTTCAGATACAAAAACAAAAAACCACTAATGCCTGCCGGTGCAGAAAAACACTTCTTAGAATCACATAATGGTAATTTTTAAAGCTTATGGGGGAAATGTATTAACCTTTCTACGCCAGTTTTCTAAAAGGGGGCTTCCCAAAAGAGGGCGGGGTGACAGCACCCCAACAAATTTATAATATCTATCGGGCAATTAAATAAAAAATGAATGCTCACCTCAGCACTCCTCTTCTGGTCCCCTCATGTTCTCTCCGCAGCCTGCGGCTCATACAATGCACTGATGACGTTGAGTGCTGTGTCACATATAAAGGACCTGACGCTGCTCGGTGTCAGTGCATTGTATGGGCAGCAGGGAGCCTTAGGGGATCAAGGGGGAAGAAGAGAAGCGGAGAAAAGATTATACTTATTTTTTATTTTACATTATGTCCGATGGGTAGGGGGAATGGATGGAGCATGGCCGCGGTCGCTGCATAACGATTGTGGCGCACGAACGGCCGAAAGATGTGACACATTTAATAACTGTATTTCATCTTACTCCAACTTTCTTTATATTAAGACTGGCATATGAAATGCCATCTTAATAAATTCCCCCCAATGTTTTTATGGCCTTGAAGAAGTGAAGAAACCAAAGACGGGTGGAGATTGGAGAAGACACTTCCTGAATAGGGAGGCGTTCTGCGATCTGCAGCTTCATACAAGATTCCCGAAGGGTCTTAATTGGAGGAATGATCTGTTATATGTTTACTTAAGTGGAATAACACGTAATACACAATGTATATATCAACGACATAGCATAACAGTCATTTTCCTCTCATAATATGCAGTTTGATGACTTTTATGGCGATTTGTTTTTAAATATTGCATATTTAAATATGGTGCTAAACTCCTGTTAAATAAAGATTCAGCTTCTCCCCTACTTGAGTAGCTGCGCAGCACCTGCACGAATTTGAGAATTTTCCTCTCTGGTCATGTGATCACAGGTCCTGCACACATAACACAACAGCACTACACAAACTATTTATGCAGTTTGTGCACTAGATGGCAGCAAAACACTAAAATGATATACACATACATGTTTACATAGGCGGCATACATGTTTACATAGGCGGCATACATGTTTGCATAGGCGGCATACATGTTTACATAGGCGGCATACACGTTTACATAGGCGGCATACATGTTTACATAGGCGGCATACATGTTTACATAGGCGGCATACATGTTTACATAGGTGGCATACATGTTTACACAGGCGGCATACATGTTTACACAGGCGGCATACATGTTTACATAGGCGGCATACACGTTTACATAGGCGGCATACATGTTTACATAGGCGGCATACATGTTTACATAGGTGGCATACATGTTTGCATAGGCAGCATACATGTTTACATAGGCAGCATACATGTTTACATAGGCGGTCTACATGTTTACATAGGTGTCATACATGTTTACATAGGCGGCATACATGTTTACATAGGCAGCATACATGTTTACATAGGCGGCATACATGTTTGCATAGGCAGCATACATGTTTACATAGGCAGCATACATGTTTACATAGGCGGTCTACATGTTTACATAGGTGTCATACATGTTTACATAGGCGGCATACATGTTTACATAGACGGCATACATGTTTACATAGGCGGCATACACGTTTACATAGGCGGCATACACGTTTACATAGGCAACATACACGTTTACATAGGCGGCATACATGTTTACATAGGCGGCATACATGTTTACACAGGCGGCATACACGTTTACATAGGCGGCATACACGTTTACATAGGCGGCATACACGTTTACATAGGCGGCATACACGTTTACCTAGGCGGCATACATGTTTACATAGGCAGCATACATGTTTA
This sequence comes from Rhinoderma darwinii, assembly GCF_050947455.1. Lineage (NCBI taxonomy): Eukaryota > Metazoa > Chordata > Amphibia > Anura > Rhinodermatidae > Rhinoderma > Rhinoderma darwinii. The sequence continues at coordinate 653,067 of NW_027461847.1, read as the reverse complement.
CATAGGCGGCATACATGTTTACATAGGCATCATACATGTTTACTTAGGCGTCACACATGTTTACATAGGTGGCATACATGTTTACATAGGCAGCATACATGTTTACTTAGGCGGCATACATGTTTACATAGGTGGCATACATGTTTACATAGGCGGCATACATGTTTACATAGGTGGCATACATGTTTACATAGGCAGCATACATGTTTACATAGGTGGCATACATGTTTACATAGGCAGCATACATGTTTACATAGGCGGCATACATGTTTACATAGGCGGCATACACGTTTACATAGGTGGCATACATGTTTACATAGGCGACATACATGTTTACATAGGCGGCACACATGTTTACATATGCGGCATACATGTTTACATAGGCGGCACGCTTGGTGCTAAACTTGTAAATAAAAACACAACAATCAAAAGTATCATCAACTATCAATTTGTAATCCATGCCCACCTGCGGCGGCTGCTACGCATAGCCTCACCATTGTGGTCGGACAGTCTGAAGGTGACAGTGGAGAGCATTATTTTCAGACACTTCTACACTGGTTTGGACTGGTTCACTGGATTCCCAGTTTGATCGGGTGCTTGTCTCATTTGAATTAAGAACCTCCTGAGCTCAGGACAAGGGGCAAATAACAGAAATAGTCCCAGAAAAAGTCTCTCTCCACCTGCAGCAAAATAGACAAAGTGGTTCCCCCCATTCCTCACACTGGCCCCAGATGAAACTGCTATGGCGAAACTCCAGTTGGCGACATGTTGTCAGCAATCCTGTATTTAATAGAAGTGCATGTTCTGCGCTGTGTGACCGAGGCCTAAATCTTTTCATGCATATTTTGAGCTTTTCTCAGATTTTTCAGGTACAGATTATACGATATGTACCAACGTGGTGTTTCCTTCGAGGATTCTTACAACATATAAAAAACACAGGGGTATATGACCTGGACATCCACAGACCCTTCCCCCTGCCCTTTACTATTGGTTACAACTTGTCAATAAATATGTCCTCCTGTATAACATTTTATATATGAGTAGGAAATGTCCCTACAAATTAGAAAATATTTGGTCCCGATGGGTTAAGCTGAAAGAAACGGCTACGTAACTTGTAGCTCAAATGTGAAGGAAATCATTATCTATCCTTACAACTAAGGCTTCGTTCACATCGGCGTTGGGACTCCGTTTATGGGTTCCGTCGGACCTTTCTGTCAGGGAAACCCATGAACGGACTCCAAACTGAAACCATAGGTTTCCGTTTGCATCACCATTGATTTTAATGGTGACGGATTCGGTGCAAATGGTTTCCGTTTATCACCGTTGTGTAAGGGTTCTGTTATTTTGACGGAATAAATACTGTAGTCAACTGTGCTATTCATTCTGTCAAAACGATGGAACCCTCACACAACGGTGATAAATGGAAACGCCATTCATGGGTTTCTCTGACGGAAAGGTTCGACGGAACCCATGAACAGAGCCCTGACACAGATGTGAATGAAGCCTTAGATGAGGAAATGGACGCCTCTGTGTGACTGGTTGGGTTTGTTGGTTAAATACAATTGAATGTGTTATTATTTGCTTTTCATGTTTTGTAGTTTTTTGTCCGTTTGTTTTTTTGCAAAATTATAAATTAAGCCTTTGAAAAATGAAAAGACAAATGGCAGAGAAACAGTTACCAATTTTCAGATTACTATTCAGATCACTAAAATTCTAATGCCAATTTAATAAAATGTGGTGAAAATCCACATGTGAACAGACTCTAATTGAAGCTGAAGGATCTCCGGCTCGTCTTGGTGGCCGTACATCTTATTTTTCCTTTTTGTACACTATCCCCCCCGGTACTATATTGTAAAGCTTAGACGCTGTTTTCTTATTTTCTCCTGTATGTATTCTGTTGTATTAGGCAATTGTGTCTTTTTTATATGGTTCCCATTAGTGGAATGAAGGGAAAACGTTTCCATAAGGGAGAGATGTGGGAAGGTTTTTCCTGCTTTCCTCTGATGGGATCAGATACTAGAGCGATCACACTGACCTGACAATACAAGCACGTGATACAGCCTGGAAGGGAGAACATCAGTATATTGTAAAGGGTTTTTTTTTATGTTTTGTGGCCATATAAACCCATTTAAATGTTCCTGGAAAATTCCTTGAAATATGTAGTAAATTTCATTTAGTGTTAAGTACACGGTATTATTAGGGCGCTATACTACAGCAGTATTGTATTGTATGGCGCTAATATTGTCTGACACTTATTGTGGATCCCAGCAGTGTGTTCGGTCCGGGACTTGTACGGACGTAATGTGCTCGTGTGAATCCAGCCTTACTCTCGTCAGACTTTCCTCTATTCAAATTTAATTTCTCTAACGGCAAAAGAGAGAAAATGTCAACATATTCATCACGCCAAATACGATATCTAACCTCCGTCTTAAGGGAGCCCTCAAAACAAACATTTGGCTAACCGAACCCCATGCAGTTGAACCGCAACAGGAGCGCCAGACCCACCAGCACGCCCAGTGACTTTAGAACCTAGCGCCGTAGCCCCCGATACCGAACCGTACCACGCCGCCACAGGAGAAGGAGCAACGGGGACCACAGGTGGTGGGACCTCACGCTGCACCAAAGCCTCTCTAACACCAGCCAGTAATTGAGCCACTACCTGTCCCAAATCAGACACAGTCAAGCTGGGGGGCTCCTGACTATGGTGTGAGCAGGGCTCAGGAAGCCTTGACCTCCTAGCTAGTCTTGACTTGGGGATTAGTGGCATATCCCTGAGCACCCCTGATGGTAAGTCTATAACTTAAAGGGAACCCGTCACCAGCATTTCACCTATTGAACTTTACTTATCCCTTACTGGTCGCTGCTATCAAAATGTCATTGCCGTTACCCCCTCTCCTAAACTCCTCCTCCGACTGTAAATAACGGTCTGTAAACATGTTGCGCCTTTTATCGTAATAATTCTGTGTCCCGTTGTACGCTCACCCCAGAAGAGGACATCAATGCACAAGTGCGGGATTTTGTGTGCTGGGGGAAGGAGAGGAGCTGTCAATCAAAAGTAAAGAGGCGGGGTAAACTCGGAAAGACTTGAGGAATGAAGATAACTCAAAAACTGAATACTAAAGCTACAGAGCCGACTAAGAAGACAGTTTTAGGTTAAATAGAAATGATATTTCACCCACCCCCCCCCCCTGGTATTGCTGGTTTAATCAGTAAAATGCTGGTGACAGGTTCCCTTTAACCTTTACCTAACAATGTCCACCACCCCGGTCTCTTCTGCTCCATGGGAGGCTTCTGTTCTCCCTGAGGTCACCTCAGGAGCAGGACGTAGAAGAATATTTATCACCGCTTAACTGCAGTAACTCTGCTCAATCTTTATTACAACAAGCAATAGACAGACGACAATTACAGAGAGAGAAGAAACAATGTAATGGTCGGACACTACAGCGAGGTAGCAGAGTGGAGGGGGTTAGCGGTCAACTACTCAGAAAATGCCTGAGATTACTTCAACAATCGGCAGAGTTGCTGGATTCTGAATATCAGTGAATGTGGCCAAACATTTAGATTTGTACCGGGGAATTGTAGACTTCCAATGTCTAGGCACAACCTAGTCTGAATAAATGGAGGAGAACCTTCTTCTGGAAAGAAATAGATCTGGAGAGAATGGAGCGGAGAGGACATGTTCAAAGAGAGCATTTATTGCCACCCAAAATGGCGTGATGTGCCTACAATCCCATCAGATGTCAGTAAGCGTACCTACCATTCCCCCACAGCTCCAACATGTCTCCAAACACTCCATGGGTAAAGCCACGGAGGACCACCAGGACTCCTGAACCAACATGGATGTAAAAGTTTTTCTAGTTTTGCACAATAAAAACACTTTTTAATTTTTGTACGAAATAATTTGTTTTTGTGACGCTGCATTCGAAGATGAACTGCATAGTTTTTCAACTAATCTGGTCCCCATGGCAGAAATCTGTCTTTCCATCTGGCACCTCCAGCAGACTCCTTTCAGTCTAGTTTGATTTCTTTTACCTCAGAGTTCCTCTTTTTCCCTTTTTTTAATTTCTTCTCTCCCCCTTTTTTTTAACTATTTCTAACAGGGGCTGTGCAGGATTAGAAAAATATGGCTGCTTTCTTCCAAAAACAGCACCACACCTATCCACAGGTTGTATCTGGTATTGCAGGTTAGCTCCATTGAAGTGAATGGTAATGAGCTGTAATACCACACACAACCTATGGACAGGTGTGGTGCTGGTTTTTGGAGAAAGCAGACAAGTTCTCTCATCCTGGACAACCCTTTGTCATGGATAGTTCTTGTGCGGAGATGCTCCCTGCATTATCCCTTTTCCTTTATGGCCGCTGATATGTTCTATTCCGCTTAATGGCCTCTGTGGTAAGTACACTGCCAGTCATTAAAGGGTTAACACTTCAGACCACTGTGGGTGACGTCACAATGTATGAGTTGTGCAGTGGTAATAAACTCCTGTAGTAATGATGATGAATGCGCTGATGTCATAAATACAAATGTTTATGACATAAAGAAGATTCCATATTAGAAGGTTTTACTGCCACATTCAGCGCCATATTGGATGGGACTGAGGACCTTGAGCTTGACTTCCCCACCAATGCCGACCTGATGTAATTTGTAGGTTCTAGCAGGGAAACCCTTCACCCCAGACCACTTCTTCATCAAAGTGATGCCATCCTCTTCATACAGGTTGTCTGTAATAGAGGGGGGTTTCCAGCAGGAGATCCCCCTCTATTATCCGGAGCGGAGACAGGTGCCACAAGGAGGCATCTGGAGGACCCGTCTCATCCGTGGATCACCCATTCATTTTAATGGGTGCCCAGGTAGAGAGACCTCCGCCTAGCCAACCAGATCAGCCGATTTATGTGTTTTATGTCGTTCGTTCATTGTAATGTCTTTCCTTGAAAATCTGAGAAAACGTACAAATTCTGTTACAAATGATATTTTGGCACCTTCTAAGCCCAGAGGAAGGGCAATCCTCCAGCCATGGTTTCCCTAGAGGTTTCCCCCACAGGGGGTTTTTCCTTTCCTGCGTGCTGGAGGGTGACTCTTCGTGAGTCGGAGGTTTGCCATTTTGGGTTTGGTCATATAATATAATAAAAGTTTTGACCATTTAACTCCCAATTATAATGTTTTGTGTCTTTATTTTGCATTCTTTGGTTTGGTGATTGGGATTTTGGGTCTATCACATATCACAAAATCATAAGGCCGGACATCTACTTCCCACACTGACATAGAATGGAGAGAACAAGCGTTGCTGCACAATTAAGTGTACACATTCTTAGGGCAGATTCACACGAACGTTGCGTTTTTGCGCGCGCAAACAACGCAGCGTTTTGCGAGCGCAAAAAACATTTGACAGCTGCGTGTGTCATGCGTGTCTGATGCGCGGCTGCGTGATTTTCGCGCAGCCGCCATCATAGAGATGAGGCTTGTCAACGCCCGTCACTGTCCAAGGTGCTGAAAGAGCTAAATCTTTCAGCACCCTCGACAGTGAATGCCGAACACAACAGCGAAAAACCTGTAAAAAAAAAATATAAAGTTCCTACTTACCGAGAACTTCCCGGGCGTTGCCTTGGTGACGCGTCCTTGGTGACGCGTCCTTGGTGACGCGCCTCTCTTGACATCGGGCCCCACCTCCCTGGATGACGCAGCAGTCCAAGTGACCGCTGCAGCCTGTGATTGGCTGCAGCCTGTGCTTGGCCTGTGATTGGCTGGAGCTGTCACTTGAACTGAAGTGTCATCCCGGGAGGTCGGACTGCAGGAAGGAGACAGGAGTAATCGGTAAGTTAGAACTTCGTTTTTTTTTACAGGTTAATGTATTTTGGGATCGCAAGTCACTGTCCATGGTGCTGAAACAGTTTAACTCTTTCAGCACCATGGACAGTGACTATCTCCTGACGTCGCGTACCGATAATTTTTTTGCCGGGATCGGCCAAAACGAGTTTGGCCGAACCCGGTGAAGTTCGGTACGCTTGTCCGGCTTCGCTCATCGCAAAGACACTCCGTTTGGATGTTCGGAAACAGAAAAGCACGTGGTGCTTTTCGGTTTTCATTCATCCTTTTCACTGCTGTTGCGCGAATCACGCTCGTCCCACGGAAGTGCTTCCGTGTGGTGCGCGTGATTTTCACGCACCCATTGACTTCAATGGGTGCGTGATGCGCGAAATACGCAGAGTTATTGAACCTGTCGCGCTTTTTGCGCAGCAGACAAACGCTGCGCAAAAAGCACGGACTGTCTGTACTGCCCCATAGACTTGTATTGGTCCATGCGTGCCGCGTGAAAACCACGCGGCCCGCACGGACCGAATACACGCTCGTGTGAATCCCCCCTTACATTAAGATATTGTATTACGGTCTGTAGCCTTTGGGGGGAATATATTAACCTTTCTACAATAGTTTACTAGCGTAGAAAATTCACAAAATGCACAAATGTTGAAATTTTTGTGGGCAAAATATGAGCGGGGCTTAGCAGAAACGGCCAACAATTTTACTATAATTTACGCCAGTAACTGATGGAAATTATAGCAGAAATCTATATGTATAGTGCGGCCCAGATTTATCTCTGGGGGGCGTAACAAGGCAAAGGTCCGTGCCAGACCCATACCTCCCCCCAATCAGACTGTTTGCCCCCCAAATCAGATAATAAAATACATTTTAAAAATGTACTTTAAATGTACAGCAGAAAGTACTGATGACAGGCCGCAGCACGTAGAAAGTACTGATGACAGGCCGCAGCACGTAGAAAGTACTGATGACAGGCCGCAGCACGTAGAAAGTACTGATGACAGGCCGCAGCACATAGAAAGTACTGATGACAGGCCGCAGCATGTAGAAAGTACTGATGACAGGCCGCAGCACGTAGAAAGTACTGATGACAGGCCACATCACGTAGAAAGTACTGATGACAGGCCGCAGCACGTAGAAAGTACTGATGACAGGCCGCGATGCAGCTAAAAGATGCGACACATTTATTAAGAGTTGTTCGCCTGTTAATAAATGTGTTGCATCTTACTCCAGCAAACTGTTTAATAGGACTGCTGTATGAAACGCCAGTATTAAAGGGAATGTGTCGCTAGAAATAATTTTTTATTTTTTTTCAGTTAAACAGTTAGTATATAAATGATTACACATTGTTTTAATTTTTTTATTTTTTTCACAATTCAGGAAATATTATAATTTAGATTCTAATTTATAACATTTCCATGTGCTGGTCACTAGAGGGAGCAATTCCCAAAATTGCCGCATTGGCATGTGGTAAAGCAACCTCATTGCCTTATGCTGCAAATTTGGAGTAGACACACTCGCTCTGCCCCAGCACACACCAGTAAACATACCTACCAACTTTCAAGTATCTAATCTAAGTAGTCTCTGCCCACACATAACCGGTTCAGCCCACTCAGTATTATGTTCCCATAGGAACCCCCACACAGTGTAATGACAAATAGCTGCCCCCATACAGTTTAATGCCACCTTAACTACCCCTAGTACCAGTGCGCTGATATAAAGCGCCAGTGCCCATATAGATAGTGTCACACACAGTGCCCATGTAGATGGTGCCACACACCCCAGGGATTCCACTCCAGGAGGAGCCCCTGCTGTCACTGTCCATATATGGACAGTGATGTAAGGCATTCCCTATAGGAGCAGAATCCCTGTCCAGAGCGTCGGCCACGCTGTGGCCAGGGATCGCACTCCAGGAGGAGACCTTGATGTAATTGTACATAGATGGACAGTGATGACAGGGGTTCCGCCTAGGAGCGGAATCCCCGCCCAGACCATCGGCAATGCTCTGGCAGTGGATTCCGCTCCAGGAGTAGTCCCCGACGTCAATGTCCATATATGGATAGTGAGACAAGGGGCTCTGCACTTAAAGTAGCACTGTGCCCGGGAATTCCTCGACAAGTAGTACTAATACTGATGCAGGGAGCTGACTATCCCTTACATTAGGATTGGATTCAACTGTATCTGCATCCTAAGGACGCAGATACAGTTGACACCAAGACATACCACCGGCCGCTTGGGACAGCGTAACACCGCCCGGAATCCTGGACTGTCCCGCTGTATCCGGGATGATTAGGAGGTATGCCGTAAATAGGACCATGCACATGCACAGATATTACAGTAAATGCTTGTTCATGAGCCTGCAAAGGAGGAGCTGCTCAGTTTGCCATTAGGGTGATGACTGACGGATAAGGCCTCGTTCACATTTGCACTATTGTCTCTGGTAAAATCACGGCCCACCGCCTGACGGAAAGCCAATAGAACCCACTAAAGTCAATGGGTTCTGTCGGCAGGTGGCGGTGTCCATTGTGCGACGGAACCATTGCTTCCGTTATTCCTTTGTTCTGCACCACTGACGGAGCAAAACAACGAAACACACCAACGCAGGTGTGAACAGGGCCTTAGAGAGATAACTGAATACAGCAGCTGGCCATAAACTGAAATACACTGTAGGTACAGAAGACAAATGCTAGACCAATTAGAAATGTGATTTATTTAGCAAAATACATACAAGGCAATTAAAAAAAAAAACAGTGCAAAGGTGTACATAGCCTTTAAGCAATGAGGAGGAATATTTTCAGATTCTGCTGGACTTCTCCCATATACCGGCATTTCAGGCATCCTATTGGTCCACAGTATCCTCAATGCCCACCCCATTTACTTCTTGTTTAGCCACAATGCCCGCACGCCACAGCAAGCTGACAGTGCCCACCCTAATGGTATATACAGGGGTGATGGAGATTTTATACCGAGATAATGGTGTGCTGGTACATACGCTGATAATGGTGGTTATATATGGGGATGATGGCAGGTATATACAGGGATGATGGGAGTCCCTTATATAACCCCCATATTCCCTGTATATTACCCCCAAAAGGAGAGATGAGCAGCACATCGCAGTCCAAAACTCATGGAAACTATTTTATGTTTCACCCATCCCACCCATCGCTGGATGTGGGTATACTAGGACACATGACTAATATGATAATATTTTAATATAGTATTGTACATCCTAGTATAATAGCTAAAGAAAATTAGCTTATGAGGTTTAGAGTTAGTTATATGTCGAAATTTTCATCTAAGGTATGCACACCGTGACGGGCGGTAGTCATGTAGACTAAACGCTTCCATGGTTTGAATACGCTATGACGTGGCACATTGGGTCACGTGAACGTGGTATCTAGGTTACATCAACACTTTCATGATGTATCTTGTGGTTCGCGCTTGGGCATTGGAGATGAAGAAGACTGGAAGTCAACATGGTGTTCTGGGCCGGATGAAGAAGAAAAGAGAACATGAACGACTGCAATCTGAGAAGATGTCACCTGCCAGTCACTGAATTTCACTGCACTGTATTCACTTATATGGTGTGCAGAATGCCTGTGTAGGACTGACATCTGTCACAATATGGTGGGAATATTGGTCTTTGTCTTACTACACACGTTTTTAGTACACAATTAACCCCTTAGTGACCAACAGTACGCCTTTTTACGTTCCTCACTAATGGGCTTTAGGCTAATGCGACGCCTTTTAACGTGATCGCATTAGCCTAAAGTAGCGCCAAAATTAAAGATCGGGGCTCCGTTCTCTCAGCTACCGGAGGTAGCTGAGAGTTCGGGGCAACGACCAGAGACCATAACGAGTGGTCTCTGGTCACGTGATCGCCGTGAATCGCTATTTCACGGCGATCACGCTAAACCGGCAGATAATCGCCATTTCTCTCTCCTCTCATGGAATAACTCCTTAGAGAGGAGAGAGAACGGGTAAATAGTGCGTCCGCCCCCCCCCACGTCCGATCCCCCCCCCGTCCGATTCCCCTTCATGTCCGATTCCCCCCCCCGGTCCGATCCCCCCCCCCCACGGTCCGATTCCCCCCCCCTAAAATGGCGCCCGAGTGCGCTTTGCATGTCTTACCTGTGTCGTCATCTGGCACAGCAACAATCAGGGACCGTTGTGACTGGTCCCTGATCAGGTGATCTCTGTGATAAAACCTATCACAGAGATCACTGACAGTTATTTTCAAAACACAGCCAGGACATGGGCTGTGTTTCTCTCTCCTCCCATTGTAGTTGTTCTGAGAGGAGAGAGAAATCAGTCTGCGTCCTGTGCTGTGAAGAAAGAAAGTGATAAAAAATCATCGTTCTTATACACACATATATATATATATATATATAATATATCAAATCTATATTAGCGTCAGCGCTAGATTAGCGTCAGCGCTAGTTTAGCGTCAGCGCTAGTTTAGCGTTAGTTCTAGTTTAGCGTTAGTTCTAGTTTAGCGTTAGTTCTAGTTTAGCGTTAGTTCTAGTTTAGCGTCAGCGCTAGTTTAGCGTTAGTGCTAGTTTACCGTTAGTTCTAGTTTAGCGTTAGTTCTAGTTTAGCGTTAGTTCTAGTTTACCGTTAGTTCTAGTTTAGCGTCAGCGCTAGTTTAGCGTTAGTGCTAGTTTACCGTTAGTTCTAGTTTAGCGTTAGTTCTAGTTTAGCGTTAGTTCTAGTTTAGCGTTAGTGCTAGTTTACCGTTAGTTCTAGTTTAGCGTTAGTTCTAGTTTAGCGTTAGTTCTAGTTTACCGTTAGTTCTAGTTTAGCGTTAGTGCTAGTTTAGCGTTAGTTCTAGTTTACCGTTAGTTCTAGTTTAGCGTTAGTGCTAGTTTAGCGTTAGTTCTAGTTTAGCGTTAGTTCTAGTTTAGCGTTAGTTCTAGTTTACCGTTAGTTCTAGTTTAGCGTTAGTTCTAGTTTAGCGTTAGTTCTAGTTTAGCGTTAGTTCTAGTTTAGCGTTAGTTCTAGTTTAGCGTTAGTTCTAGTTTAGCATTAGTTTAGCGTTACTTTAGGGTTAGGGCTAGTTTAGCGTTCGTGTTTAGGGCCGTTTAGAATTAATTTTACGTCTGTTATATAAAAAAAAAAATATAAAAAAAATATATATATAAAAAAAAAAAAATAATCTGTGTTGTTTTTAGGATTTTAGGTTTACTTTAGGGTTAGGACTTATAGGGCATATATATATATATACATACACATCTATAAATATGTCTCAGCGTATGTACAGCGCGGAGCAAGCCTACGCCTTGCTATGTTCCGACACTTCTGAAAGCGAAACAGACACCGCTTCAGAATTTGTTCCAGACAGTGACAGTGACGATTCTAATTCCACCGCTGAACCCCATAGTCCTATGGTGGTGGATACGTCAGTCGCTGTAGGGTGTCAGGTGTCAAGTGCAGGGCCGAGTGTTGCAGTCCCTCCCGTGATGTGGGATCCTGCACTATCATTTTCCCCCCAAGTACCCCAATTTGAAGCGACCCCAGGAATTAGTGTCGACGTCCAAAATTTTACCCCCTATAATTTTTGTAATTTATTTATATGTGATACGGTCCTAGACTTGATAGTCCAGCAGACTAATCTGTATGCTAGGCAGTTTGTTCTACAAAAGCCTGCGTCTATGTACTCCAGAATGTGGAGCCCCACAAGTGTCCCAGAAATCAAAACATTTTTAGGCATTACCCTCAATATGGGTTTGGTTAAAAAACCCTCTGTCCGGTCCTACTGGACTTGTAGTGCTGTCCACGCTACCCCTGTATTTGCAGCAGTGATGTCCAGAAACCGCTATGAGGCCCTAATGCGATTCATGCATTTTACTGATAATTCCCAAGTCCCCCCAAGAAGTGACCCAGCCTATGATCGGCTTAATAAATTAAGGCCATTAATCACCCTTCTAAGTGATTTATTTCTAAAGTTGTACACCCCTGATAAAAATTTGTCAGTAGATGAATCGCTCATGAGCTTCAAAGGGCGTCTTTCCTTTCGTCAATTCATCCCTTCCAAACGAGCCAGATATGGGGTGAAATTGTACAAAGTGTGCGAGAGCACAACGGGTTACACCTGCGGTTTCAAAATCAATGAAGGCAGGGACTGCCAAATTTATACCCCAGGCTGCCCAGAAACTATTGGCACCTCTGGCAAAATTGTGTGGAACCTAATGGAGCCATTTCTGCACAAGGGGTACCACGTCTATACAGACAATTTTTATACCAGCGTTGCCCTTTATAAAGCCCTCCATGCTGCAAATACAGGGGCCTGTGGGACAGTACGGAAGAACAGAGTGGGACTCCCACAACAGTTGGTGTCCAGGCGTTTGGGAAAAGGAACATCCATGGCCCTTGCAAGTCAGGAATTGCTTGCAGTGAAGTGGGCCGACAAGAAGGATGTCTACATGCTGTCCACCGTACACACGGACACCACTGTGGCAATTACGGAGAGGGGGGCTACCACTGCAAAGCAGAAACCTGTCTGTGTAACAGACTACAACAAATTTATGGGGGGTGTAGACCTTTCCGACCAGGTGCTTCAGCCTTACCTGGTGAAGCGCAAAAATAAGGCCTGGTACAAAAAGGTAGCAATCTACCTCATCCAGGTTGCTACCTATAACAGTTTTGTTATTTTCAAAAAAGCCCAAGGAACGCTCACTTTCCTTCAATTTCAGGAGAAGGTCATTGAGCATCTCCTTTTTGAGTCCACTATACCGGCACAATCCTGCGAATCTGAGGATGTGTGCAGGCTTTCAGAGCGCCACTTTTTACACCCTATTCCTTCCACTGAGACCCAAAAATATCCCCAAAAAAGGTGACGGGTATGTAGCGAGCATGGCAGGAGGAGGGATACCCGCTTTTATTGCCCCATGTGTCCATCAAAACCAGCCCTTTGTAACTACCCCTGTTTCAAAACCTTTCACACTGTTGCAAATTACTAGAATTTAACACAAAAAAAATAATGGGTTGGGGGCCTTTTTAGGGAGTCAATTTCTTTATATTTTCTTTTTAGTTCGTGGGCTTTCCAAGTAGGGATTATTTCTTGTGGGAGAGGTTGTAGAGCACATTTTTTTCAGACCGTGAAACGAATTTTACCCCTTATGATTTTTTTTATTTATTTGTGGGTGATCAAGTGCTGGAATTAATTGTCCAGTACAAAATCCCACATCCACAATTTTTTTATTTTGACTGTTCTTATGACTATGTCCTGCCACATACAGCGGTTACATTCCTAATTCTGTACCGTGATACGGGCATGATATTTTTTTTTATTTGGAGGATCTCTAATAATCGAGCTGTTCCTTATCAATACACCATGGGCTTTGTTACGGTTCTTCTGGAAATACTGACATCATTTTGGGGATTAGTGATCCTTTACTGTTCCTATAGATGGTTTTGGACACTGTCCCTCTATATATTCTGTAGGTGATTGGTTGTTTTGTGCACATGGCGGTTCCTACCTTGCCGGGCAGGGGCCTGTTATGGTGAACCGCGTCACTTGCTTTGCACGCATGTCGTACGCACCTATATTAGTCAATGGGGCAGTTTAGACGATGCGTGAATTGCGCTCAGCGCGTGTGCGCAGAAAAAAACTCACGACATGTTCTATAATCGTGCGTTTTTCGCGCACTCACGCACCCATTGAAGTCAATGGGTGCGTGAAAACCACGCATGCCGCACGGAAGCACTTCCGTGCGAACTGCGTGATTCGCGCAAGAGCTGTCAAACTCCTGAATGTAAAAAGAAAAGCACCACGTGCTTTTCTGTTTACAAACATCCAAACGGAGTGTCAAATTCGAGATGAGCGCACCGAACTTCACCGGGTTCGGCCAAACTCGTTTTGACCGAAACCGGTAAAAAATGTTCGGGTACGCGACGTCAGGAGACAGTCACTGTCCACGGTGCTGAAAGCGTTAAACTGGTTCAGCACCATGGACAGTGACTTCCGCTCCGAAAATCCATGAACCTGTAAAAAAAAAAAGACGTTCTGACTTACCGATAACTCCGGTCCGACCTCCCGGGATGACAGTTCAGTCCAAGTGACAGCTTCAGCCAATCACAGGCCAAGCACAGGCTGCAGCCAATCACAGGCTGCAGCGGTCTCATGGACTGCGGCGTCATCCTGGGAGGTGGGGCCGGATGACAAGAGAGGGACGCGTCACCAAGGCAACGGCCGGGAGCCCGGACTGGGGGAAGCAGGAAGTTCTTGGTAAGTATGAAAGTCTTTTTTTATTCACAGGTTGGTGTATATTGTGTTCGGCATTCACTGTCGAGGGTGCTGAAATAGATACTGCCGATCAGTTAGCTCTTTCAGCACCTTGGACAGTGACGGGCGTCGACTAGCCTCATCTCTATGATGGCGGCTGCGCGAAAATCACGCAGCCGCGCATCATACACGGATGACACACGGAGCTGCCAAGTGCCTTTTGCGCGCGCAAAACGCAGCGTTTTTTGCGCGCACAAAACGCACACGCTCGTGTAAATGAGGCCTGAAGATATTGCCCGTCACTCCAGTACAGTTTATTTTTTCCTCTCTGACTGATTTTATATTAGGACAGAATTCTGTCCACAATGACATCATAATGGCACCAACTGCTTCTTCAGCAAGACATAGTCATAAGTACAGGCAAATACGTCTATAGCGACATGTATCCGTTATGAATACACGGCTTCACTTCTCTTCTGTGCCGCATAAATTTATTAATGTGGCGTATTTCTAACAAAATAACCTTCTACCACGTCTCCTCTATTTCATGTGGAAACATAATAAGAGTTTGAAGAAAACATTATATACCCATAGTGTCTGAAATGATACCCATTATTTCCTCCTTTAAAAAATGTTTGGTCCGCATGCCCACTACACCACTAGATGAAGACCTTTAGGGGTTTAGTTTTTAAAATGGGGTCATTTCTGCGTGTTTTTTTTTTGTTCAGGCAGCTCAATGCCTCTAAATGCATGATATGGGGCCGAGAATTTATTCAATTGTGCCCTGAAAGCCAAAGGGTGCTCCCTCTCTTTTTGGCCCAGCCACACGTCTAATAAGCAGATTGGGGCAACAATGAGAGTATTTTTGAAAACAGGAGAAACGGGGTGATAGATTTTTGGGTGTATTTCTTCATTTTCATGTTCGCTTTACAAAGAAATCGGTCTTCAAAGTGATACTTTTATATAAAAAGTGTTTTTGTTTTTTTTATTTCACCAGCTATGCATTAAATTTAGCAAAACACTGTGGGGTCAAAATACTCACTACACCCCTAGATAAATACCTTAAGGGGTCTAGTTTTCTAAATGGGGTCGTTTATGGGCAGTTTCTATCGTTCTGGTAGTTCAAAACCTCTCCAAATGTACAGTGGGGCCTAAAACATTTTCAAGCAAAATAGGAGTCCTGAAAGCCTCCGGGTGCTCCCTCCCTTTCGGGCCCTGTCGTGTGTCCAGGCAACGCATTAGGGTCACAATGGGGGCATTTTTGAAAACAGGAGAAACAGGGTGATAGATTTTTGGGTGTGTTTCTTCATTCTCATGGTCGCTTTACAAAGAAATCGGTCTTCAAAGTGATACTTTTATGAAAAAAGTTAAATTATATTTGTTTATGCCTGCTTTGCATGAATTCTTACAAAAAACTGTGGGGTCAAAATACTTACAACACCCCTTAATAAATACCTTAAGGGGTCTAGTTTTCAAAATGGGGTCACTTGTGGGGGTTTCCAACATTCTGACACCTATGAGCCTCTGAAAACCTGGCTTGGTGCAGGAAAACAAAATGTACTACAAAATTTATAAAATTATTACTTAACTTGTAAGTCTTCTAAATTCCTCAAAAATTATTATTTTTTTTCAAAAGTGCTGCCAAAATAGAGTAAAGAGATGGAAATATATATTTAATAAAAAAAATTGTACAGTGTGTGTGTGTGTGTGTGTGTGTGTGTGTGTGTGTGTGTGTGTACATATGTGACATATTGCAGTTAAAAATAGGGAAAAATGATAATTTTTACAAAATTTCTTCAATTTTTCTATTTTTTAAGTTATTTCCGCAAATCGTATCGTCTACTTTTACCACTAAAATAAAGTACAACATGTGACGAAAAAACAATGTCAGAATTACTTGGATATTCAAAACTTTCACAGAGTTATTCTCTGATAAAGTCACACATACCAGATTTAACAAATCTGGCTTGGTCATTAAGGTCCAAACAAGCTTGGTCACTAAGGGGTTAAGGAACAGGGACGTAATGCCGGTAATATGAAGGAACAGGGATATAATGCTGGTAAGATGAGGGAACAGGGACATAATGCCGGTAATATGAAGGAACAGGGATATAATGCTGGTAAGATGAGGGAACAGGGACATAATGCCGGTATTATGAAGGAACAGGGATATCATGCCGGTAAGATGAGGGAACATGCACATAATGCCGGTTCAGATGAGGGAACAGGGACATAATGCCTGTAATATGAAGGAACAGGGACGTAATTCCGATAATATGAAGGAACAGGGACATAATGCCGATAATATGAAGGAACAGGGACATAATGCCGATAATATTGTTATGGTATAAATATACATATATAATGTATTTGGGACCATAAGGAGTGAAATGTTATAAAGGAGAACATGTATTACAATATAAAGGTATTTTAGAAAGGTTAAGAGAAGAAATAGTTTGCAGATGCTCTGCCGTCCCTTCAAATTGCAAACAGATGGTGGTCAATCGCTTGACCAACCCCCCTAAGCATAAAGGAAACCTAAGGAAATACCTGGTGCTCCACCAATGAGCTTTATGGGAAAGGAAGCTGTAAGGCTAGAATATACAGATGACTCATATGTTATGGAATGTTCTTTGTTCGTCTGATGCTATAAGTATGAACGTTTATAGTTCAATAAATTAGAAGGATTTTACCTTGAGAAACGTCTCAGTGTATCTGTTACTTCTCCGAGCAGCTCGCACCCCCCCACCTGATTTGAACCTGCATAGATGATCAAGACGTAAAGTGACCCCATTGCGATCACAGAAATTGGCGCCCGAACAGGGACTTGACCAGAAGGACGGCACCCCACCCAGGGGATCTCCCGGGACTAGAGTGGCGACCTCCCGGACGAAGGAACGTGCAGACCACTGCTGCAGCAAGGTAAGAAGACTTAATTCTTACAAACTCTGCTCTGCACCTTCCTGTCTGGTAGGTCACCTTCCCGGTAGTACTCCTGAGGAATAGAGGGGCCACATGAGGGTATTTTTAGTGTAAAAATCTGGTCAAGTCTAAAATAAATCCTACCCTCAGGATAAAGTGCCTGATCTCTATGGCAGTATTTGTATGAATGTTGTAGAAACCCAGTTTTGTGTCACAAATGCATTTTAGAATAAGGAAATTTTTTAAAGATGAAAAAAAAAAAATACCAGAAACATGTGTACATGCTTCAGGTGACTACGGGGATTATGATAGGCTAGATTTTAGCCCGGAAATCGAAAATTTTGTGCAGTCCAATAATCCGGCATGATGAATCAACACTTGGATTTGACACTCGCCCTATTATTTGGACTAGGGATACTAGCCGTTTTACTGTTATGGTGTGGAGGATATCTCCTTGAGTGGTGTTTAAAGTAAATAAGAAGGACTGTAAAAGGAAGATTCTCTGGCCAGAGTAGAAAGTAAGTACGGAAACTAGAAACTGTCTAAAATAGATGAGAATAGAAGTCATCTGTCAGTAGCTAAAATCTGTAACAAAATACGGGTGTGCCTAAGGCCACCACTTACAGTCACAAGATGGGAAACTTGGTTACCCTCTTTAAAGATGAACACCCTAAAGGACAAACCGCCAAATAGGTAGTAGCAGAAAGAGAAGGTAAAAAGACGACACAGGGAATAAAAAAATTAAAGAAAGCATGTGGTCTAGAATCCCATGGACGGTTAGACGCAGACAAATGGAATGAATGTTGTGACACAAAGCGTGGATGGCTGAAAGATAAAGGGTTGACTGAGAAAGCCGAAGCATGGAAGAAGTGTCAGAGGAAGTAACGCAGGGGGATGCATGGAAACAGAATGTAAGAATAAGTTTTATTATGATTGTTATAATGAAAATCCAGGAAAAAGGACAGAGAAGGTAGGTAGACCCCCGGGGTATGGAGACAGAACGGCAAATGGTCCAGAAGGATGGACGTGTTTTAGGTGCGGTTCTCAGAACCTTGAGTGGAGGGATGTATGTTATGCATGTGGCGCTCCCAGACCTAGGGACAAAAATCCTCTAGGTATATACCCAGTAGTGCCAGGATACTCGAACAACAACCCTTTTGCGCCTGCCCCCACGCATATACCGGAACCATATAAGCAGGTTGCGGGAATGGCCCCAGTGGTGTTAGCACCAGCAGGGGTAATTACTAGGGCAGGTAAAACAAATAAAGGAGCAGAGGGAGGGGATGAGGAAGACGAAGAGGAGCAAAGAGAGCAAAACAGGAAGGACAAGGCAAAAAGAGAGGAACAAGAAAGAGAAAGAGAAAGGCAGCTCCAAACCCTCCAAGACCAGATGGATGAAGGGAGGAATATACCAGATGGGAAAGACGCTACAGAGGCGCTGAATGCAGTAGCCTCCAAGCTCCAGGTACTGACCAACATATACGCTAGCGAGGCAGATAAGAAAATTAGGAAAAGGGAATATAAGTACAAACCCTGGAATCCCAGGGATGCACTTATACTAGTCCAAAAAGCCCCGGATCCAGAGGCAGAACCCATACCCTTCTATAGATATCTAGAACAGATACAGAGTATGTACAAAGCAACCTGGCAGGACCTAGCACAATTGATACATACAAAAATGGGAGGATCACTTAGAATCCACAGTGTTGGATCACTTAGAACCCCTAGCGGGAGGGGAGGAATGGAGACAGAGTGAGGATTCAGGGGATCAACTGGTGATACAGCTAAAAGAGTGGGCAACTCACAAGCAAGCCGAGTTAGGAGTAAATCTAACGGACCTCACTCAGGAAAACTCAGAAACGGTGGAGAAATTCTTCACTAGGCTCCAGACAAGCTGGAAGAACATGGGGTATCGAGAACGAAACCCTTTGGACTGTAGACTGCTTACTAGTAGTTTTGTGGAAGGATTAAAAAGACCCATACAAGACGTGCTGAAAACGGCCAGACCAGAATATCGTAGTCTAGACCCTAGAGATTTGCTGAAGGTAGCTCAGGGAGTGGAGCAGGGATTAAAAGCCCAGACTCAGCGTAGGAAGCAGATCACGGGGGTAGGAATTTACCAGAACCCACAGGGGACACAGAATAGACCCCCCATAGGGAAATAATATGTTACAACTGTCAAAAGACAGGGCATATTGCCAGAAATTGTAGAGGCCCAAAGCGCCCCAGACAGACCGAAGGAAACATACCCACGGCCCCACCTAGTGGCCAACAGATACAAACATATCAAGCATAGGACAGTGGCAACCCCAGGGAAAGTGCAGTGGTCCTAATACAATCAGTAACTTTAGGACCTGCCCCTACAGTTCCTTTGAGTATTAATGATGGAACCCCGATTGCATTCTTGATAGACACGGGAGCAGCCACCACTGTCATAAAAACTGCACACGTCCCTTCAGACCTCCTATCCCCAGATTATCAGGAATGCATAGGCGTAGGAGGAAGTATAACAAATAATCAAGTGACTAAACCCGTCACCCTACATTTTGGCCCACATCGGTCTCTGGTCACTAGATTAGTTGCTAGCCAATCAGCTCCCGTCTGCCTATTAGGTGCAGATTTGTTGCAGAAATTACAAGCCCACATAGAATATCTTCCAGATGGTACGGTCAAGTTGACCGGTAGTTTAAATGATGAAGAGCTGTGTCTCATAGCAGCCTGTGATACAGATCCATGGGAAGACCGACCGCCAGTAGGAGTCCACGTGTGTACTCCAGTAGAACAGCATCACCATTTAAAACATATACCTCATGTTTTATGGTCGAAAAACCCTACGGACGTAGGAGTTCTGCCAGTACCCCCTGTCACTGTACAACTAAAACCTGGCCACCCACTGCCTCAGAAAAAGCAATACCCTCTCAGCCAGGCTCAATCAGACGCCATCTCGGATAGCATAAAAGATTTTCTGAATGCAGGAGTTCTGGTGGAAATAGTCTCCCCCTGTAACACCCCACTGTATCCAGTCAAGAAGAAATCAGACAAAGGGCAGCCCACTAAATATAGAATGGTTCAAGACCTTAGGGCAGTAAATGCAGCCACTGTATTTAATACGCCCATTGTTCCAAACCCTCATGTGCTCTTAGCCCAGATTCCACCTACCGCCTCTCATTTTACGGTGGTGGACCTGGCAAATGCATTCTTTTCAGTCCCTCTACATACTGATTGCCAATACCTTTTTGCATTCACCCATCAAGGCAAACAATATGCATGGACCGTTCTACCTCAAGGTGCCCACAACTCACCCAGTGCTTACACGGCTGCTATGCAAACAGTATTAGCCGATTGGCTGCCACCACCGGATGTTGTATTATTGCAGTATGTCGATGATTTACTTCTTTGCTGTCCCTCTTCTGAAGCGTGTATCCAAGCTTCGGTATCACTGTTGAAGTTTTTAGCGGAAAATGGGTGCAAGGCCTCTAAAGATAAATTGCAATTTTGTTGTACTCAAGTTGTATTTTTAGGACACTGTGGAGCACAAGGCACGAGGCATCTCACACACACCAGAGTAGAAACTATTGTACAAATACCAGTTCCAAAATCTTTAAATGCTTTACGTACATTTTTAGGTTTAGTCTCTTACTGCAGACCATGGATTCGTTCCGCATCCATTCTCATGCAGCCTCTGTATGACTGCCTCAGTAGCCAGCCTTTCCATCTTACGCCTGAAGCTGAAGAGAACTTCCACACTTTGAAATTGGTGGTCCAGACAGCCCCAGCTCTCGGGACCCCCAATTATGACAAGATTTTTAGACTATATTGTACTGAACAAAATGGCCATGCCACGTCTGTACTTATGCAAGCACATGGTCCACAACAGCGCCCAGTTATTCAGCTAGGCTTGACCCGGTTGCCCGTGGATCCCCATCCTGTGTACGAGCTATTATTGCAGTTAACCTTATGTTGAATAAAGCGTCTGATCTCGTGTTAGCATTTCCTGTACAGATATATGCCCCCCATGATATTACTGCTATTCTAACTCAAGTACAACCTAAGCATTTGTCCACTGCCAGACATCTAAGATTAACCTGTGCGCTTCTTCTCCCTGAGCAGGTCACACTCCATAGGTGAACCACTTTGAACCCAGCTACCTTACTGCCTCTGGAGCAAGGGGGAGTAGAGACAGGTAAAGTATGGTCAGAATATCTACCAGATACTGAAGAACATGATTGTATGGCCCTTATGGCCCAGGAAACAGTGGGGTTCGCACATGTGAAAGATACCCCACTCCAAAATCCAGACCTGATACTCTTTGTGGATGGTTCACGGTATTGTGTGCAAGGTTCTTTCTTCACAGGCTATGCAGTCACCACAGAACATACCGTACTTGAAACAGCCTCCTTACCGGCCTCACGCTCCGCACAAGAAGCAGAACTAAAAGCACTTGCCCAAGCCTGCCATCAGGCCACAGGTAAAACAGCAAATATCTACACTGACTCTCGGTATGCAATTGGGATTGCACATGATTATGGCCCCATATGGAGGGCAAGACAATTTTTGACTTCAGCAGGTACCCCAGTTAAGAATGCGGATTTCGTAAAGTATTTGATGGAGTCTTTATTATTACCAACTGAGGTAGCAGTAATAAAGATAAAAGCTCACACTACGGCCAACACACCAGAAGCAAGGGGAAATGCCCTGGCAGACGAAGCGGCAAAGCAAGCAGCACAGAAGCTACCCGCGTTAGCAGCCGTATGTCAGATAAAAGATCCAGAGGAAACAAGACCAGTTGTAAGCCCGGAACTACTGCAAAAACTTCAAGGACAAGCAACAAAAGAAGAAAAAGACAAGTGGACGGCCCAAGGAGCAACGCTACGAAAAGATGGCCTCTGGCAGTGCCAGAATAAACTGTGCCTGCCTAAGACAATGTTCCCAATGATGGCCCAGATAACACATGGAGAGACACACCAGTCAAAAACGGCAATGATGGACTTGGTAAACAAGGTGTGGTATGCTCCAGGGTTTAGTGTGATGGCCAGCAGTTTTACACAAGGATGCTTGATCTGTGCAACACATAATATTGGAAGAACTGTAAAAGTACCACAGAAGCACACACCCAGACCTATATATCCGTTCCAGAGACTGCAGATAGACTATATTCAATTACCCAAAGTCGGTACCTATGAGTATGTGCTTGTTTGTATTGATCTCTTTTCAGGATGGCCAGAAGCTTTTCCAGTCACCAAAGCTACAGCCGTAGCCACAGCCAAGAAGCTGATAAATGAAGTGGTCTGCAGATATGGAGTGCCGGAAGTAATTGAGAGCGACAGAGGAACACACTTTACGGGTGAAATCATGAACAATGTTTTATCTTCGTTAGGTATAAACCAAGCATTCCACACACCATACCATCCGCAGAGCAGTGGGAAGGTTGAGAGACTAAATGGGACTCTCAAATTGAAAATCCAAAAAGCAATGGTAGAAACCGGGAAACCATGGACCGAGTGTCTACCATTAGCCTTGTTCTCAGTAAGATACACGCCCACAAAAAGAACAGGTCTCAGCCCATATGAGATCTTATTTGGGTCGGCTCCCAGATTAGGATGTTATTTTCCACAGGTGCTCCAAATGCAGTATGGTAGACTAACAGATTATGTATCAACGCTGAACAAACAATTGACCAAGGTGCATGCACAAGTCTTTGCTTCCATTCCAGGTCCTGATTCAGTTGAAGGGACGCATAAGCTAGAACCAGGAGATTGGGTCGTTGTCAAAAGACACGTGAGGAAAAGTCTAGACCCAAGATTTGACGGACCGTTTCAAGTCCTACTCACAACAAGCACCTCAGTGAAGCTGGAAGGAAAGGCAAGCTGGATTCACGCCAGTCATTGTAAAAAGGTTCTTCAGCCAGAAGAATGAAGATCTTTGCGGTTGTTGCGGCGGTTGTTGCGTGTGCTCTTATCCAAAAAGGCAGAACTGCTACTCCTGTACACGTAATCAGTACAGAATCACTGGAATGTTATACTACAAATGTGACTACAACCGAAGGGACTTGGAGAAAAGGACCACATGGAGGGACTGTGTACCTTCACATAGACAAAACAGCCAACATTAGCATACAAGAAGAGACGGCTGTTGTTTTGTTGTTATGAACCAGATTTACAGTATCGACAGAAATATACAACCAGTAAAAATAGAAACAAAATGATAAATAAGACTTATGAAAGATGCAACAAGGAGAGGCTCAACTCTACGATTGTAATAAAAGAAACTGATGGGATGATATTATGTATGAATAATAGCGAAATAAGAAATAGAATATATTTTGTATTCTTGATAACAATTTTAAGAGATAGTTTTAAGCCACATATAAGAGTCATGTTAGGCAATGGACAGACATTCTGCCCATAGGAGAGAGAAATGATACATGGTTATTGTTACAGCCTGAGTATACTGAGTGTACACCTAGATGGTGTGCAGGAAGACTAATAGCATTTAATGTGAAAAATCCTACTCTATTATGCAAATTTATTGTTATACCAATGGTAATGATTGATCCGGTGACATTATTAGGACAATATTGGGTGCCGGAAATGAAAGGAACACACATAGATTCTCACAATAAGACAAGGAATATAGATTTGTGCCAGTTAACAGAGCAAGGATATGTATGTAATGAACAGTCAGGGATATATGAACCCTGTCTAATGCAGCAGCAGGATAATGTATGCGCACTCACTATAATCCCACAAGCTAACCTACAGGTTTATATTGAAGTAGGTCCACAGCATGTATGTTTAATAACTAACGACAAGCAGACCCTTAGCCAGTTTAATCTCACAGGACCATTTTCAGGATGTCTATACAATGTGACGCATTTGACTTGGGGGAACCAAACTATAGTGTTCCTGCCTACTTTAGAAGAAATAATGTCCACTGTATGGGTACCTGAACCTTTGCCCTATGGAAATTTTAGTTTGCCACTGGAAGAGTTAAAACAAGTGTTACAAAAGTCTAAAGACGTAAAGAAATTGATAGCAGCCCATAATGTAACTGTAAGTAAAGTGAAAATATTGGCTACAATAGCGCTAGGGAAGTAATAAATTTATCGTCAGCAATAAAAGATGCTAGTGCCCATCACTGGTATGACGTTTTTACAGGATTTTCCCCCACTGCCACTAAGATACTGCATGTGTTATTCCAACCCTTGATATGTTTAATGATATTATTTGTATTGCTTACATGTTTCAATTGTTATGCATTTTGCAAAATAAGGGAAGCATTCAATCAGAGGCCTATACATTATGATGAAAGAATGTTGTGAGATTACCCCACCTACATACCTGTGTGAATCAAGTGAAGAAATGGATCGAAGCCTTGCTATCAGGAGATAGAAGTAGCATTGGAATTTAGGTGTTGGTAAAATCACAAAAGGAGGGATTGTTATGGAATAAATATATGTATAATGTATCTGGGACCTCAATGAGTGCAATGATGAAGAGAAGAACATGTATTAGAATATATGTTGGGTATTATTGAAAGGTAATGGAATAGATTTGCAGACATTCTGTAGATAGTAGAAATTGGGGCCCTACAAGGACTTACCAGACACAAAGGAGTCTGTTTATATGATGTTTGAGTTCTGTGCATACAGCCAAGATAGATAAGGACCAGACACCAGATTAACAACTAGATGTAAGAGATAAGAACTATGTACATTGTGACATAAATCACAAGGGAAGAAACCACAAGAATGTAAATGATTAATGTGTGTCTGCACGTATTCATGTGATATTTTTACTATATAAACTCTGTGTCTCTGCAAATAAAGTCAGAAGTATTTTACCTTGAGAAACGTCTCAGTGTATCTGTTACTTCTCCGAGCAGCTCGCACCCCCCCCCCACCTGATTTGAACCTGCATGGAGATCAAGGCGTAACGTGACTCAAATTGCGATCACAATACCGCCAATAAAACGGAAACCTTGTGAAACGGAGACAAACAGAAACCATTAGCAACGGAAGCGTTACCATTGAAATGGTAACGGAATGCTATGGTTTCCGTTTAGTTTCCGTTCGTAGGTTCCCCTGACGGAAAGGTCTGACGGAACCCATGAACGGAACCACGACGCAGGTGAGAACGAAGCCTAATTATTACTGTATGATGTTTACAGATGGTGGAGGGTACTATTTTTTGGGGTATAAGCAACTCCCAGTATATGATTACCATTATTCTGGTCATACTGGAAGCTGCTAACCTGACTTTGCAAATGATCTCTGTACTGAAATGTATTTGTACTGAGCTTTGTTCTGGTGCTGTATTCATGTACTGAGCTTGGTGCTGGTGCTGTATATATATAATGAGCTTTGTTCTGGAACTGTACATATGTAATGAGCTTGGTTCTGGTGTTGTGTATAGAACTATATTGCTTGTAAAATGTAAAAATGTTTTTATACTCAGGTTACATAAAACAAATTTGGAAAAGAAATGACACGTCATTGATTGGTAGAGAAAACAAACATGGCGAGGGTGGAAGGAGATGTCGGGAAAGAGGTTGGGGGGGGGCGCCAAACTGAATCTTTGCCCCGGGTACTGGAGAACCTAGCTACGACCTCTGCTATGTGTGTTGTATGTATGTGTCTCTATGTGTGTGTGTATATGTTCCAGTATGTGTGTGTATATGTGTATGTAGTGTCCTGACAATACCATAGAGGAGTATTGGTTACATTGTAATGCATTGAACATAATGTTATATGTTGTGTTATGCTGCCACCTAGTGATGCAGAATTGTCATTACAATCTATTTTTCCAGCCTGTAAAGGGTGTGGCTGGAGAGGAGGGTCTGAGGCAGTTCCCATGAGGCTTTGCAGCAGAAAGTTGTAGAGGAGTCGGTTCCAGGAGAGGAACGAGGGAAGACAGCCTGTGAGGAGAGCTGAGATAATACTGGGCCTCACAGCATATTTAGTTCAGAAAGCTTCTGGCCTGAACTAGAAATTAATACAGGGAAACAAACCTGCGTAAAGAGAAGGAAAGCAAGAGAGAAGAAAGTTTATTTTGCTGCTTGCAGATAGGAAACTGTCTCAGCCTGACTCATCCCGCCTGCCCTAGCTGGATAATAACTTCTATGTGGAGCCAAGCTGCAGCCTGCAATCTTCCAGTAAAGAAACTGTGAGTTATTATTATACCAAGTTACATCACCGTCTCCTGCGTGTTACTCTGCACTGCACCCACTAACAACAAGGGCACCCCATATCCCATCCACCAGGAGACAGCACCACAGGGTGTGCCCCAGGGGGAATCAACAACTACCACCCATACATATGCAGATCCCCCTCCTTCACTGTGCCAGCTCCGCAGGAGTGTGAGAGGACTACAGCCACCGTGAGTACTACAACTCCCAACATTGGTCTCCGCACTTTCCCTCATCCCCATCGGGCTGTTGCACATAAATTGGCGTCACGAACAGGATTAACACACCTCTGTGCCTGCTAAAGAGACTTTATTGTTGCAAGAAATGATCACCAGCACATGTGGGGTTAAGCAGCCATCTTGGAAAGACTGTGTGTTACTTGTGGAACTTGTGATGGAAATTGCTGTACTGACAGTGAATGTGATTAGAGACTTTTACATTGAATTGATCATTGTTTAGCAGAAGAAAAGTGACATTAGAGACTGTTTGCATTGAATTGTTTGCTGCATCACAACTGCTCTTAGTTCCACCTCCGCTCACTTGAAGGCGGGAAAGCAGAGAATCTGCCCAGCAACAGCAAGGAACCTCGTGTTACAGACCACTACAGTGGAACCAAAGTTCCTACCTACTGTTGCAGTGGGGAAGGAGAAACCAGCCGGAACCACCGGAAGTAGATGGGCGCCGCCATCTTGAAAAGTACAGAATCTGAGTCACAGCGGCCGCTTATTTTCCAAAAAGACAGAGAAAGAGGTTCCAGCTCCAAAACAGTGAGTACCGCTGAAAGTTTTTACAATTCAGCCCAAGTAAAGATGAACTTGTCGCATCAGTGAGCACAAATAAGAGACTTACTACACATTCTGCTACTGAGCATCTCGTTGCTAGGGGCAACGATAGGAATTTATATTAGAAATGTCTGACGACAGCGATAACGGCTCCCCCAGCCGAGGTGGATCACCCACAACCAGGCATATGATGCCACTGACCATGCCGTATTATTTTGGAGCACCCTGGCTCCCCCGCTACAAAGGTGAATCACATACCCTGAGAGAATTTAAAGGGAAAATGCTTGCTATGTTCCGGTTATATCCAGTGTCAACAGAACAGAAGGTGGAAATTCTCATTGGCCAGCTAGGGGGCGCTGCATTGAGAGAGGTAAAGTCATGGCCTCATTCAGAAAGAAAGACAGTAGAACAGATTCTTGAAAGACTACTGGTCACCTTTGAAACCAGGACGGTATCAGAATTAAAAATGTGCTTCTTTAGCAAGAAACAACAGCCCGGTGAGTCCCTTAGAGACTATGCTTTATCCCTACAGGAGGCACTGAGGGCCGTTATAGAAGTGGACCCACGTGAAGCACAGAATGCAGATAACACACTGCGGGAGCAGTTTATTGAAGGAGCTGAAACAAAGTCTCTGAAATGTCAACTAAAAATGCTGTCTGCTCAACATCCTGAAAGTACGTTCCTGGATTTTAAAGAATTGTCCATCAGAATCCTGGGGGTAGAACTCAACCAAGAATCAACCAAATTTGCTGTGTGTCCTGCTGACAGTTATGGAGATGCTAAGCTCATGTGTCCTGTGTCTCCAGGAAATACTCTCCTTGCTGCCTAGGGTGCACAAGTACAGATTCCAGATGCAGTGGCTGATTTAAAGGACCAAGTCGCAATCCTGACTAAGAGCTTGGAGAAGGTGTGTCATAAGCTTGAACAGTTAGAGATGCGTCCTCAGCCAGAGTGTGAGTCCCCACAGCATAGGAGTCGTCCTACTGACAGTGCGAGCAAGGGATACTACAGGAGATCTGGAAGATTGCCTACAGACAGGTTTGATACTCATGGAAGGCCCATCTGCAGACACTGCCACAAAAGTGGTCATGTGGAGAGAGAGTGCTGGCGGTCAAAAGAACATCCCTCGGGTGGAAGAACACTAGGTCCAGAAGATCCAAATTGGCTGACCAGGTATGTCGGGCCCCATCCATTAGTCACCATCCACATTAATGGGGTACCCCTTACAACTCTGCTGGACACTGGTTCGCAAGTCACCGCCATACAGAAAGCCATGTTTGAGAAATACTGTAGCAGCGACCTATTGATGCAGCCACCAGAAGTTTGGCTGAATGTTATTGCAAGCAATGGTCAGACAGTACCCCTGCAAGGTTACTGGGAACCCACCGTTCAAGTGGGAGAGACTAACCTAACACAGCAAGGTGTGATCGTAGTAAAGGTCCATGATGAAGACATGCCTCCAGTGGTGCTCGGAATGAACATCCTAAGGAATTTTTATGGGGAAATGCTAGATGCCCTACACCGATCCCTGCCAACAGCTTCACACTCTGCGCAGAAAGTAATCCAACAGACTATTCGTGTGCTGTGCGCTCAGCAGAAGTTTGCCAACGTCAGAGGAGAGATCTGCCGTGCCCGCATTAGAGATGTCCGTCCAGTGATCCTGAAACCCGGTACCGAAACCCTGCTGTGGTGCCATGCTCGCCCAGGGATACGAGGCCAAGACTACCAAGCTTTAGTAGAACCCCTCCATCATGAAGAACATCCTATGGTGCTTGCTGCAAGAAGTCTAGTGACCGTTTCCAACGGAAAGGTACCCATCCGCCTCTTGAATCTGAGTGACATCCCTGTGGAATTAAAGAAATACTACTCTGTTGCCCAGTTATTACAGGTCACATTCCAAGACATTGTGGAAGTTCCAACAGTTGCTGCCCAACAGTCCACTCAAATACAGAGTACACAAGAAGAGAATTCATCTACACCATGGTGGTCAGAAATTTGTGTTGGGGATATTTCCACGCCTGCTGAACAAATTGAAGGAGTATTGGAAGTCTCAAGAGAATACCATCAGGCCTTCAGTAAACATCCCCTGGACTTCGGGAAGACCAGCATAATGAAGCACAATATCCCAACTGGCTCTCATCCTCCAATTAAAGAGAGATACCGGCCCATACCACCCACTATGTACCAACCTGTCAAGAAGATGATAAAAGAAATGAAGGATGCCAAGGTGATTCGGGACAGTCACAGCCCTTGGGCTGCACCTATTGTCTTAGTCAAAAAGAAAGATGGCAAGATGCGATTCTGCGTAGACTACCGGAAAATTAACAATATAACCCACAAAGATGCCTATCCTCTACCACGCATAGAAGAGTCCTTGACTGCTTTGGGAAAAGCTGCTTATTTCTCCACCCTGGATTTGACAAGTGGGTACTGGCAGGTACCTATGGCCCCAGAAGACATTGAGAAGACAGCATTTACCACTCCCATGGGCCTATTTGAATTAAATTGCATGCCCTTTGGACTCTGTAACGCACCTGGAACTTTTCAGAGGTTGATGGAGCGCTGTCTGGGCCACAAGAACTTTGAGACTGTTCTGCTGTATTTGGATGACGTGATCATCTACTCTAAGTCCTATGAAGACCACCTACAACATCTGGCTGAGGTCTTCCAGGTTCTCATTAAGCATGGTCTCAAGGTGAAACCCTCCAAGTGCCATCTGCTGAAGCCACAAGTCAACTACTTGGGACACGTTGTTAGCTCTGAGGGTGTGATGCCTGACCCAGAAAAGATTGCTGTTGTGAAGGATTGGCCTACTCCCACCACAGTAA
Organism: Rhinoderma darwinii; assembly: GCF_050947455.1. NCBI lineage: Eukaryota > Metazoa > Chordata > Amphibia > Anura > Rhinodermatidae > Rhinoderma > Rhinoderma darwinii. The sequence continues at coordinate 623,310 of NW_027461847.1, read as the reverse complement.
AAGAGGTGAGAAGTTTCCTGGGATTCGCAGGTTATTACAGGCGCTTTATACACTATTTCGCCCAGATTGCAGAGCCTCTACAAGAGCTTCTTAGAGGACACTCAAAGGAACATCTGAAAAGACCAATTCCTATTGAATGGACTGAGGATCAAGAGATTGCCTTCCAGCTGCTGAAACAGAAGCTGATTGAGCCACCCATCCTTGGTTATCCAGACTACAGTCAACCTTTCTGCCTCTACACGGATGCCAGCAAGAAAGGTCTTGGAGCCATCCTGACCCAAATGCAAGAGGGAAGAGAACGGGTAATAGCCTTTGGCAGCCGAGGGCTTAAAGGGACTGAACGAAATGACCAAAATTACAGCTTGTTCAAATTGGAGTTCCTCGCGTTAGTGTGGGCTGTAACCGAGAAGTACAAAGACTACCTCGTGGCAACACCATTTGTGGTCTACACAGACAACAACCCCCTTGCACATCTGAACACAGCCAGGCTGGGAGCCCTAGAGCAAAGGTGGGCATCTCGTCTTGCAAACTACGACTTCGTGGTCAAGTACAGAACCGGCAAATCCAATGAGAATGCGGACGCATTATCCCGCCTGCCAACCGATGAAGTACCTGCTCAGAATGAAGAAGACTGGGAAGAAGTAGAAATGCCATCCTTCTACACCCGCTTCACACAGCAGAACACAATCACCATCATGGAGAAAGGACTTTGCTCGCAGCAACAGAGTTCAGAATCACTCCAAGAGAAGGAGCAATGGATTAAACTTCAAGCAGAGAGTCGGGTGATGGGAGAGCTGCAAGATTTTCTCGTTAGTAGAAGAGTACCTGAGAGACTTCGTCGTGGCAATGTAGACCCTGAATTAATCCGTCTCTGGAGACAGAGGAGACGACTCTTCATAAAAAAAGGTCTGATGCTACGCAGCGCTCTGGATCCCATCACTGGTGACCGTCTACATCAAGTAGTAGTACCCCGTCGAGATGCAAGAACAGTACTAGAAGCCTACCATGACAGATCGGGACACTTCGGTGTACAAAAAACAGAGGCCACAATCTGCAGACGCTTCTATTGGATAGGAATGCGTGAAGATATTGAGAATTGGTGCAGAGAGTGTCAAGCTTGTGCTCTAAGCAGAGGTGAAAAACATGATCAGAAGGCTCCATTACATCCCATCGTAAGTCACCGACCTTTGGAGATCGTGGCCATAGATCATGTCAAATTTGAGCCTAGCAGATCTGGATACACATATGCAATGACCATCATCGACCACTACACCAAGTTTGCGGTTGCAGTACCTGTCCGAGACTTGACAGCCAAAACCACTGCCGCTGTTTTCTGGAGATACTTCATGCTACCCTATGGATGTCCTGAGAAGATCCTGACTGACAGAGGGTCAGCATTTGAATCTCAGCTATTCCAAGAACTGTGTTCTCTCTACAGTTGTCAGAAGCTCTGTACAACAGCTTACCACCCACAAGGCAATGGCCTCTGTGAAAAGATGAACCAGACGCTTATAGAGATGCTGAGGACTGTGCCATCTCACAGGAGGACTAATTGGCCAACCCTGCTACCAGAGTTAGTTTACATGTACAACAACACTGTACACTGTTCCACTGGGTACACTCCCTACTACCTCATGTTTGTTCGTCAGGGCAAATTACCAGCTGACTTAGACCTGGATGTGTCAGTGCCTGATGCCATCAACCCGTTGCCACGAACCGATTGGGTGAGTGACCACCAGAGACGTCTGGCTGATGCCAACAAAATAGTTGAAAGTCGAATGGAGGAAGCCCGCAAGAAGCAACAAATGGACTTTGACTTGCATGCTAGAGCCGAGCCTTTTCAGATTGGTGATCATGTTTGGCTCAAGAATAATCACAGAACGAGCAAACTGGACACCAAGTGGGAAACAGAACCGTACACCATCAAAGCCATCCCATATCCTGACACAGCCGTGTACGAAATAGTGAAAGAAGGCCGAGCACCTCAAGTAGTCCATCGTAACAGACTTAAATTGTGTCAAAAAGAGTTTGTTCCTGCAGAGGCTGAAATCGTTGAGAAACCTCCTGTTGTTGAGAAACTTTTACCGTCACCAGAGACACAGATGCCTGTTTTTTCTCCTTTGGATTGGTTCTTTGGGCCTTTAATTTCCTTCATTGTCCCTGACAAAAGTGTTCCGGATCAAGTTGAGACTCCGATAACATCACAGCCAGGGTCTTCAGCCAGCCCAGAGCAACAGATGAACCCAGAACCAACTTTCTTCGAGGAAGAACCTATTAGAAGACCAGAGAGGAGCACCACGGGTAAATTACCCGCCAGGTATCTCGACTAACTGTTTCATCATAGAATTGAACATTTTCTCTACCTCATACTTTTTACTTGAACATTGAATGACTTTGCTATATTTACCCAAGTTATTCCGTGCCGAACTTTTGGACACTGTCCCGGTTGGGTTAAGAACTCTTGTACCCCACAAGTTTATATGAGGAATCCACATCCCTGTTCCCCAACAGTTGATACAGGAACTTTACATTGAACAAGAGTCGTCGCCCATATTCCTTATTCTAGTGCCTTAAAGGACTGATGAGACTCTTCGTGAAAGTAATATATTGCACTGTTTTAATATATGCTTGATATGTGCCTGACTTTTCCATTCCTAGGGTTGCAGTTCCTCCATCGTTGCAGACGCCGAGGACGGCTTTTGTTAAAGCAGGGGTGTATATAGTGTCCTGACAATACCATAGAGGAGTATTGGTTACATTGTAATGCATTGAACATAATGTTATATGTTGTGTTATGCTGCCACCTAGTGATGCAGAATTGTCATTACAATCTATTTTTCCAGCCTGTAAAGGGTGTGGCTGGAGAGGAGGGTCTGAGGCGATTCCCATGAGGCTTTGCAGCAGAACGTTGTAGAGGAGTCGGTTCCAGGAGAGGAACGAGGGAAGGCAGCCTGTGAGGAGAGCTGAGATAATACTGGGCCTCACAGCATATTTAGTTCAGAAAGCTTCTGGCCTGAACTAGAAATTAATACAGGGAAACAAACCTGCTTAAAGAGAAGGAAAGCAAGAGAGAAGAAAGTTCATTTTGCTGCTTGCAGATAGGAAACTGTCTCCGCCTGACTCATCCCGCCTGCCCTAGCTGGATAATAACTTCTATGTGGAGCCAAGCTGCAGCCTGCAATCTTCCAGTAAAGAAACTGTGAGTTATTATTATACCAAGTTACATCACCGTCTCCTGCGTGTTACTCTGCACTGCACCCACTAACAACAAGGGCACCCCATATCCCATCCACCAGGAGACAGCACCACAGGGCGTGCCCCAGGGGGAATCAACAACTACCACCCATACATATGCAGATCCCCCTCCTTCACTGTGCCAGCTCCGCAGGAGTGTGAGAGGACTACAGCCACCGTGAGTACTACAACTCCCAACATTGGTCTCCGCACTTTCCCTCATCCCCATCGGGCTGTTGCACGTACATATGTCTCTATGTTAGTGTATATATATATTTATGCCTCTGTGTGTGTTTATATATGTGTGGGTATAGTCAGGGCCGTCGTCAGCACCCGGCGAACCCGGGCAAGTTCCGGGGCCCATTACCCTTGGGGGGGCCCACTCGGCCGCCGGGTGCTGTCACTGCTGTCATCACGGTATCACTGTCCATATATGGACAGTCCGTGAAAATCATGGACAGTCCGTGAAATGAGAGGACTTTTGGCAACTGTCCGGAATAAAAAGAATGCGTCCGTGATTTCTATATTTTTTTGTTGTGCAAGGAGCTGCGCATATGCAAGTTGTGGCTGCGTGATGACCTCTCATGTAGAACATTGTTAGCAGCCTTCCCAGCCTCCGCGCACCACGTCTCGTGTGTAGTACTAGCAGGGGTCTCCTGCCCGCCAGAGAGGACAACGGAGAGGAGGAAATTCGACAGCGGAGAGAGTGCGGCTTGGCTGGGACCTGACAGGTGACACAGGAGAATCTATGCAGAACAGGACGCTGGGCTGCCGTTACTTCAGCTTGTACTGCTGATATGTGAAGCCCCTGCCCGGTGGCTTGCTCTGTATCTAATTCACTGCCCAGCAGCTGTACAGGTCAGCAGCACCCGGCTCCTTCACTGTGTCTGCACCACTGACCCGCATAGCTGCTGCTAACCCTGTACAGCCCAGCAGGGGCGTAGCTAAAGGCTCATGGGCCCTGGTGCAAAAATTCAGCTTGGCCCCCCCCCCCCTCCCCCGCAACTTCACTTTATGGCCGTGGCCCACCTATAACTTACAGCTGCATTGCTGGGTTTCTTAAGTGAACCATTGATGCAGCATTAGCAGCCAGAGGCGTTGCAACGGTCAGAAAAGATCATGGGCACAAAGTCAAAGACATATACTTTGTACCGCCCATACCCCTAAATAATGCAGCTCCCAATAAGTGTCAAATACCAGTTCTACACAGTGAATAGTGAGCATAGTACAGTTACATCCAGTGACTTACATGTGACTTCTCTTCTCGACTTCTTCCAAGTTCCAGTCATGACTCGTTTTTGCGCACACACTTCCTATTCTGTAGCTACCCGCAGTGCTTCTACAGAGTTAGGCTATGTTCACACAGGGCGGAAACGCTGTGGCGCAGGGAATTCTGGACGAAAAACCGCACCAAATTGTGGTGCAGTTTTTCGGCCGCAAAGACCGCTGCGGAAAATGAAACATAAAAATGTGATACTTTTACATAGCCATGGCGACGCATCCCTCTGCTGTCCTGCATGCTGGTCGCCTGGGATGATGTTTTATCCCATACGACCGATGCAGCCTCTGATTGGGTGTAACAGTCACATGGGATGTCCCAGGAGGCCGGCCTGGATGAAGAAACACAGAATTCTGGATAAGTATACGTTTTGGGTTTAATCGCTGCTTTTCCACCACAAAAAAACAGCTGCTATTTGTTGCGGGTTTTACATTCCCATTGATTTAAATGGAGAAAACACGTAAAAAAAATAAATCAATTGACATGTTGCGGATTAAAAATCGCACCGCAGGTAAATTTCTGAGCAGATTTTCCGCTCGTCATTTACACAGCGTGTGGAGGAGATGTGATTATCTCATCCACTCTGCTACTACTGTATTATCCTGCAGATTTTTCAGTACGAAAGCGGCGATACCAAATAAGTATAGTTTCTTAATTTTCCCTACGTTTGCACAATAATAATCGCCACATTCCAAGAGACCTAACCTTTTTTATTTTTCCGCCTATATAGCCATATGTGGTCTTGTTTTTTGCACGACAAAGTGTAGTTTGCGTTGGCACTATTTTGCGTCACGTGGAACTTATTGATCAACTTTTATTTTATTTTATTGGGGGGGAAATAAAAAGAAAATGCATTTTTGCTGTTGTGTTTTTTAAGTGTTTTTGTCTGCCATTCACCTGGCGGTTTAATTAATGTGTTAACTTTATTGCTCGAGTTATGATCATGGCGATACCTTATGTGTATTTTTTTTTCACACTTTAAGGGGTTAAACTGCCAGAATTGTTCTCTACAATTTCGGCAGGAGCCAGGCTGTGTCTAGTCTTATAGGTACACTGGCAGTACTCACAAGATCCAAGAGACTAATATATCAGTCACGATGCGGGAACTAGCACCTGCTTGTGACTGATATTGTTCATCGTTAAGGGGTTAAAGGTACGGTATTCTTATCTTGGGCATTTATGGAATACGCATAGGATATATGCCATAAATGCCTAAAAAGTGCTGGTCTCACCTATGTGATCGTCACCTATCAGCAGAATTCTTCATACACTTCAATAGGGAGGTGGTTGCGCTTGCGTGCAGCCATATCTCCACTGAAGTATATGGAGATTACGGCGGGCAGGAATTGGCGGACAGGGGTCTGCTGATGGGTGAGGATCCCATAGGTGGTACTTATGGCATATACTGTAAATAGGAATACCTCTTTAAGAAAGTAATAACATACTTGTTGAATACAATTGGTGAGGAGAACTACAACTCACAGCAGGTCCTGAAAACCTACAGGTATCATGGCATGCGTGGAGTTATAGTTCCCCATGCAGGGGAAGGGCATAACAGACAGTAGTTTCTTTGCAAAGTACTGGGGACACACTTTTTTCTTATAAGCTGCTGCAGTGCTGCCTGGCTCTTACCTTGGAGTCTGACTATTTCTCTGCTCAGCTCTGTGAGCCGTGATGCAATATGATTGGACCGGGGGAGGGGGGTTGAAAAGTTAAATCCACCAGGACTCATGAGGCACCTCCTGCTGCTGCTAGGACCACGACAATTCCCCCCTATACAGTGCACAGTCTACATGCTGGCCGCCGTGTACACAGCCTAGTGCAGACTAGTGCGGGCCCCCCTGGCTTGCGGGCCCGGTCGCAACTGCGACCACTGCGACCCCTATAGCTACGCCACTGGTCGGAATGCTTTTAGCTATCCAAGCGATTCTGAGATTGTTTTCTCGTGACACATTGGACTTGATTAGAGATGAGCGAACCGGGACAACCGAACCCGGTTTTGGTCCGAACATCCGGAAAAGTTCGGTTCGCAGCGAATCCGAACTTCACCGGGTTCGGCCGAACCCGTTTTGACCGAACCCGTTCAAAAATATTATACAAATCGGCAGCCACTTGTCTCTATCAATCACTGATAGAGAAAAGAGGCTGCTGATTAAAAATAAAATAAAAAGCATTTCATACGTACCCGGTCGTTGTCTTGGTGACGAGTCCCTCTTCTTAGTACAGTCCGACCTTCTTTTTTGACGCGGCAGCCTGTGATTGGCTGCAGAGGCCTCTGCAGCCTGTGATTGGCTGCAGAGGCCTCTGCAGCCTGTGATTGGCTGCAGCGGTCACATGGGCTGTATTGTCATCCAGGAATGTCGGACCAGATGTCGAGAGGGAACGGCCAGGAGACCGGACTGGAGGAAGCAGAAAGTTCTCGGTAAGTATGAACGTCTTTTTTTTTTACAGGTTACTCTATATTCTGATCGGTAGTCACTGTCCAGGGTGCTGAAACAGTTACTGCCGATCAGTTAACTCTTTCAGCACCCTGGACAGTGACTATTTACTGACGTCGCCTAGCAACGCTGCCGTAATGACGGGTGCACACATGTAGCCACCCGTCATTACGGGGCTTCATGCACACGACCGTAAATACACCCGTTATTACGTGTCGTAATTATGACCCGAAATAGCGGGCCCATAGACTTCTGTTAGCCACGGGTACCTTCCCGTTTTCTCACGGGAAGGTGCCCGTGCCGTTAAAAAGATAGAACATGTTCTATTTTTTTATTTTACGGGCCGTGCTCCTATACTTTATAATGGGAGCACGGCTCGGAAAAACGACCGGCTGCCCGTGGCCGGCCGTGCGCATCTCCTGAAATACTCTGTGCTGCCTTAAACTCTGTGGACAGGTCAGGATCCTGTTTCCTTTAAATGCTGCTAGGGAACCCGCTCGATCCACTATATAAGGCTGCGCTACAGTGCAGCATTTAAAAGAAACAGGATCCTGACCTGTCCACAGAGTTTAAGGCAGCACAGAGTATTTCAGGAGATGAGCGTGCAGATTCAGTGCTGCTGTGAACTCTGCCAATCATGTGAAGGTGTTATTGAGGACAGGAGTGGAGGCGAGGTAACAGACTGAGAGCTACGTAATGGTAAGAGCAGAGTTCACAGCAGCACAGAATCTGCACGCTCCTCTCCTGAAATACTCTGTGCTGCTGTGAACTCTGCTCTTACCATTACGTAGCTCAGTCTGTTACCTCTCCACCACTCCTGTCCTCAATAACACCTTCACATGATTGGCAAGTCACCACCCCGCACAAGATCCGCACGCTCATCTCCTGAAATACTCTGTGCTGCTGTGAACTCTGCTCTTACCATTACGTGGTGACTTACCAATCATGTGAAGGTGTTATTGAGGACAGGAGTGGAGGAGAGGTAACAGACTGAGAGCTACGTAATGGTAAGAGCAGAGTTCACAGCAGCACTGAATCTGCACGCTCATCTCCTGAAATACTCTGTGCTGCCTTAAACTCTGTGGACAGGTCAGGATCCTGTTTCTTTTAAATGCTGCACTGTAGCTTAGCCTTATATAGTGGATCGAGCAGGTTCCCCAGCAGCATTTAAAAGAAACAGGATCCTGACCTGTCCACAGAGTTTAAGGCAGCGCAGCACAGAGTATTTCAGGAGAGGAGCGTGTGATTGGCTGCAGAGGCCGGTGCACCCTGTGATTGGCTGCAGAGGCCGCTGCAGCCTGTGATTGGCTGCAGAGGCCGTCACGTGGGATGAAGCGTCATCCCTGGAGGCCGGCCTTCTGACGTCATCCTGACGTGCGTGACCGCCACTACAGCCTGTGATTGGCTGCAGCGGTGACATGGTTGAAACGTCATCGCTAGAGGCCGGACAGGAGGAATGTAAGTATGAACGTATAATTTTTTTTTTTTATTACATTAAAATTTTATTTTCCGCGCTCCGAGCATGTACTGTCAAGGTTGCTGAAAGAGTTAGTGCAGCCCATTAACTCTATCAGCACCCTGGACAGTACCATGCTCGGCGCACGGAAATTACAGGTTTGGTCCGAACTAGTTCGGTCCGAATCGAACTTTTTTGTGAAATTCGGCGAACTAGCCGAACCGAACTTTTTCTAGGACGTTACAAGGCTTTGAACTTTAACAGCAATTTCTCACATTCTCAAGAAAATTTCAAAAAGCTATTTTTACAGGGGCCAGTTCACTTGTGAAGTGGCTTTGAGGGCCTTATATATTGGAAACCCAAAAAAAGTCACCCCATTTTGAAAACTTCACCCCTCAAAGTATTCAAAACAGCATTTAGAAAATTTCTTAACCCTTTAAACTTTTCACAGGAATTAAAGCAATGTAGGGGTGAAATTTACAAATTTCATATTTTTTGGCAGAAATTAATTTGTAATCCAATTTTCTTTATAACACAGAAAGTTTTACCATAGAAATGCAACCCAATATTTATTGCCCAGATTCTGCAGTTTTAGGAAATATCCCACATGTGGCCGTAGCGTGCTTCTGGACTGAAGCACCGGCCTCTCAAGCAAAGGAGCACCTAGTGGATTTTGGGGCCTTATTTTTATTCGAATATATTTTAGGCACCATGTCAGTAAAACAATACCCCACATGTGGCAATAAACGGCTGTTTGGACACATAGCAGGGCTTAGAAAGGATGGAGCACCATTTGGCTTTTGGAGTTCACATTTAGCAGGAATGGTTTGCGGAGGCCATGTCACATTTAGTAAGCCCATGAGGGGACAAAACAGTGGAAACCCCCCACAAGTGACCCCATTTTGGAAACTATACCCATTGAGGAAATTATCTACGGGTATGCTGAGCATTTTGACCCCCCCCCCCAGGTTTTTTGCAGAAATTATTGGAAGTAGGCCCTGAAAATAAAAATCTACATTTTTTCAAAGAAAATGTAGGTTTAGCTAATTTTTTCTAATTTCCACAAGGACTGAAGGAGAAAAAGCAACACATGATTTGTAAAGCAATTTCTTTAGAGTAAAACAGTACCCCACATGTGGTAAAAAACGGCTGTTTGGACACACGGCAGGGCTTAGTAGGGATGCAGCACCATTTGGCTTTTGGAGTTCACATTTAGCAGGAATGGTTTGCGGAGGCCATGTCACATTTACAAAGCCCCTGAGGGGATAAAACAGTGGAAACCCCCCACAAGTGACCTCATTTTGGAAATTACACCCATTGAGGAAATTTTCTAGGGGTATACTGAGCGTTTTGACCACACAGGTTTTTTGCAGAAATTATTGGAAGTAGGCCCTGAAAATAAAAATCTACATTTTTTCAAAGAAAATGTAGGTTTAGCTAATTTTTTCTCATTTCCACAAGTACTGAAGGAGAAAAAGCACCACAAAATTTGTAAAGCAATTTCTCTCGAGTAAAACAGTAATAACCGGCTGTTTGGACACACGGCAGGGCTTAGAATGGAAAGAGCGCTATTTGGCTTTTGGAGATCACATTTAGCAGGAATGGTTTGCGGAGGCCATGTCGCATTTGCAAAGCCCCTGAGGGGACAAAACAATGAAAATGTCCAAAAAGTGACTCCATTTAGGAAACTACACCCCTTGAAGAATCCATCTAGGAGTATTGTGAGCATTTTGACCCCATAGATGTTTCATAGAATTTATTAGAATTGGGCAGTGAAAATAAAAACAATCCTTTTTCTTAAATAAGACGTAGCTTTACCGCAAAATTTTTTGTTTTCTCAACAAATAAAGGAAAAAAAGAACACCACATTTGTAAAGCAATTTTTCCCGAGTATGGCAATACCCCATATGTGGTCATAAACTGATGTTTAAATACAGGAAGAAAAAACGGGATACTACCTTGGCAACCCCTTGGGAGTTTGCGTTGGGATTGGCAGCAGCTTTTCTACTACGAATTACATGCCGGTAATTTAAAACCTTGGAGGTGAGCATATATGTGCGTTATCTCCGCTCATTATTTATTGATACCACAAGTTTGGCGCCGTGTGCTTTTTGTTTCACTTTTAGTATAAACTGCTGTTTGGGCACACGGCAAGGCTCAGAAAGGAAAGAGCGCCATTTGGAGTGCAGATTTTGCTGGATTGGTTTCTGGGCGCCTGTGGGACTAAAACTGTGGAAACCCCCCAGAAGTGAACACATTTTGGAAACTACACCCCTCGATGCATTTACCTAGGGGTGTAGTAAGCATGTTAACCCTGCAGGTGTTTTGTAGAAATTAGTGTGCAATCAATGTTGCATAGTGAAAATTGGATTTTTTTTTCCATAGATATGCCATTATGTGGTGTTCAGCTTGTGCCACCATAACAAGACAGCTCTCTAATTATTCTGCTGGGTTTCCTGGTTTTAGAAACACCCTTCATGTGGCTCTAATCTTTTGCCTGGACATTCGACCAGGCTCAGGCGTGAAAGCGTATCATGCGAAATCGAGGCCTAATTTGGCGATTTATAAAGTATTGGTTCACAATTGCAGAGTCTCAGATGTGAAATAATAAAAAGAAACCCCTGAGAAGTGACCCCATTTGGAAATCGCACCCCTCAAGGCATTTATTAAGGGGTGTAGTGAGCATTTTCATCCCACAGGTCTTTTCCATAAATGATTGCGCTGCGGATGGTGCACAGTAAAAATTAATATTTTTCCCTAGATATGCCATTTCAGTGGCAAATATGTCATGCCCAGCTTATGCCATTGGAGACACACACCCCAAAAATTGTTAAAAGGGTTCTCCCGGGTATGACATTGCCATAAATTTGGAAGGAAACTGTTGTTTGGGCACACTGTAGGGTTCAGATGGGTGGGAGCGCCATTTGGCTTTTGGAGCGTGGAATTTGTTTGGTAATAGTTTTGTTTGGAGTCTTACTGGTGTTTCCGTTTATAATGTGGTGCATATGTGAGCTGGGCAGAGTACATCAGGGGCATAGTCAGGGGGTACAATAATCGGGTAAAAAAAACGATAAAATAATCCATAGATGTGTGTTACGCTGTGAAGCAATCATTTCTACAGAGGCCAGTGTCGCACTGATATATGGCGTCCTTTCTTATGCCCCTTTTGGTCCACACTCCGCACATTTGCAGTTTGGGGAATTTTGCTGTGAAGTGTTGTCCTGGTATAAAACGGGCACCCTCGCTTCCAGCAGATATGTTTTGTCGTGGAAATACATCGCTCAAAATATATCAGACTGAAATTTATACGAGTCCCAACAGACTCTCAAGGCCAGACTCCATTAGTCAGAATCCTAATTAGGATATTTCACCGATATATATCGAGAGAGGAGAAGAAAACACACAGACACGCTGATATGTTCAAAATGCTCCTCTGAAGGATTTATTAGCAAACTCAAACTGTTAAACTGAAATTCAGAAGGGGTGTCGGCTTGAGGTAAACCAATCAGAGACAATGTAACAATATTTGTTATTCAGTAAAACGCATACAATAAAATACATCATTATAATTCTTCACACATTATGTTTACAAGTGTCTTATCTCTCTCTTGGACAGAATGTCCTCGTGGAGATGGGGGAGACCTTCCCTCACGCATACTTGCCATCCTCCCATCTCACTCCCTGTCCATCTTCGCATGGGAACCAAGGTCAAAGATAAAACATACGAAATCAACATTACTTGTATTAAAGGAACAATGACTTTTCTATTCACTACAAAAGAACCAAGATGGGAATTCCAGACAAGATGGGAACTCCAGACAAGATGGGAACTCCAGACAAGACGCGGCTGCACGAAACTAAATCATTTAAACATTATCATCACTTTCACATATTACATATCTTAGTAATTCTGCATCCTGCTTGATAATTCACAATGTAATTTCATACAGAGAATATAAGCAAATAAATCATAATTCACAGTTTGGGCCCTCCCCTTCCTGGTTCCCTAATTTTAGATTCTTGATAAATCGCCTCTTGAAACAGAAGAAATGTTCCCCTCGGGCACAACTGCATATTTTTTATTTCCTGACTTATTGGAGCCATAACTAATTTTATTTTTTCATAGACGTAGCGGTATGAGGGCTGTTTTTTTGCGGGACGAGCTGTAGCGATTATTGGTACCATTTTGGGGTGCATGCAACTTTTTGATCGCCTTTTATCCTATTTTTTGGGATGCCAGGTAAACAAAAAAAGGCATTTCTGGCACAGCTTTTTTAGTTTTTTTTATACAGTGTTCACCATGCGTTATAAATTACATGTTAACTTTATTCTGTGGGTCAGTACGATTCCGGCGATACCTAATTTATAGAACTTTTTTATGTTTTACAACTTTTTGCACAATAAAATTACTTTTGTAAAAATAATGTATTTTTTCTGTCGTCAAGTTGTGAGAACCATAACTTTTGAATTTTTTTGTCGACGGAGCTGTATGAGGGCTTATTTTTTACGAGACAAGCTATAGGTTTTATAGGTACCCTTTTTGGATACGTGCGACTTTTTGATCACTTTTTATTCTAATATTTATAGAGCAAAGTGACCAAGAAACAGAAACTCGGGTATAGTTTTTTACTGTTTTTTTTTACGCTGTTCACCGCGTGCAATAAATAATATAATATTTTTATACCTCAGGTTGTTACGGTCGTGGCGATACCAAATACGTATGGTTTATTTATTTTTTTTAATAATAATATAGGACTTGATAAGAGAAAAAGGGCGATTGTGTCTTATTTTATTACTTGAAACTTTTATTGTTTTCAAACTTTTATTTTTTTTCACTTTTTTTTACACTTTTTTATACTTTCTTTTACACTTTTTTTCAAGTCCCAATAGGGGACTTGAAGTTCCAACTGTCTGATGTTTTTTTTCTAATACATTGCACTATCTACAAAGTGCAATGTATTAGATCTGTCAGTTGTTCACTGACAGCAAGCCGATTAGGCTTCGCCTCCCGGCAGGGCCTAATCGGCTTCCGTAATGGCAGAGCAGGAGGCTATTGTGTCTCCTGTTGCCATAGCAGCAGTCGCCAGTCCTGATTGCCTGTCAGGGCTGGTGATCTGCTAGTAACCACTACGATGCACCAATCGCTTTCGATTGCTGCATCGAAGGGGTTAATGGCAGGGATCGGAGCTACCTCCGGTTCCTGCCATTACAGGTTGATGTCAGCTGTAACATCCAGCTGACTTCCACCGCTGATGACGCCGGATCAGTTCCTGAGCCGGCGCCATCTTGTCGGCGGCCATGGAAGCCGATCAGGCTCCGCCGCCGGGCGGATCTTGACCGACTTCCGTGCTAGGCAGACCGGGAGGCCAGTATTAGGCCTCCGGTTGCCATTGCAGCCAACGGAGCCCCGGCAATGTCATTACCGGGGTTCCAATGAGCTGCAAACACCTTAAGTGCAGCACTCGCGTTTGAGCGCTGCACTTAAGGGGTTAATGGCGAGGATCAAAGCTAATTTCGGTCCCCGCCATTACAGCTGGATGTCAGCTGTAAGATACAGCTGAGATCCGGCGATGATGGCACCCAGGGGCGTAGCTAGGGGGGCAGGCGGGGCATGTGCCCCGGGCGCAGCTTAGAGGGGGGCGTCAGCGCCACCTCCTCCTGCACTATAATTGTACCTGTGTCTATAGGACACAGGTACAATTAGAAGCAATGAATGACCAGGCACGTTCCGTGGCCGGCTATTCAGCGCCTTTCCACGAGTGAAGTAACTGGTACCTTTTGTACCAGTGGAGCTTCCGTCGATGAAAGGCGCTGAGTGACAGGGAAAGTCATTCTGCCCAGCCAATCAGCGCCTTTCATAGACGCTGCGTTCAACCCTCAGGAGACCTGCGCAGAAGAGAGCAGGTCTCCATGGCTGCCGGACGGCGTGGGAGCGGGATTAAGGTGAGTTTAAAAATATATATATATATTTTTTAATTGTAATAAAAGTGTGTGGCTGTATCTACGGGGGGGGGGACGACTTTGTCTACACAGGGGGACTTTGTCTACACGGGGGGACGCCTTTATCTACAAGGGGGACTTTATCTACACAGGGGGGGGCTTTATCTACGGAGGGGGGACTTTATCTACACGGGGGGCTTTATCTACAGGGGTGGGCTATATCAAGGGAACTATATCTACAGGTGGGCTATATCTACAGGGGGGCTATATATACAGGGGGGCTATATCTACAGGGGAGGCTATATATCCAGGGGTGGGATATATCCAGGGGTGGGCTATATCCAGGAGAACTATATCTACAGGTGGGCTATATCTACGGGGGGGCTTTATCTACACGTGGGGGGCTTTATCTACACGTGGGGTGTCTATCTACAGGGGGGGCTATATACTGGGGTGGGCTATCTATGGAGCACCATATACAGGGGTGGGCTATAGCTACAGGTGGGGCTATATAGTATGTAGCCCCCTGTAGATATAGCCCCCCTGTAGATATATCCCACCCCTGTATATAGTCCCCCTGTAGATATAACCCACTCCTGTAGATATAGCCCACCCCTGTAGATATAGCCCACCCCTGTAGATATAGTCCCCCTGTATATAGCCCACCCCTGGATATAGCCCACCCCTGGATATAGCCCACCCCTGGATATATCCCACCCCTGTAGATATAGCCCCCCTGTAGATATAGCCCCCTGTAGATATAGTCCCCCTGTAGATATAGCCCCCCTGTAGATATAGCCCCCCTGTAGATATAGTTCTCCTGGATATAGCCCACCCCTGGATATATCCCACCCCTGGATATATAGCCCCCCTGTATATATAGCGCCCCTGTAGATATAGCCCACCTGTAGATATAGTCCCCCTTGATATAGCCCACCCCTGAAGATATAGCCCACCCCTGAAGATATAGCCCCCCTGAAGATATAGCCCCCTTGTAGATATAGCCCCCTGTAGATATAGCCCCCTGTAGATATAGCCCCCCTGTAGATATAGTCCCCCAGTAGATATAGTCCCCCAGTATATATAGTCCCCCAGTAGATATAGCCCAACCCTGTATATAGCCCAACCCTGTATATATAGCCCACCCCTGGATATAGCCCACCCCTGGATATAGCACACCCCCTGAATATAGCCCACCCCCTGGATATAGCCCACCCCTGTAGATAGCCCACCCCTGTAGATATAGCCCCCCTGTAGATATAGTCCCCCAGTAGATATAGTCCCCCAGTAAATATAGTCCCCCAGTAGATATAGCCCAACCCTGTATATAGCCCAACCCTGTATATATAGCCCACCCCTGAATATAGCCCACCCACTTAATATAGCCCACCCCCTGGATATAGCCCACCCCTGGATATAGCCCCCCCTGTAGATATAGCCCACCCCCCCCCCCCTGTAGATAGCCCACCCCTGTAGATAGCCCACCCCTGTAGATATAGTCCCCCTGTAGATATAGTCCCCCTGTAGATATAGTCCCCCTGTAGATATAGCCCACCCCTGTATATATAGCCCACCCCTGGATATAGCCCACCCCTGGATATAGCCCACCCCTGGATATAGCCCACCCCTGGATATAGCCCACCCCTGGATATAGCCCACCCCTGGATATAGCCACCCCCTCTAGATCTAGCCTCCCCTGTAGATCTAACCCCCCCTGTAGATAGCCCACCCCTGTATAGCCCACCCCTGTAGATAAAGCCCACCCCTGTAGATATAGCCCCCAAGTAGATATAGCCCACCCCTGTAGATAGCCCACCCTGTAGATAGCCCACCCCTGTAGATATAGTCCCCCTGTAGACATAGTCCCCCTGTAGATATAGTCCACCCCTGTATATAGTCCCCCTGTAGATATAGCCCACCCATGTATATAGTATCCCACAAATAGCTCCCCCTATAGTGTTCCACAGAAAGCCCACCCCTGTATATAGTATATACAGGGGTGGGCTATCTGTGGAGCACTATATACAGGGGTGGACTATCTAGTGGAGCACTATATACAGGGGTGGACTATATGTACAGGGGGGCTATATACAGGGGTGGGCTATCTGTGAAACACTATATACAGGGGTGGACTATATGTGGAGCACTATATACAAGGGTGGACTATATGTGGAACACTATATACAGGGGTGGGCTATATCTACAGGGGGCTACATACAGGGTTGGGCTATCTGTGAAGCACTATATACAGGGGTCGGCTATATCTACAGGGGGGCTATATACAGGGGTGGGCTATATCTACAGGGGGCTATATACAGGGGTGGGCTATCTGTAGAGCACTATATACAGGGCTGGGCTATATGTACAGGGGGCTATATACAGGGGTGGGCTATCTGTAGAGCACTATAGGGGGAGTTATTTGTGGGACACTATATACAGGGGTGGGCTATATGGGGGCACTGTCTACAGGGGGCTCTATGGCAAGCACTATCTACAGGGGGCACTATCTACAGGGGGCTCTATGGCAGGCACTATCTACAGGGTGCACAGTGTGAGTGGGACACAGTGTATGGTGCTATTATAATTAGAGGTGCAGTGTATGACACTATTATATTTAGGGGCGTAGTGTGTGGTAAAATGATAACTTTATATTTATTTATAGGTGCAGAAATGTTGGAAAAGTGAGAAGCTGAAGACATGTGAGCGGAAAACTGCAGAAATGGTCTGTGACCGGGAGAATTCATCATAGAGGTCTGGACCGGATGGAGAAAAATAACTAGAATCTGAGACGTCACCGGTGAGTCACTTAATGTAAATGTTTATTCTGCCTCTAATCAGCACTGTAGTTACTGTATGATCTGCAGTGAGATGATGGGTGGTAGGATTATGATAGGATTTATTTTTTGTGAAACAGCATCTCCCAGCATATCCTTACCATTGTTCGGGCCATGCTGGGAGCTGTAGTTTTACACCGTACACACCTATACGGCAGGGGTTGCACTAAATTGAGCTGTATTTGTGCTGGTGTAGTATATATGTACTGAGCTTGCTACTGGGGCTGTATATATGTACTGAGCTTGGTTCTGGTGTTGTGTATAGAACCATATTGCTTGTAAAATGTACAAATGTTTTTATGCTCGCGTTACATAAAAAGAAATGTGGAAAAGAAATGACACGTCGATTGGTAGAGAAAACAAACACGGCGAGGGGGAAGGAGATGTCGGGAAAGAGGTTGGGGGGGGGGGGGGCGCCAAACTGAATCTTTGCCCTGGGTGCTGGAGAACCTAGCTACGCCTCTGATGGCACCGACTCAGCTTCTGAGCCGGTGACAAACATTTGGCGTATGGATACGGCAATTTGCGGGAAGTCATAACTTTCCATGGCGTACCCATACGGCAAATGTCGGGAAGGGGTTAATGTAAGGATGTGTACACTTAATTGTGCAGCAACGCTTGTTGTCTCCATTCTATGTCAGTGTGGGAAGTAGATGTCCGGCCTTATGATTTTGTGATATGTGATAGACCCAGAATCCCAATCACCAAACCAAAGAATGTAAAATAAAGACACAAAACATTATAATTGGGTGTTAAATGGTCAAAACGTTTATTATATTATATGACCAAACCCAAAATGGCAAACCTCCGACTCACGAAGAGTCACCCTCCAGCACGCAGGAAAGGAAAAACCCCCTGTGGGGGAAACCTCTAGGGAAACCATGGCTGGAGGATTGCCCTTCCTCTGGGCTTAGAAGGTGCCAAAATATCATTTGTAACAGAATTTGTACGTTTTCTCCGATTTTCAAGGAAAGACAATACAATGAACGAACGACATAAAACACATAAATCGGCTGATCTGGTTGGCTAGGCGGATGTCTCTCTTCCTGGGCACCCATTAAAATGAATGGGCGATCCACGGATGAGACGGGTCTTCCAGATGCCTCCTTGTAGCATCTGTCTCCGCTCCGGCTAATAGAGAGGCATCTCCTGCTGGAAACCCCCCTCTATTACAGACAACCCGTATGAAGAGGATGGCATCACTGTGATGAAGAAGTGGTCTGGGGTGAAGGGTTTCCCTGCTAGAACCTACAAATTACATCAGGTCGGCATTGGTGGGGAAGTCAAGCTCAAGGTCCTCGGTCCCATCCAATATGGCGCTGAATGTGGCAGTAAAACCTTCTAATATGGAATCTTCTTTATGTCATAAACATTTGTATTTATGACATCAGCGCATTCATCATCATTACTACAGGAGTTTATTACCACTGCCGCCTCGTTCATTGTGACGTCACCCACAGTGGTCTGAAGTGTTAACCCTTTACTGACTGGCAGTGTACTTACCACAGAGGCCATAAAGCTGAATAGAACATATCAGCGGCCATAAAGGAAAAGGGATAATGCAGGGAGCATCTCCGCACAAGAACAATCCATGACAAAGGGTTGTCCAGGATTAGAGAACTTGTCTGCTTTCTCCAAAAACCAGCACCACACCTGTCCATAGGTTGTGTGTGGTATTACAGCTCATTACCATTCACTTCAATGGAGCAAACCTGCAATACCAGATACAACCTGTGGATAGGTGTGGTGCTGTTTTTGGAAGAATATTTTTATATTTTTCTAATCCTGCACAGCCCCTGTTAGAAATAGTTCAAAAAAAGGGGGGAGAAAAGAAATAAAAAAAAGGTAAAAAGAGGAACTCTGAGGTAAAAGAAATCAAACTGGACTGAAAGGAGTCTGCTGGAGGTGCCAGATGGAAAGACAGATTTCTGCCCTGGGGACCAGATTAGTTGAAATGTATCTTGAAGGGGAGCTTTAGAGAGTGGGTTTTAACCCCTTCCCGCCCTATGAAGTGTAGTTGCATTGAAAAACTATGCAGTTCATCTTCGAATGCAGCGTCACAAAAACAAATTATTTTGTAAAAAATAAAACTATATCAATTTGGTATCGCCGTAATCGTAACGACCCGCAAAATCAAATTATCATGCAATTCATGCCGCCCAGAGGCGGATTAAGGGTATCATGGGCCCCGGGCACTTTTTCAAGTCTGGGCCTCCCTCCCCCCGAACTCTGAACGCTGTACCGTATATATTTGCAGATTTTTGTTTAGGCGGCCACAGATCTGGCACGGTTTTGCATTTGCTGTAAAAGCAGAATGAGCCATACAGAAGAGAAAAAGCTGAATACTTTGAGACACTAGAGAGGTCAGGAGCTTTATAACTTTTTTATTTTTACGTCAATGGAGTGGTGTGTGAAGGATTATTTTTTTGTGGGAGGAGTTGTAGTTTCTATTGGCACCATTTAAAGTACCATACAATGGGTGAATTGGAAAAAAATGAGATTCCGCCATGGATTTTTGGGTTTAGTTTTACTGTATATATTTACCTTCTCTTAAGGTAAAAGTAGATTAACATCTACTTTTACCTCAAGATAAGGTACATATATACAGCCCCAGAACCAAGCTCAGTACAAATATACAGACCCAGAACCAAGCTCAGTACATAAATACAGCACCAGAACAAAGCTCAGTACATATATACAACACCAGAACAAAGCTCAGTACATATATACAGCACCAGAACCAAGCTCAGTACATAAATACAGCACCAGAACAAAGCTCAGTACATATATAGAACACCAGAACAAAGCTCAGTACATTTATACAGCACCAGAACAAAGCTCAGTACATATATAACTCCAGAACCAAGCTCAGTACATATATACAGCACCAGAACAAAGCTCAGTACATATATAACTCCAGAACCAAGCTCCGTACATAAATACAGCCCAAGAACCAAGCTCATTAATTAAATATACAGCAGCAGAACCAAGCTCAATACATAAATACAGCACCAGAACGAAGCTCAGTACATAAATACAGTACCAGAACCAAGCTCAGTACATATATACAGCACCAGAACAAAGCTTAGTACATAAATACAGTACCAGAACCAAGCTCAGTACATATATACGGTCCCAGAACGAAGCTCAGTACATATATACAGCACCAGAAACAAGCTCAGTACATAAATACAGTGCCAGAACAAAGCTCAGTACATATATATATACTACAGTACTGATCAGTCACAGGGAGAATAAACATTTACATTGATAGACTCACATGTGACATTTCAGATTACTTTACGTTCTTTTTCTCTTTTCTTCTCCATCCGGTCCAGACCTCTATGACGACTTCTCCTGGGCATGGCCCATTTCTGCAGTTTTCAGCTAAGATGTCTTCGACTCCTCACTTTTCCAACATTTCCACACCTATAAACATAATATAATAGTATCATACACTGTGCCCCTGAATATAATAGTACTATACACTGTGCTCCTGAATATAATAGTACTATACACTGTACTCCCGAATATAATAGTATTATACACTGTACTCCTGAATATAATAGTACTATACACTGTACTCCTGAATATAATAGTACTATACACTGTGCTCCTGAATATAATAGTACTATACACTGTGCTCCTGAATATAATAGTACTATACACTGTGCTCCTGAATATAATACTGCTATACACTGTGCCCCTGAATATAATAGTACTATACACTGTGCTCCTGAATATAATAGTACTATACACTGTACTCCCGAATATAATAGTATTATACACTGTACTCCTGAATATAATAGTACTATACACTGTACTCCTGAATATAATAGTACTATACACTGTGCTCCTGAATATAATAGTACTATACACTGTGCTCCTGAATATAATAGTACTATACACTGTACTCCTGAATATAATAGTACTATACACTACACTCCTGAATATAATAGTACTATACACTGCACTCCTGAATATAATAGTCCTATACACTGTGCTCCTGAATATAATAGTACTATACACTGTACTCCTGAATATAATAGTACTATACACTACACTCCTGAATATAATAGTACTATACACTGCACTCCTGAATATAATAGTCCTATACACTGTGCTCCTGAATATAATAGTACTATACACTGTGCTCCTGAATATAATAGTACTATACACTATACTCCTGAATATAATAGTACTATACACTGTACTCCTGAATATAATAGTACTATACACTGTGCTCCTGAATATAATAGTACTATACACTGTGCTCCTGAATATAATAGTACTATACACTATACTCCTGAATATAATAGTACTATACACTGTGCTCCTGAATATAATAGTACTATACACTGCACTCCTGAATATAATAGTACTATACACTGTACTCCTGAATATAATAGTACTATACACTGTGTTCCTGAATATAATAGTATTATACACTGTGCCCCTGAATATAATAGTACTATACACTGTACTCCCGAATATAATAGTACTATACACTGTACTCCTGAATATAATAGTACTATACACTGCACTCCTGAATATAATAGTACTATACACTGTACTCCTGAATATAATAATACTATACACTGTACTCCTGAATATAATAGTACTATACACTGTACTCCTGAATATAATAGTACTATACACTGCACTCCTGAATATAATAGTACTATACACTGTACTCCTGAATATAATAGTACTATACACTACACTCCTGAATATAATAGTACTATACACTGCACTCCTGAATATAATAGTACTATACACTGTACTCCTGAATATAATAGTACTATACACTGCACTCCTGAATATAATAGTAACATGCACTGTGCCCCTGAATATAATAGTACTATACACTGTGCTGAATATAATAGTACTATACACTGTATTTCTGAATATAATAGTACTATACACTGTGCTCCTGAATATAATAGTACTATACACTGTGCTCCTGAATATAATAGTACTATACACTGCACTCCTGAATATAATAGTACTATACACTGTACTCCTGAATATAATAGTACTATACACTGCACTCCTGAATATAATAGTACTATACACTGTGCCCCTGAATATAATAGTACTATACACTGTGCTCCTGAATATAATAGTACTATACGCTGTGCTCCTGAATATAATAGTACTATACACTGCAATCCTGTATATAATAGTACTATACACTGTAATCCTGAATATAATAGTACTATACACTGTGCTCCTGAATATAATAGTATTATACACTGTATTTCTGAATATAATAGTACTATACACTGTGCTCCTGAATATAATAGTACTATACACTGTGCCCCTGAATATAATTGTACTATACACTGTGCCCCCGAATATAATAGTACTATACACTGTACTCCTGAATATAATAGTACTATACACTGCACTCCTGAATATAATAGTACTATACACTGTACTCCTGAATATAATAGTACTATACACTGCACTCCTGAATATAATAGTACTATACACTGTACTCCTGAATATAATAGTACTATACACTGCACTCCTGAATATAATAGTACTATACACTGTACTCCTGAATATAATAGTACTATACACTGTGCTCCTGAATATAATAGTACTATACACTGTACTCCTGAATATAATAGTACTATACACTGTACTCCCGAATATAATAGTACTATACACTGTACTCCTGAATATAATAGTACTATACACTACACTCCTGAATATAATAGTACTATACACTGCACTCCTGAATATAATAGTACTATACACTGTACTCCTGAATATAATAGCACTATACACTGTGCTCATGAATATAATAGTACTATACACTGTGCTCCTGAATATAATAGTACTATACACTGCGCCCCTGAATATAATAGTACTATGCACTGTGCCCCTGAATATAATAGTACTATACACTGTGCTCCTGAATATAATAGTACTATACACTGTGCTCCTGAATATAATAGTACTACACACTGTACCCCTGAATATAATAGTACTATACACTGTACTCCTGAATATAATAGTACTATATACACTGTACTCCTGAATATAATAGTACTATACACTGCACTCCTGAATATAATAGTACTATACACTGTGCTCCTGAATATAATAGTACTATACACTGCACTCCTGAATATAATAGTACTATACACTGTACTCCTGAATATAATAGTACTATACACTACACTCCTGAATATAATAGTACTATACACTGCACTCCTGAATATAATAGTACTATACACTGTACTCCTGAATATAATAGTACTATACACTGCACTCCTGAATATAATAGTACTATACACTGCACTCCTGAATATAATAGTACTATACACTGTATTTCTGAATATAATAGTACTATACACTGTGCTCCTGAATATAATAGTACTATACACTGTGCTCCTGAATATAATAGTATTATACACTGTGTCCCTGAATATAATAGTACTATACACTGTACTCCTGAATATAATAGTAGTATACACTGTACTCCTGAATATAATAGTACTATACACTGTGCTCCTGAATATAATAGTATTATACACTGTGTCCCTGAATACAATAGTAACATGCACTGTGCCCCTGAATATAATAGTACCATACACTGCACCCCTGAATATAATAGTATTATACACTGTGCCCATGAAGTTAAACCCCACACACTAACAATGCCAGATAGGTAGATAGCGCCAGTCACAATGCCCCCTGTAGATAGCGCCAGTCACAATGCCCCCTGTAGATAGTGCCACTTACGATGCCCTTTGTAGATAATGCCCCCTGTATATAGTGCCAGTTACAATGCCCTCTGTAGATAACGCCGCTTGTAGATAGCGCCAGTCACAATACCCCCTGTAGATGGTGCCACTTACAATGCCCTCCGTAGATAATGTCCCCTGTAGATAGCGCCAGTTCCAATGCCCTCTCTAGTTAATGCCCCCTGTAGATATTGCCCCCAACACTGCCCAGAAAAAAAAAATCTCACCTGTCCCCGTTCCCGCGCCATCCTCCAGGAATGCAGGACTGGTCAGAGACCAGACGGCGTCATCTAGCGTAATGGCGCAGTCGGCGTGATGATGTCATCGTGCCGACTGTGTCATTAGTAAAGCGCCGAATGAAAAGAAGGGAATGGATAGTTCCCTGTCTCGCCTCCGCTAAAGTAAGCAATTGTATCCGCATCCTAAGGACGAGGATACAATTTGGTGAGAGGTCCCGCTTCACCCCGATTCTCTGAACTGGCTGTAATTTTAACAGCCAGTACGGGAGAACCGGGGTGAACTGGGCCCCTTTCTAGCCTCAGGCTCTGGGCACTTGCCCAGATTGTCCTCATTATTATCCGACCCTGATGCCGCCCGAAGAACACTGTAAAATTAAAAACAGAAATGGCGGAATTACAGTTTTTTTTTTCAATTCACCCCACAAAATGTAGGTTTTTAAAAAAAAAAAAATGAATACATTATATGGTACATTAGTCCGCAGGGTAAATTCCACATAAACAGCGCCATTCATCGGTTAACTGTTTAAATGATACCAGTTCAAGTGACCTTTATCGAAAAACACCATAAGAAATGTTTCACAATTAACCTTCTAATTGGGCCTAGCATGTGTGATACTGTCTGCTAAGCCGTTGTATCTAAGCATATTATATGTGATACTGTCTGCTGAGCCGCTGTCTCCTATCAAGTAGCAGAGCTATCAGGTGTCATAGTGTAATGAAACGGGGTAGGGAGACGGACAGGTGAGCCCTAATCTACCCGAAACTCAGTCCCTGCCTACTAGCACGGCCCGTCCTAAGTGACGGCGTACAACTGGGCGACGGTCCCTACTCTCAATAAGTGCAAGACAGACAACACAAGACAAGGGCACACAGAAGAAAAAGGGGGAGATAGGGGCAGTTGCCCACGGAAACACCGTGAGCAACAGGCAGTGGTGAAGGACAGTAGTGAGGGCAGTATACAGGGAATATAGGACATACAGTGAGGACAGTATACAAGGCATATAGGACATACAGTGAGGACATATACTGGGAATATAGTACATATAGTGAGGACAATATACAGGGAATAAAGGACATACAGTGAGGACAGTATACAGGGAATATAGGAGATACAGTGAGGACATATATTGGGAATATAGTACATATAGTGAGGACAGTATACAGGGAATATAGGACATACAGTGAGGACAGTATACAAGGCATATAGGACATACAGTGAGGACATATACTGCGAATATAGTACATATAGTGAGGACAGTATACAGGGAATAAAGGACATACAGTGAGGACAGTATTATGTTTTATTTTGCTTCAGCTAAATGTCAGGGGAAAAAACAGTAATTAGAAACTCCTTTATCGGAGATGAAGACGGCCTGCAGGGGACTAGATCACGAGAAGTCACAGGTTACTGTGTTTCCAACTAATAACAGTCTAGAAAAGTCTATAAGTCCCCATCACATCACGTTTTTAGCCTCCACTTGATGTATATGCCAGGAACAACTAAACCGTGGCATCTGTCAAGCATAGACTACAATGGCGTACGTTAAATGTATATGTCATTAACTCTCATGACCCATTTCAAGACATATATACGTTAAACGGATGCCATAATAACCTATAGGTGAGGGATGCCACTGTTAGGGGGAGTTCACACAGTTTTTTGGCAAGTTTTTTTACGCGGAAACCGCGCCGCAAAAAGCGTAAAAAAACGGCCCAAAATGCCTCCCATTGATTTTAATGGGAGGCGGAGGCGTTTTTTTTCCCAGCGAGCGGAAAAGCCGGCTCACGGGAAAAAGGAGGGACATGCCCTATCTTTGAACATTTAAATTGGCGTGCATGTAGAGGAAAATCTGCCTTAAAATTCCAAACTGAATTTTTAGGCAGATTTTTCTCCTGCAAAAAACTAAGTGTGAACCCAGCCTTAGAAATAAATAAAGAAGCAAAAAGCACGGCACCACATAGTGCAGGTCAATCGGAATAAAAATAAATGCAGAACGTAGTTAATATGGTCACCACATGGAGGTTGGTAAAGGCAATAAGTAAATCCACTAATGCTGCTGCCAGGATCCAAAACCGGTGAAACCGAATGGTCAGGCCTGAGGAAGACACTAGTTCAGTGTTGAAACGCGTAGCCACCTAATGTTCAATAAATAATTGTTATACATTTCCTATTATCATTGACTTTCTACTACATCCACGCAGCAGCGCCCTATAGGATCCTCCTTTTTACTACCTTCATGTAACCCAGCCTTAGGCATCTGTCACAGGCATCCGTCAACCTTCGACAGATCAATGTAACATATACATGTGATGAAAAGCTATTGTAAATCCTATGACGTATACATGAAACGGAGGCCTGTGACATATGCTATATAGTGGTATACGTCACCCATAGTCTCCCATGCTTAAAAACATACACCACACATTGTACATTTCTTGAGGGTTCCCATTGTTTGGAATAGCGTATACCAGCCTAACTTGGGCCAAAAAGACACAATTATTTTTTTTACATCTGTCGGGCTAGTGGAGACCTATGGACACTTTACTATGTAGGTTGGGAAAGCTCAACTAAACGTAGGGCTAATATTGATCATATCATGTCAAAATCTATCAATTACAATATATATATAAAAGGGGTAAAAGGGGTCTTTGGAAAAAAAAAACAAAATGAACATATTTTGAATTATGTTATAGAGCCCCTGTCACTAAAATAATCCTTTTCTATGTCTTTGGAGAAATCACTGTAGAATCATATGATAAATATCTCCTGTACTATGTGACTGTGATTTCTTTCCAGTAACTTACACCACAGCTGTCCTGAATTTTATCTATGTATCTTAACAAAATGGCTCATAATGAACATTTATAAGGGGGTTCCACCCATGTTCAGACCTCTTTTTAAGCAGCTGATTGGTTGATCATGTCATCTGATATACCATGCTGAATCTGATTGGTCAAAGCCCTCACTGAAGCTCCAGCCTTTAGACTCATTCAGACACAAGCCAATACTTCAGACTCATTCGCCTCTAAATGAAAGTTACTGAAAAAGAGACTAAAAGAAGTAAAATATATAATTTACTTGAATGTCCAGAAAAGGATATATCATAAGCTAATACTGATTACACCAAAAAATTGATGGCAGCTACACTTTAAAATGAGGCACGATAGAAGTGTTGTGCACAGCTGATAACGTACGGGATATTCATCTGAAATGTCGGTTCCCGTTTGGGTAAAGGACCAAAGAGCTGTAATTAATATTGAGTTTGTGCTTGGCGCCCTTGGGTAGGTGTGTGCGGCTGAGGGTAATGGTGATTGAGACCAGTTGAACTGGAGAAGTACGTTTAACAGAGGTGAATGAAAAGATTTTCAACTTTTTTTTTTTTTTTCCTTTGACTACATTTGAATAATAAAGAATATGCTTGATATCTACTTGCCAACTTTTGGAAATGGCTTTTAGTGAGATTTTGTACTTTGGTGGGCAATGTTACAACAGTTCAGCTGCCAGAAAGACATTTGTGATATCACAGCATCTTACCCGACTAAAACATTTTTGGTGATGTCCCAGCAGCTTAGCTGACAGAAACACATGTGTTACGTTATAGATGCTTACCTGACAGGAAGATATTTGTGATGTCACAGTAGCTTACCTAACTAAAACCCACTTGTGATGTCACAGCAGCTTATCTAATTCAAAGTTGTATCTGATGTCACTACAACTTGCCTGACAGGAAGATATTTGTCAAGTTACAGGAGCTTACCTGAGTGAAAATCACTTGTGAGGTTATAGCAGCGTACCTAACAAAAAACATTGCTGAAGTCACAATAGTTTATGTGACTGAAACCCTCTTGTGACGTCACAGCAGCTTCCCTGATGGAAACACTGACAAATGACACCGTCATAGCAGCTATTTGCACAAGCCACTAAGGGACGATCACTACATAAAGATGTACAATTACACCCCTTGAGTTAAACACTAGCTATATAAATACATATGTAGTGAGCTCCCCCTAGTGGCTGCTGTATACACCCAGAGATATACTGTATATCACAAGTCAGAAAACAGAGCTCCCCAGATATATTATGAAATTTATTGGCACAGAATTTTGGATCCAAAAACATAATAAAGGATGTTACCTTTAATAAAGGTGGAGTACACTTGCTGGAGCTCTCAGTGGGACGTGGGACCCATTCTGAGTTTTGCTTTAGGGCCTTAGGATTTTTGCATATGATCCTAGTCACAAGTGTATAACAACCAAGGTAGAAGGCTAGGGGCAGACATATTATTGGTATTGGGCCCATATACTGTTCAGCTGTCTGTGTCTGCCGCTGTAGCAGACATAGCAGCTTTTATAGAATCCAGCATCTAAGGGGTCATCTCCATATTATTAAAGGGGAGGAATAGTTGGGATTCACTGTGCATGATGGAGGGGTGCCAGAATATTTTTTTTTGTGCACCTACAGGGACTGAAAACCATACAAATCATAACTCTCAATTTCCTGGACACACTTGCTGCTGGTGATGATCATCTTTGCAGTGAGGCCCGTTCTGTTTTTTCCTGCGCCCCATGGCTCCTTGTTACACCCCTGCTTAGGTAGCCACAATTTATACAGTTAGGTCCAGAATTATTTGGACAGTGACACAGTCTTCATGATTTGGGCTCTATTTGAAATGAAACAACTGAGATGCAATTGAAGTGTAGACTTTCAGGTTTAATAAAAGGGGTTGAACAAAAATAACCTGTGAAACGTTTAGGAATTGTAACCATTTTTCTACACAACCTCCTCATTTCAAGGGCTCAAAAGTAATCGGACAAATTACCATAAATAAAATGTTTTTTTTAATACTTTGTAGAGAATCCTTTGCAGGCAATGACTGCCTGAAGTCTGGAACCCATGGACATCACCACACGCCGGGTTTCCTCCTTTGTGAGGCTTTGCCCGGCCTTTACTGCAGCGTCTTCAGTTGTTGCTTGTTTATGGCTCTTTCTGCCTTAAGTTTTGTCTTAAGCAAGTGAAATGCAGCTCGATCGGGTTGAGATCTGGTGATTGACCTGGCCATTGCAGAATATTCCACTTCTTTGCCTTAAAGAACTCCTGGGTTTCTTTCGCAATATGTTTTGGGTCATTGTCCATCTGTCCTGTGAAGCGACGTCCTTGCTGCATTTGGTTGAATCTGAGCAGAAAGTAAATCCCTGAACACTTCAGAATTTATCCGGCTGCTTTTGTCTTCAGTCACATCATCAATAAACACTAGTGACCCAGTGCCTTTGGCAGCCATGCCTGCCCATGCCATCACACTGTCTCCACCATGTTTTACAGAGGATGTTTTGTGCTTTGGATGATAAGCCGTTCCAAGCCTTCTCCATACTTTCTTCCTCCCATCATTCTGGTACAGGTTGATCTTAGTTTCATGATGTTCCAGAACTGGGCGGCTTCTTTACATGTTGTTTGGCAAAGTCTAATCTGGCCTTTCTATTTGTGAGGCTGATTAATGGTTTGCACCTTGTGGTGAACCCTCTGTATTTGCTCTCATGAAGTCTTCTCTTTATGGTAGACTTAGATACTGTTACTCCTACTTCCAGGAGAGTGTTCTTCACTTGGGTAGATATTGTGAAAGGGTTTTTCTTCACCATGGAAAGGATTCTGTGATCATCCACCACTGTTTTCATTCGTGGACGTCCAGGCCTTTTGGAGTGTGCTCTTTCTTTTCAAGAAAGTACCAAACAGTTTATTTGGCCACTCATAACATTTGTGCTATCTCTCTCTTTTTTTCAGCCTAATGATGGTCTGTTTCACTTGCATTGAGAGCTCCTTTGACCTCATGTTGTGGGTTCATAGCAACAGCTTCCAAATGCAAATGCCACACCTGGAATCAACACTAGACCTTTTACCTGCTTAATTGATGATGGATTAACGAGGGAATAGCCCATGCAGCCCATTAAATAGCCATTGAGATAATTGTTCAATTACCTTTGGTCTCTTGAAAAAGAGGCAGCTACATATTAAAGAGCTATAATTCCTAAGACATTCCTCAAATTAGGATGTGAATACCCTCAAATTAAAGATGAGAGTCTGCACTTTAAACCCATATTGATTTAAAAAAAACGCTAAAATGCCAAAACTTGTGTCACTGTCCAAATAATTCCGGACCTAACTGTAACGTAAGACTTGTTAATGAATTGGAGCTCCCGTAAAGCTTGGTTCTTTATCCGAGTGCAGTATTATTCTGTAAATCCAACATTAGTGGGATCTGACAGATCCCAGATTATCAGACATTCTGTACGATTAGATGAAAAATAAACAAGTTTATAAAATGTCCTTGTAGAAGTAGAAATCCGGGAGTCTCATCATAGCTTCTCCCTCCTAAGTCTTCTGCTTCTTGTTTTCTCAGATTCCAGATTATCTTACAATTTGGGGTCGGTTTATCAGAATTTCCGGAATACTGAATTCCAGATTAAAAGAACTTTACTCTTTTTTGTATTACACACATAACCCAACACTCAATCACCGGTATAAAAAAGACAAAGACGACAAGAATAAGTAGTAAACAGCGGAACCGTTTATTATAACAAATATCCACAAAAGCAGCAGAAACAGATTCAAAGATCTTACAAATATTTTATAAAGGTCCAAAACATGTAGAGAATTGTTATATTTCATACATTAAAGGGGTTCTCTGGCCCTACTACAGCATTGTTATATGGGGGCACTCATACAGGACCCTTATTAGTCAGTGGGAGCCCAGAGCAGCTACAAAAGACGTCTCTATACATAGATTATAGTAACTCACATCAGTCCCTGTCCCCAGAGGGGCTCACAATCTAATTTCCTCATCGCACTCACACACCAGGGACCCTTTCACTTCCAGCACATGGGAAGGATGCACCATTTTATAAAAAAGCGAAACCCCACCCCATTGTGGCACCAAAAACTAGAAAGAACATCAAATTACTCTATTAATAAAAATACAATTTCTTTCTTATTTCTGGATAAAGCTAATTTTTCAAATCCTAAATTGACCAATGCCTATCAAATCTACACTAATTTCCTTCTTAACAGGTCAACTAGATCACTACGGACATTGTATAAAGAGGTCTATGAAGAAGAAATTTCAGAAAGATTTGTATAATTCTTCACTGATAGGAATATATTTGAGAATTTCTGTAATTTGCCTTTTCTGTTTATCAGATTCATATCATTTTGATTCTTTTTATTGCTTTGTATTTTTGATTTGGATCTGAATAAGTAGCTTTGTTCCTTTCTCACAGTCAGGTAGCTGCTGTAAAGGCCCATTTACATGAGGAGATTATCAGGATAATGTACTTTATATAAAGCATTCTTATTAAAAAAAAAATTATTATTTGCATCTGAATGTAAATATAACTGGGATAGAATTGTCCCTTATAAATGGGCCTTTACTGATCTGCTCTTTCACTCCATGACTAAAATGATATTCACTACTGGACTTCACATATGGGTTTAAGCTTATAGAAATATATAACAAATCATAAGGTGCTTTTCTCACTATATGAATATGTATCATCATCATCATTATCAGAAGTGCATGGTATTAAACACAAGCACAATTCTCAGCAGTGACAGAATACAGCAGGAGAGAGGCAGCGGTGCAGCTGTGGGGGATACAGAGGTCACATTCACAACTGGGCCCTGACATCTTGTGGGCCTATAGTTCACCCAACATAAAGAAGCAGAATTATTAGCAGGAGGAGCGATGATTTCCATTCACATAGTTATATAGTTACATCGCTGGGAAAAGACACATGTACATCAAGTTCAACCAAAGCATTAGAGAGGATGTGGATGAAGGTAAGAGGTAGCGGTACATTTTAGACCATTGTTTCCTCCTACTGATCAAGAGGAAGGAATAAAACAAACTCATATCTGCCCAAAAGGGAAACATTTCCATCCTGATCCTATGTGGTGATCAGACTGGAGAATTGTTCATACAAGAATTCTATACATTTAAGTAAGTGTGGATTTTGTTTGCCGTAAGAAATGATCTTTGCCTTTTTTGAAGCCATCACCTGTCCCTGCTGTGACCAGCTCCTGAGGTGACTATTCCCCAGATTCACCGCTCTTACAGTAAAGAAGGCTTGTCACATCTGGAGACTGAACCTTATTTTCTCCAGATGGAGGGAGTTGCCCCTGGTCTTTTAAGGGGATTTTAAAGGGAACAGCTTTTCACCATCATTTTTTATACAGGCTATTTATATACTGATATAGATTTATTATGTCACCCTTAGACATCTCTTCCCAAGACTATAAGGCACAACTTCACACTTATCCACATGAAATCTCATTTGCCAAGTGGATGCCCAAACACTGATCAGGAGGTGATGTGCAGGCAAGCTGTGGACTGCGTACTGCTACTGAAGCTGGCAACTCTGCACTTACTTTGTACGCCACTTTGGCTGGCGGCTCCGGCAGCGGCACATGTAAGACCCCTTACAGAACAGCATTGTAGAACGCATCTAAACCCTGGAGGGCGCCGACTACAAACAAGGAACTCTTCTCCTGTTTTAGGGGTGGCTGCAGGAGGAAAACGTTTACTACTGGAAGGGGTGTCATTGAACCTTTCTTTTTTACCTAATAAGTATTGAGAACCAGTGCAACAAAGAAACTTCTCCATTCCAAAACGCAAGTTACAACTTTAAGGGAGGTTTAACTTTCTTGCTTTAAATCAGTTTACTTTCAGAATTCTCTGATGGGTGGTGGAGGGGTAAAGAAGAAGAACAATTGGGGATTTAACTAAAATAACTGATCCCACACAGAAAGTAAGTTTACAGGAGAGCACAATTTCACAGATGGCGGAAGTAATGGTGGCCTCTAGTACGGACACTCTGCAGATACCGCCAGCACTAATAAAAAAAAACAATGGAGGTCGTGATGCAAAGGATGATGCCTGAGAAGCGCAAACAAATGAAAATGGATTTTAAAGAAGTAAAAGATGATTTGATCAGTTTGAACACTAGATCTAACCAATTGGAATATCAGACTACATGCGTTACTCACAACCTTAATGTCCTTCTAGGCCGTAACCTATTCATGGAGGAAGAGATAAAGCTATATAATAATAATAAACTTCTGGACCTGGAGAATAGGTCTTGTTAGATGACATCCGTCTATTTGGAATACCAGAAAGTAATAAAAATGATCAGCTTGAACGATATATTTGGGAATGACCTTTGCAGTTCTACCAGAGGCAAGTTTTTTGGAATAGACTTTTGAACGCACTCATAAAGTGTGGAGATCTCCAGGAGCCCCGGAGTACTCACATATCTGTATGTGTGTAATGTGTATATATGTATGTGTGTAATGTGTATATATGTATGTGTGTAATGTGTATATATGTATGTGTGTAATGTGTATGTGTGTAATGTGTATATATGTGTAAGTGTGTAATGTGGATATATGTATGTGTGTAATGTGGATATATGTATGTGTGTAATGTGTATATATGTATGTGTGTAATGTGTATATATGTATGTGTGTAATGTGTATATATGTATGTGTGTAATGTGGATATATGTAAGTGTGTAATGTGGATATATGTATGTGTGTAATGTGTATATATATGTATGTGTGTAATGTGTATATATGTATGTGTGTAATGTGTATATATGTGTAAGTGTGTAATGTGGATATATGTATGTGTGTAATGTGGATATATGTATGTGTGTAATGTGTATATATGTATGTGTGTAATGTGGATATATGTATGTGTGTAATGTGTATATATGTATGTGTGTAATGTGTATATATGTATGTGTGTAATGTGTATATATGTATGTGTGTAATGTGGATATATATGTATGTGTGTAATGTGTATATATGTATGTGTGTAATGTGGATATATGTATCTGTGCAATGTGTATATATGTAAGTGTGTAATGTGGATATATGTATCTGTGTAATGTGTATATATGTATGTGTATGTATTTAAAGTGTTTATATACTTGTGCCAATGTCTGTGTAATGTGTATAATTGTAGATATGTGTATATATATATATATATATATATATATATATGTATCTATGTGTAACATGTATGTGTATGTAATATGTATACATATGTATGTGTATAGTGTGTGTATGCATGTCTATGTGTGTAATGTATATATATATATGTATGTATCTATGTGCAACGTGTATGTGTATATATGTAGGTGTGTGTAATATGTGTATATATGTATGTATAAGTGTGTATGTTTGTTATGTAAATATCTTTATAATGTGTATATATGTACGTGTATATGTGTGTACAATGTGTATATATCTATGATTATGTGAGTAATGATGAATACGTCTCCCGTAGCCCCTGGGCACAGCGCTACTTTAAGCGCTGAGCCCGGTGAATCCCCTGATGTCACTGTGCATATAAGGACAGTGACGTCAGGGGCTTTAAAATGAATGTAAGGCGCTCTGGCCTGAGACTCTTTACCCTAACTGGAACCCCTTAAGCTTAACACCTTAACCCCGTAATTCTAATCATAACTCTTACCCTAAGCCACCAACCTTCAAACCCTAACCCCCTAACCCTATTGCTAAGCCCCAACCCCTACCCTATCGCCTCACCCTAACCTCAACCCTTAACACTCTAAGCCGCTAATCCAAACCCTAACCCCCTAACACTAACCTAAACTTAACCCCAACCCCTAACCCAATCCCCTAATACTAGCCCCCTAAACCATAACGTTAACTCCCTAAATTTCTAACCCTAACCTGCTAACACCTTACTCCAACCCCACCCCTAACCTTCACCCTATTCTTAACCCCCTAAACCTAACATCCCAACCCCCTGAACCAAAAACCATAACACTCTAACCCAAATTCCCTAGCCCTAACCCCATAACTCAAACCCTAACCCCTTAACCCTCACATTCTAACCTTAACTCTTACTCTAACCCTATTCTTAACCCTAACCCCCAACCCTATTGCCTAACCCTAACCTCAACCCCTAATTTCCTAAGCCACTAACCCTAACAGTAACCTAAACATAACCCCCTAAACCCAATCCATAAAACCTTGATGCCAAACCTAACCCTATCCCCTAATACTAAACCCCAACCCAAACCCATAATGTTAACTCCCTAACTTTCTAACCCTAACCTGCTAAACCTAACCGCAAGCCCTTAACCCTAACTTCAACCCTACCCCTAACCTTCACCCTAAAACTCTAACACCCTAATCCCCTAGCCCCGCAGCCAAAAACCTAACCCCAACCCTACACTAAAACCATAACCCCCTAAACCTAAGTCCAACCCTAACACTCTCACCCTAACCCTTTTCCTAACCCCAAACACCTATCCACAACCCTAACCACTTACCCTCCCCTATTCCTAACCCCAAACCCTAACCTCAAAACCTTAACTCTAACTCCCTAACCCCAAACTTTACCACAAAACTACCCACTCACCCTCACGTTAACCCTATTTATAATCCCCTACCCTATTTCTAACCCCTAACAATCTAAACCCTTCTCCCAATTCCTAACCCTAACACTAAAACCCTAACACTATTCTAAATCCCCAAACCTAACGTCTAAATCCCAGCCCCTAACTCTAACCCCAATCCTACCCCTCTCATCCTAACCTTTTCCTGACCCCAAACGCTAACACCCTAACCCCCTAACCCTATTCCTAACCCATAATGGCTCTGGCTGGAGATTTTGCTCCTGGAAAAGCCTTAATAAAAAAGGGGGGTTGGACCCTTGGTAGTTGGCAGGCCTAATATAAGTAGCCCCATGAACCCCTGAGGACGCTACATATGTAGCGAAACATGTCGGGGGGCTCTCTGTTCTATTTTAATACATGCTGGAATTTAGGGCATTACAATTTAGTAATCTAACAATTTAACTGCCTAGGAGTCCGTTGCTGTTATCGGTGACCGCTGAATTTGCCTGTCTGCAGATACAGACGTTAGACACACGTGCACACTGTTACAGTTACTAACTATACAGACGGCACACTGCTACCGCCACGGACGATACAGACGGCAGGCATATGTGCACATTGTTATAGCCACGAACGGCTACTGACCCTATCCACGCATTGAAAATTTTAACCATTTATGTTGGTTTTGTCTGTAATAGCATAATAAAGATTAAAAATACAATTATTGGTAGTTGGGAAATAGGGTTTTTCTGCCTCTGGCATTCATTTTTCAATTGGAAAAGCCTTAACCCCCAACTCTCTAACCCTAATTCTATCCCAAACTCTAACCCTAAACCCCAAACCTAACCCTTTGACCTTTACCCTATTCCTAACTCTAACCCCCAACCCTAACCTCTTAACCATAACCATATCCCCTAACCCTATTTCTAACCAGAACCCCCTTTCCAAAACCCTAACCACTTACCCTCAACCTATTCTAACCCCAAACCCTAATCTCAATGCCTT
Organism: Rhinoderma darwinii; assembly: GCF_050947455.1. Classification (NCBI taxonomy): domain Eukaryota; kingdom Metazoa; phylum Chordata; class Amphibia; order Anura; family Rhinodermatidae; genus Rhinoderma; species Rhinoderma darwinii. Next base: position 586,712 of record NW_027461847.1, on the reverse strand, counting down.
AACTCCCTAACCCCAACCCTAACACTATTCCTAAACCCATAATACTAACCCCAACCCATAACACCCTAACCCTATTCCTAACCAATTACGGCTCTGCTCGGGGATTTTGTTCCCGGAAAAGCCTTAACCCACTATACCCTAACCATAATTCTAAACCAAACTCTAACCATAAATCCCTAACTACAACCCTAACAACCCAACCCTAACCCCCAACCCTAACCTCTAAACCCTAACCATTTTCCTGACCCCCTAACCGTATCACCTAACTCTAAACCATTTATCCAAACTCCAACCCCCTAACCCTCTAACTCTAATCCCAACCCCCTAACTCTTTAGCCTTAACCCTAATCCTAACCCCCAACCCTAACCTCTAAACCCATTCCCCTAACACCAACCCTATTCCTAAAGCTAATCCTAGCCCTAACCACTTACCCTCGCCCTATTCCTAACCCCCTAAACCTAACACCCCAACCACCTAAAGCAAAAACCCTAACAATCTAACCGTAATCCCCTAGCCCTAACCCCATAACCAAACCCCTAACCCCAGAACACTAATTCTAACACTTACCCTAACCCTCTAACCCTATTCTTAACCCTAACCTCACAACCCTATCCTCAACCCCTAACGCTCTAAACCGCTAACCCAGACCCTAACACTAATACAAACATAACCCCCTAAACCCAACCCCTAACACCTTAACTCCAAATCTAACCCTATCTCCTAATACTAAACCCCTAACACAAACCCATAATGTTAACTCCCTAACTTTCTAACTCTAACCTGCTACCCCTAACTTCAACCCTACTCGCTAAACTTCACCCTATACCTAACCCCCTAAACCAAAAACTCTAACTCTAGTCCTATTCGTAATCCCCTAACCGTATCCCTTAACTCTAACCCGTTAATCCAAACTCCAACCCCAACCCCCTATCCCTTTTGCCTTAACCTTATTCCTAACCCCGAACCCTAACCCCAACCTCTAAACCCTATCTCCTAACACAAACCCTATTCCTAAAACCAAACCTACCCCTAACTACTTACCCTCACACTATTCCTAACCCCCTAAAACTAACACCCCAACCCCCTAAACCAAAAACCCTAAAACTCTAAACCTAATCCCATAACTCAAACCCCTAACCCCTTAACCCTAGCCACCTAACCCACTTAATTCTAACCCTATCTTTTACCCTAAGCCTCTAAACCCTTTTCTTAACCCTAACCCCAACCCTAACCCTATTGCCTAAACTCAACCCCTAATTCCCTAAACCACTAACCCTAACCCACAAACACTAACCCAAATGTATACCCCTAACCCCTAACCCCAACCCCTAACACTTTAACCCCAACCCTATACCCTTATACTAACCCCCTAATCCAAACCCATAACGTTAACTCCTTAACTTTCCCCCTAAAACCATAGCCCCCTAAGCCCAACGATAACGCTCTCACCCTAACCCCATTTCTAACACCTAACTTCTGAACTCTAACACAAACCCTATCCCCTAATCCCCAAATCCTAACTCCTTAACCCTAGCACCCTTACCCTCAATGCCTAACCCTTTGACCTTAAACATATTCCTAACTCTAAGCCCCAACATTAACCTATAAACCCTATCCCTGACCCCAACCCACTATCCAAAACCCTACCACCTAACCACTTACCCTCACCCTAATTCTAACCCCCAATTCTAACCTAAAAACCCTAACTCTAACTCCCTAACCCTTACCCAACCCTACCCTACTCACCCTCACGTTAACCCTATTCATAACCCCTAGCCCTAACCGCCTACCCTATTCCTAAACCCTACCACTCTAACCCCTTCTCCTCATTCCTAACTCCAACACTATTTCAAACCTAACCTCTAAACCCTAGCCCCTAACTCCCTAACCCCAACCCTACAACCTCATCCTAACCCTATTACTAATCCTAACCCCAAATGCAAAGACCCAAACCCCCTAACCTTATTCCTAACCCATTATGGCTCTGGCTGAGGATTTCGCTCCTGGAAAATCCCTTACCCCCAACTCCCTAACCCTATCCCTAACCCAAATTATATCCCAAACTATAAACCTAAACCCCTAACCCTAACAACCCGGACCTTAACCACTAACCTCTAAACCCTAACCCTATTCCTAACCCCAATACCCTAACCATAAACCTAACCCCAACGCTCTAACCCTTACCCCCTAACCCAATTCCTAACCACCCAACCCTAACCACTAACCCCTAGACTCTAAGTCTATCCCCTAATCCCAAAACCTTAACCCTAATATCTTAACCCATACCCCCTAACAATATTACCCTAACCCCAGCCCCATAACACCCTAACCCTTTAACCTTAACCCTATTCCTAAACCCCAACCCAAAAACCCTAAACTCTAGTCCCTATCCCCTAACGCCAACCTTTTTCCTAACGCTCTAAACCAAACTCTATCCCTTACCCTCACCCTATTCTTAACCCGAACACTGACCCCCTTACCCAAGAGCTTTACAGCAAGGGATCTGTCCTGGCACTTCTTTCTTGAGAAAGACCTTGGCATCACTGTTCATATATGGAGAGTGACATTAAGGGATTTGTAATGTGAGAAACCCCGGCCAGAGCGTAGGCAACAATCTGGCCAGGGATTCTGCTCCAAGAGGGAGACCCTGATGTCACTGTCCATATATAAACAGTAACGTTAGGGGCTTTAAGATGCCGGGATCCCTAACGAGAGCTTCAGCAATGCCCTGGCAGGGGATTTCACTCCTGGAATAGCCCTAATTCTATCCCCTAACTCTAACCATAGCCCCTAAACCCAATCCCTAACACCACAACGCTAACCCCACAGCCCTAACCACTAACCTCTAAACCCTAAAACGTAACTATCCGCTAACCCTTACCCCTTAACCTTGGCACCCTAACCCCCTAATTCTAATCCTAACACGTACCCTAAATCCTAAAACTCTAACCTTAACACTAACCCTATTCCTAACCCACAATACTATCCCCTAACTTTAACCCACACCCTAGCCCCCTAACAACTAACCCTAACAATATTCCTACCCTTAACCCCCAACCCAAACCACTAACCTCTAAACCCTAATTCTAACCCCATAATCCAAGCCCCTTTAAAATAGCAACCCAACCCCCTAACCCTAGCCATAAACCTGTATCTCCCTAACCCTAAACCCCAACACTAGCCCCTATCCTCTAAACCCTATCCCTTAACCACAACCCAATTCCTAACCCCCTACCCTCCCACTATTCCTAACCCCCTAATCCAATGCCTAACCCCAACCTTAACCCCCGATATCTAAATCCTAAACCCAACCCTATTCTTAACCCCCTAAACCCAACACTACCCCCAACCCTAACACTCTCACCCTAAGCCCCTAACCCTATTTCTAACCACTAACCTCCAAACCCTAACACAAACCCTAGCCCCTAACCACCAAACTCTAACCCCTTAACCCTAGCACCCTAAACCCAACCCCCTAACCCTCAACCCCCTAAACCTAACCCTTTACCTAAACCCTATTCCTAACCTCTAAACCCTAACCCTATCCCCTGACTCTATTCCTAACCCCTAATCCTAACTCCAATCCCCTATCCACAACCTACCCCCTAACCACTTACCCTCACCCTATTCCTAATTCAAGCCCTATTCCTAACCTCAAAACCATAACGATAACTCCCTAACTGCCTAACCACAACCCTACACCATCACCTTAACCCTACTCATAACCCCTAGCCTTTACCCCCAACCCTATTACTAACCCCTAACACTCTAACCCCCTCACCTGATTCCTAACCCCAACCCTAACTCTATTCCTAACCCCTCAACCTAACCTCTAAACACTAGCCCCTAACTACCTAGCCACAACACTTACCCCAACCCTACCCCCTCAACCTAACCCTATTCTAAACCCCCTATTCCTAAGCCATTATGGCTCTGGCCAGGTATTTCACTCCTGGGAAAGCCCTAACCCTAGCCCCTAATTCCCTAACCCACTAACCGTATCCCTAATACTAACCCTAAACTCCTAACTCCAACCCTAACAACACAACCCTAACTGTTCATATATGGAGAGTTACATGAAGGGATTTGTAATGCGAGAATACCGAACCAGAACGTAGGCTACATGCTGGCTGGGGATTCCGCTCCTAGAGGGAGCCCCTGAGGTCACTATCACATAAAACAAAGTAACATTAGGGGCTTTAAGATGCCGGAATCCCCAGCCAGAGAGTCAGCAACTCCCTGGATGGGTATTTCTCTTCTGGAAAAGCCCTAACCCTAGCCCCTAACCCCATAACCCTAACACCCCAACGCTAACCTCTAAACCCTAATGTCTAACCCCTAATGCTAACCCCCTAATTCTAACTCTTAGCCTAAATTCTAACCCTCTAACCTAACCTTAACCCTAACCCTCTAACCCTATTCCTAACCCCCAACCCTATCCGCTAACTTTAACCCAAACCCTAGCCCCCCTAACTCCCTAACTCTAAGAACTAAATCTAACCCAACCCTAACCCTTAATTCTATACCTACCCCTAACCCACTAACCTCTACTTCAACTCTACTCCCTCATCCTAACCCTATTCCTAAACCCATAATACTAACCCCAACCCCTAACACCCTAACCCTATTTCTAACCAATTATGGCTCTGGTCGGGAATTTTTCTCCTGGAAAAGACCTAACCAACTAACCCTATCCCTAATTCTAACCCAAACTCTAACCCTAAACCTCTGACTACAACTCTAACAACCCATCCCTAACCCCCAAACCTAACCACTAACCTCTAAACCCTAACCCCATTCCTAACCCTCTAACCGTATCCCCTAACTCTAACCCGTTAATCCGAACTCCAACCCCCTAACCTTCTAACTCTTACCCTATAGCCTTAACCCTATTCCTAACCCCCAACCCTAAACTCCAAACCCTATCCCCTAACTCTAAACCTATTCCTAAAACCAAACCTACCCCTAACCACTTACCCTCACACTATCCCTAACCCCCTAAACCTAAGACCCCCAACCCCCTAAACCAAAAACCCTAACACTCTAACCCTAATCCCCTAGCCCTAACCAAACCCCTAACCCCAGCACCCTAATTCTAAAACTTACCCTAACCCTCTAACCCTATTCTTAACCCTAATCCCGCAACCCTATCGCCTAATCCTAACCTCAACCCCTAACTCTCTAAGCCGCTAACCCAGACCCTAACACTAATACAAACATAACCCCCTAAACCCAACCCTAACACCTTAACTCCAAATCTAACCCTATCCCCTAATACTAAACTCCTAACCCAAACCCATAATGTTAACTCCCTAACTTTCTAACTCTAACCTGCTACCCCTAACTTCAACCCTACTCGCTAAACTTCATCCTATAACTAACCCCCTAAACCAAAAACTGTAACACTCTAGTCCTATTCCTAACCCCCTAACCGTATGCCTTAACTCTAACCCGTTAATCCAAACTCCAACCCTCTAACACCAACCCCCTATCCCTTTTGCCTTAACCCTATTCCTAACCCTGAACCCTAACCCCAACCTCTAAACCCTATCCCCTAACACAAACCCTATTCCTAAAACCAAACCTACCCCTAACCACTTACCCTCACACTATTCCTAACCCCCTAAACCTAACACCCCAACCCCCTAAACCAAAAACCCTAAAACTCTGAACCTAATCCCATAACTCAAACCCCTAACCCCTTAACCTTAGCCACCTAACCACACCTAATTCTAATCCTATCTTTTACCCTAAGCCTCTAAACCCATTTCTAAACCCTAACCCCAACCCTAACCCTATTGCCTAAACTCAACCCCTAACTCCCTAAACCACTAACCCTAACCCCCAAACACTAACCCAAACTTACACCCCTAACCCCAACCCCTAACACTTTAACCCCAAACCTATCCCCTAATACTAACCCCCTAATCCAAACCCATAACGTTAACTCCTTAACTTTCTAACCCTAACCTGCTAACACTAACGCAACCCCCTAACCCTAACTCCATCCCTACCCCCTAACCTTCCCCCTAAAACCATAGCCCCCTAAACCTAAGCCCAACCATAACACTCTCACCCTAACCCTATTCCTAACATCTAACCTCTAAACTCTAACACAAACTCTATCCCCTAATCACCAAACCCTAACTCCTTAACCCTAGCACCCTTACCCTCAACGCCTAACCCTTTGACCTTAAACATATTCCTAACTCTAAGCCCCAACACTAACCTATAAACCCTATCCCTGACCCCAACCCACTATCCAAAACCCTACCACCTAACCACTCACCCTCACCCTTATTCTAACCCCCAATTCTAACCTCAAAACCCTAACTCTAACTCCCTAACCCTTACCCAACCCTACCCTACTCACCCTCACGTTAACCCTATTCATAACCACTAGCCCTAACCGCCTACCCTATTCCTAAACCCTACCACTCTAACCCCTTCTCCTCATTCCTAACCCCAACACTATTTCAAACATAACCTCTAAACCCTAGCCCCTAACTCTAACTCCCTAACCCCAACCCTACACCCTCATCCTAACCTTATTACTAATCCTAACCCCAAATGCTAAGACCCAAACCCTCTAACCTTATTCCTAACTCATTATGGCTCTGGCTGAGGATTTCGCTCCTGGAAAAGCTCTTACCCCCAACTCCCTAACCCTATCCCTAACCCTAATTCAATCCCAAACTATAAACCTAAACCCCTAACCCTAACAACCCGGACCTTAACCACTAACCTCTAAACCCTAACCCTATTCCTAACCCTATTACTAACCCCAACCCAATTCCTAACCCCCCAACCCTAACCACTAACCCCTAGTCTCTAACCCTATCCCCTAATCCCAAAACCTTAACCCTAATATCTTAACCCATACCCCCTAACAATATTACCCTAACCCTAACCCCAGCCCCATAACACCCTAACCCTTTGACCTTAACCCTATTCCTAACCCCCAACCCAAAAACCCTAAACTCTAGTCCCTATCCCCTAACGCCAACCCTTTTCCTAACGCTCTAAACCAAACTCTATCCCTTACCCTATTCTTAACCCGAACACTGACCCCCTTACCCAAGAGCTTTACAGCAAGGGCTCTGTCCAGCCACTTCTTTCTTGAGAAAGACCTTGGCGTCACTGTTCATATATGGAGAGTGACATTAAGGGATTTGTAATGTGAGAAACCCCGGCCAGAGCGTAGGCAACAATCTGGCCAGGGATTCTGCTCCAAGAGGGAGACCCTGATGTCACTGTCCATATATAAACAGTAACGTTAGTGGCTTTAAGATGCCGAGATCCCTAACGAGAGTTTCAGCAATGCCCTGGCAGGGGATTTCACTCCTGGAATAGCCCTAATTCTATCCCCTAACTCTAACCATAGCCCCTAAACCCAAACCCTAACACCACAACGCTAACCCCACAGCCCTAACCACTATCCTCTAAACCCTAACACTTAACTATCTGCTAACCCTTACCTCTTAACCTTGGCACCCTAACCCCCTAATTCTAATCCTAATGCGTACCCTAAATCCTAAACCTCTAACCTTAACCCTATACCTAACCCACAACACTATCCCCTAACTTTAACCCACACCCTAGCCCCCTAATAACTAACCCTAACCCCCACCCTAACCCTATTCCTACCCTTAATCCCCAACCCTAACCACTAACCTCTAAACCCTAATCCTAACCCCATAACCCAAGCCCCTTTAAAATAGCACCCCAACCTCCTAACACTCTAACCCTAGCCTCAACCTGTAACTCCCTAACCCTAACACCCTATTCCTAAAACCCAACACTAGCCCCTATCCTCTAAACCCCATCCCTTAACCACAACCCAATTCCTAGCCCCCTAACCCCCTACCCTCCCACTATTCCTAATCCAATGCCTAACCCCAAACTTAACCCCTGATATCTAAATCCTAAACCCAACCCTATTCTTAACCCCAACCCCATAAAACCTAACCCCAACCCTACCCCCAACCCTAACACTCATACCCTAAGCCCCTAACCCTATTTCTAACCACTAACCTCCAAACCCTAACACAAACCCTAGCCCCTAACCACCAAACTTTAACCCCAAAACCCTAGCACCCTAAACGCAACCCCCTAACCCTCAACCCCCTAAACCTAACCCTTTAACCTTAACCCAATTCCTAACTCTACCCCCTAACCTCTAAGCCATAACCCTATCCCCTGACTCTATTCCTAACCCCTAATCCTAACTCCAATCCCCTATCCACAACCTACCTTCTAACCACTTACCCTCACCCTATTCCTAACTCAAGCCCTATTCCTAACCCTAACCTCAAAACCCTAACGCTAACTCCCTAACCGCCTAACCACAACCCTACACCATCATCTTAACCCTATTCATAACCCCTAGCCTTTACCCCCAACCCTATTACTAACCCCTAACACTCAAACCCCCTCACCTGATTCCTAACCCCAACCCTAACTCTATTCCTAACCCCTCAACCTAACCTCTAAACACTAGCCCCTAACTACCTAGCCACAACACTTACCCCAAACCTACCCCCTCAACCTAACCCTATTCTAAACCCCCTAACCCCATTCCTAAGCCATTATGGCTCTGGCCAGGTATTTCACTCCTGGGAAAGCCCTAACCCTAGCCCCTAATTCCCTAACCCACTAACCGTATCCCTAATACTAACCCTAAACTCCTAACTCCAACCCTAACAACACAACCCTAACTGTTCATATATGGAGAGTTACATGAAGGGATTTGTAATGCGAGAATACCCAACCAGAACGTAGGCTACACCCTGGCTGGGGATTCCGCTCCTAGAGGGAGCCCCTGAAGTCACTGTCCACATAAAACAAAGTAACATTAGGGGCTTTAAGATGCCGGAATCCCCAACCAGAGAGTCAGCAACTCCCTGGCTGGGTATTTCTCTTCTGGAAAAGCCCTAACCCCTAACCCTAGCCCCTAACACCATAACCCTAGCCCCCCTAACCCTAACACCCCAACGCTAACCTCTAAACCCTAACCCCAAATGCTAACCCCCTAACCCTATCACCCTAATTCTAACTCTTAGCCTAAATTTTAACCCTCTAACCTAACCTTAACCCTAACCTTCTAACCCTATTCCTAACCCCCAAACCTATCCGCTAACTTTAACCCAAACCCTAGCCCCCATAACTCCCTAACTCTAAGAACTAAATCTAACCGAACCCTAACACTCTAACCCTTAATTCTATTCCTACCCCTAACCCACTAACCTCTACTTCAACCCTACCCCCTCACCCTAACCCTATTCCTAAACCCATAATACTAACCCCAACCCCTAACACCTTAACCCTATTTCTAACCAATTATGGCTCTGGTCAGGAATTTTGCTCCCGAAAAGACCTAACCCACTAACCCTATCCCTAATTCTAACCCAAACTCTAACCCTAAACCCCTGACTACAACTCTAACAACCCATCCCTAACCCCCAAACCTAACCACTAACCTCTAAACCCTAACCCCATTCCTAACCCTCTAACCGTATCCCCTAACTCTAACCCGTTAATCCGAACTCCAACCCCCTAACCTTTTAACTCTAATCCCCTAACCCTATAGCCTTAACCCTATTCCTAACCCCCAACCCTAAACTCCAAACCCTATCTCCTAACACCAAACCTATTCCTAAAACCAAACCTACCCCTAACCACTTACCCTCACACTATCCCTAACCCCCTAAACCTAAGACCCCCAACCCCCTAAACCAAAAACCCTAACACTCTAACCCTAATCCCATAATTTAAACCCCTTAACCCTAGCCACCTAACCCCCTAATTCTAACCCTGTCTTTTACCTTAAGACTCTAACCCTATTCTTAACCCTAACCCCAACCCTATCGCCTAACCTCAACCCCTAACTCCATAAGGAAATCACCCACACCCTAATCAAACTTATCCCCTAACCCCAACCCCTAACACCTTCACCCCAATACTATCCCCTAATACTAACCCTAACCCATAATGTTAACTCCCTAACTTTCTAAACCTAACCTACTAACCCTAACCGCAACCCCCTAACTCCAACCCTACCCCCTAACTTTCTCCCTAAAAGCCTCACTCTAACCATATTCCTAACTCCTAAACTCTAACACAACCCCTTTCCCCTAATCCCCAAACCCTAACCTCTTAACCCTAGCACCCTAACCCTCAACCCCCTAACCAGTTGACCTTAAACATATTCCTAACTCTAAACCCCAACCCTAACCTATAAACCCATATCCCTAACCCCAACCCCACCCCCTAACCATTTACCCTCACCCTATTCCTAACCCCCAATCCTAACCACAAAACCCTAACTCTAACCCCAACCCTTACCCAACCCTAACCCCTCACCTTACATAGTTACATAGTTACATAGTTAGTACGGCTGAAAAAAGACACATGTCCATCAAGTCCAACCAAGGGAAGGGAAAAGGGAAGGAAAAATTTCTACACATAGGAGCTAATATTTTTTTGTTCTAGGAAATTATCTAACCCTTTTTTAAAGCCATCTACTGTCCCTGCTGTGACCAGCTCCTGCGGTAGGCTATTCCATAAATTCACCGTTCTTACTGTAAAGAAGCCTTGTCGCCTCTGCAGCTTGAACCTTTTTTTCTCCAGACGGAGGGAGTGCCCCCTTGTTTTTTGAGGGGGTTTTACAAGGAACAGGATATCACCATATTTTTTGTATGTGCCATTAATATATTTATATAAGTTAATCATGTCCCCCCTTAGTCGTCTTTTTTCAAGGCTAAATAGGTTTAATTCTTTCAATCTTTTCTCATAACTTAAATTCTCCATGCCCCTTATTAGCTTCGTTGCTCTTCTTTGTATTTTTTCCAACTCCAGGGCATCCTTTCTATGAACTGGAGCCCAGAACTGAACTGCATATTCTAGATGGGGCCTCACTAATGCTTTGTAAAGTGGCAATATTACATCTCTGTCCCGCGAGTCCATGCCTCTTTTAATACACGACAATATCTTGCTGGCCTTTGAAGCAGCTGATTGACACTGCATGCTGTTATTGAGTTTATGATTTACAAGAACACCCAGATCCTTCTCAACAAGTGAATCCGCCAGTGTAGCTCCCCCTAGGACATATGATGCATGCAGGTTGTTGGTACCCAGATGCATAACTTTACATTTATCTACATTAAACTTCATCTGCCAAGTGGACGCCCAAACACTTAGTTTGTTTAAATCTGCCTGTAATTCATGAACATCTTCCATAGTCTGAACTATATTACATAGCTTGGTGTCATCTGCAAAAATAGAAATAGTGCTATTAATCCCATCCTCTATATCATTAATAAATAAGTTGAATAATAGTGGTCCCAGCACTGAACCCTGGGGTACACCACTTATAACCGGTGACCATTCAGAGAAGGAATCATTGACCACAACTCTCTGGATACGGTCCTTGAGCCAATTCTCAATCCAATTACAAACTATATTTTCTAAACCTATAGTCCGTAATTTACCCATTAGGCGTCTATGGGGGACAGTGTCAAATGCCTTTGCAAAGTCCAAAAACACTAAATCCACAGCGGCCCCTCTGTCTAGACTTCTGCTTACCTCTTCATAAAAACAGATTAGGTTAGTTTGACAACTTCTGTCCTTAGTAAAACCATGCTGGCTGTCACTTATAATGCTATTTATTGTCACATAATCCTGTATATAGTCCCTCAATAGCCCCTCAAACATTTTCCCCACGATGGATGTTAAGCTTACTGGTCTATAATTACCCGGGGAAGACCTAGAGCCCTTTTTGAAAATAGGCACCACATTCATAACCCTTATCCCTAACCCCATCCCCTATTCCTAAACCTTAACACTCTAACCCCTTCTCATTCCTAACCCCAACCCTAACACTATTCCAAACCCCCCAAAGTTAACCTTTAAACACTAGCCCCTAACTCCCTAAACCCAACCCTACCCTTTCACCTAACCCTATTCCTAACCTTCTAATCCTAACCCCAAACGCTAACACCCTAACCCTATTCTTAACCCATTATGGCTCTGGCTGGGGATTTCGCTCCTGGAATAGCCCAAACCCCTTACTCCCTAACCCTATCCCGAATTCTATCCCGAATTCTTCATAACCCTCAAACCTAACCGCTAACGCCAACCCTTATACTAACCCCCTAACCCAAACCCTCCGCCTTACTCTATTCTTAACCCCAACCCTAAACCCCTCACCCAAGCGCTTTACAGCAAGGGCTCTGTCCAGGGACTCCTGGGACTGTCTTGAGAAAGACCTTGACATCCCTGTTCATATATGGAGAGTGACATTAAGGGATTTGTAATGCGAACATCCCCGGCCAGAGAGAAGGCAACACTTTGGCCGGGGATTCCGCTACAAGAGGGAGCCCCTGATGTCCCTGCCCATTTATAAGCAGTAACATTAGGGGCTTTAAGATGCCGGAATCCCCAACCAGAGCATCAGGAAAAGCCCTAATCCTATCCCTTAACTCTAACCATAGCACCTAACCCCATAACCCAAACCCTAACACCCCAACCCTAACACCCCAAACCCTAACCACTAACCTCTATACCCTAACACCTAACCCTATCCGCTAACCCGCTAAACCTGACTCTTTAACCCTAGCACCCTGACCCTATAATTCTTACACTAACTCTTACCCTAAATCCTAACCCTCTAACCTTAACCCCGACTTTCTAACCCTAATCTTATTCCTAACCCCCAACCCTATCCCCTAATGTTAATTTAAACACTAGCCCCCTAACCCTAAAAACAAACCCTAATGTCAACACCCTAACCCACACGCTAACCCTTAACCCTATTCCTACACCTAATCCCCAAACCTAACTACTAACCTCTAAACCCTAACCTCTAATCCTAACCCAAACCCCAACCCCTTTAAAATAGCACCCTAACCCCAACCCCCTAACACTGTAACCCTAACCTCTAACTTCCTAACCCTATTCCTAACCCCCAACCCTATTCCTAATGTCGTCCTCTAACCCAAACCCGACCCTGTAACCCCTTACCCTGGCCCTGTTCCTAACTCCATAACCCTATGCCTTACCCTAACCCCCAACTTTAACCCATAACCTCTAAACCCTAACCCAAACTCTACTCCCTCACTCTAACCCTATCCCTAACCCCTAACATCTGACCCTATTCATAACCACCTAACCCAAATCCCTAACCTTAACGAAAACCCTTAACACCTTGAACTCTAACCTTCTAACACTATTCCTGACCCCCTAACCCGTAACTCCTTAACCAAAACCCTAACCCTCTGACTCCCTAACTTTAACCCCAACCCCAGCAACCTAACAAAAACCCTAACACTCTAACCCTTAACGTTATTCCTAAACCTAACCCCCAACCCTAACAACTAACCTCTAAACCAGGGGTCTCAAGCACGCGGCCCGCAAGCCGCATGCGGCCCCTGGGGCTGTCATCTGCGGTCCGCGGGACACAGAGACGCTACTATCGGCTCTGCTCCGAGACTCTGGAATTCCCTGACATCGCTGTCCACATATATGGACAGTGTGTCAGGGTCTTCCCTAGAGCGGAGTCCCGGGCAGAGCGCTAGTACAGGCTCTGCTCCGGGACTCTGTGGAATTCCCTGGCATCGCTGCCCATATATGGACAGTGTGTCAGGGTCTTCCCCAGAGCGGAGTCCCGGGCAGAGCGCTAGTATCGGCTCTGCTCCGAGACTGGAATTCCCTGACATCGCTGCCCACATATGAACAGCGATGTCTGGGGCTTCCCCAGAGCCGGAGTCCCGGGCAGAGTGCTAGTACAGCCTCTGCTCCGGGACTCTGTGGAATTCCCTGACATCGCTGCCCATATATGGACAGTGTGTCAGGGTCTTCCCCAGAGCGGAGTCCCGGGCAGAGAGCTATTATCGGCTCTGCTCCAGGACTCTGGGGAAGCCTCTGACATCGCTGTCCATACATCGACAATGATGTCAGGGGCTTCCCCAGAGCAGGAGTCCCAGTGATGTCGGGAGAAGAGCTAGAGTCCCAGGAAGAGCCTACTAGCGCTCTGCCCGGGACTCCAGCTCTGCGGTTGCCCCTGACATCTGTCCATATATGGACAGTGATGTCAGGAGCAGAGCTGGAATCCCAGGCAGAGTGCCAGAAGCGGCTCTGCTCTGGGACTCCTGCTCTGGGCAAGCCCCTGACATCACTGTGGCAGTACCTACAGAGGGCACTGTGGCAGCACCTACAGAGGGCACTGTGGCAGCACCTACAGAGGGCACTGTGGCAGCACCTAGAGGGCACTGTGGCAGCACCTACAGAGGGCACTGTGGCAGCACCTACAGAGGGCACTGTGGCAGCACCTACTGAGGGCACTGTGGCAGCACCTACAGAGGGCACTGTGGCACTACCTACAGAGGGCACTGTGGCAGCACCTACAGAGGACACTGCGGCAGCACCTAACTTCAACCCCCTACCCTCACCCGATTCCTAACCCTTTTCCAAACTTAACCCCTAACCTCTAAACCCTAACCCCAACTCTACTCCCTCATTCAAAACACTAACACAAACCCCAAACCCTAATCACCAAAACCTAACCCCTTAACCTTATCACCCTAACCCCAACCCCTTAACCCCCTTACCTTTTACCTTAACCCTTTTCTTAACTCTAACCCCTAACCTCTTAACCATAAACCTATCCCCTGACTATATTCCTAACCCCTAATCCTAGCCCCAACCCCCTATCCACAACCCTACCTCCTAACCACATACCCTCACCCTATTCCTAACCCCAATCCTGACCCTATTCCTAACCAAAACCCCCAACCCTAACCTCAAAACCCTAACTCTCTAACAGCCTAACCCCAACCCCACCCCCTCAGCTTAACCCTATGCAAAACCCCCTACCCTATTCTTAACCTAACACTCTAACACTAACACTCTTCCCTAACACTCTAACCCCTTGCCCCCATTTCTAACCCCAACCCTACAACCATAACAATATTCTTAACCCTAATCTCTATACCCTAGCCCCTAACCCCAACTCTTACCCTAACCCTACCCTATCACCCTATCCCTAAATCCATAACCCCAACACTAACAACCCAACTTTAACCCCTAACCCTAATCACTAACCTCTAAACCCTAAATCTATTCCTAACTGTATCCCCTTATTCTAACTAGATAACCCAAACCTTAACCCCCTAACACCTAACCTCAACCCTACCCCTAACCCCAACACCCTAAACATAACCAGAATGCTCTAACCCTTACCCTATTTCTAACCCCGAACCCTAACCTCTAGACTCTAACCCTATCCCCTAATCCCCTAACCCAAACCCCTCAACCCTAACTCCCTAACCCAACCCCCTAAACCTCTAACCCTAACACTGTAACCTTAACCCTATTCCTAACCCGCAACCCTAACCTCTAATCCCTATCCCCTAACGCCAACCCTATTCCTAACCCCAACCCCCTCACACAAGCGCTTTACAGCAAGTGCTCTGGCCAGGTACTCCTGTATTGACAAAGACATTGACATCACTGTTCACATATGGAGAGTGACATGAAGGGATTATTAATGCGAAAATCCCCAGCCAGAAGGTAGGCAACACTCTGGCTCGGGATTACGCTCCTAGAGGAAGCCCCTGAAGTCACTGTCCATACATGTACAGTAACGTTACGGGCTTTAAGATGCTGGAATCCCCAAATAGAGCGTCAGCAATGCTCTGGCCAGGGATTTCTCTCCTGGAAAAGCTCTATCCCTAACCCCTAAAAGCCTAACCCTAATGCCTAACCCCCTAAAAACGCTAACCAAGAACTTTACAGCAAACGCTCAGGTCAAGGACTCCTGTCTTGAGAAAGACCTTGATGTCACTCTTCATATATGGAGTGTGACGGTAAGTGCCTTGTAATGCAAGCCCATGACATCATTGTCCATATATAAACAGTGATGTTGGGGAATTTAAGATGCCGGAATTCTCAGCCAGAGCGTCGGAAATGCTCTGGCTGGGGATTCCGCTTCTGGAAAAGCTGTAACCCTAAACTCAACCACTAACCCTATAATCCCCTAACACTAACCCTCTAACCCATAACCTCTACCCTCTAACCCCTTAAATCTCTAACCACCTAAACCCTTACCCTAACCCTCTAACCCCCTAACTACAACCCTAAACTCCTAACCCTCTTACTCCCGAGTCCCTAACCTTAACTCCAACCCCTTTAACCCCAACTCCTAAACCCCTAACCCAAACCCTCTAACCGTAACACTAACCAAGTTCTTTACAGAAAGCGCTCTCGCCGGGGACGCCTGTCTTGAGAAAGACCTTGACGTCAATGTTCATATATGGAGAGTGATGTGAGAAGGGCTTTGTAATGCGAGATTCCCCGGCCAGAGCATTGACAAAACTTTGGCCCGGGATTTCGCTTCTAGAGGGAGCACCTGACGTTACTGTACATATATAGCCCCCTAACAACTAACCCTAACCCCACCCTAACCTTAACCCCCAACCCTTACCACTAACCTCTGAACCCCAACACCTAATCCTAACCTGCTAACCAATACCCCTTTAAAATAGCACCCTAGCCCCAACCCAACACCCTAACCCTAGCCCCAAACTGTAACTCCCTAACGCTATTCCTAACTCCCAACACTAGCCCGCATCCTATAAACCCTATTGCTTATCCACAACCCCATTCTTAACCCTCTGATCCCAACCCCCTACCCTCAGACTATTCCTAACCCCCCAACCCAATTCCCAACCCCCAACCTTAACCCCTGATCTCTAAATCCTAACCACAATCATACCCCCCTCACTAACCCTATTCTTAACCCCCTAATCCCAATACCCTAACACCTAAAGCCAACCCTAACACTCTCACCCTTTCCCCTAACCCTATTTCTAACCACTAACCTCTAAACCCTAACACAAACCACCTATCCCCTAATCTACAAACCCTAACCCCTTAACCCTAGCGCCCCAAACCCAACTCTCAACCCCCTAAACCTAACCCTTTAAACTTAACCCTATTCCTAATTCTACCCTCTAACCTCTAAATCCTAAACCTATGCCCTGACTCTATTCCTAACCCCTAATCCTAACGCCAACCCCCTATTTACTACCCTACCCCCTAACCTTCACCCTATTTCTAACCCAAACCCTAAACCTATTCCTAACCCTAACCTCAAAACCCTAACTCTAACTCCCTAACCACCTAACTCCAACCTTTACCCCAACCCTACACCATCACCATATTCATAACCCCTAGCCCGTACCCCTACCCTATTACTAACCCCTAATACTCTAACCCACTCACCCCATTCTTAACTCCAACCCTAACACTATTCCTAACCCCTCAACCTAACCTCTAAACCCTAGCCCCTAACTCCCTGATCACAACACTTACCCCAACCCTACCCCCTCAACCTAACCCTATTCTGAACCCCCTAATCCTAATCCCAACCATTAACACCCTAACCCTATTCCTAAAACATTATGGCTATGACCAAGGATTTCACTCCTGGAAAAGCCCTAACCCCTAATTCCCTAACCCACTGACCTTATCCCTAATTCTAACCCAATCTCTAACCCTAAACTCCTAACTCCAACCCTAACAACCCAACCCTAACCACTAACCTCTAAACTTAAACCTAACCTACCCCTTACTCTAATCCCTATCTCCTAACCCCCTTACATATATGGCCCCCTAACAACTAACCCCAACCCCCACCCTAACCCTATTCATACCCTTAACCCCAACCCTAACTTCTAACCCCCTAACCCAAACCCCTTTAAAATAGCAACCTAACCCCAAACCCCTACCATTCTATCCCTAGCCCCAACCTCTAACTCCCTAACCCTATTCCTAACCCCCAACACTAGCCCCTATCCTCTAAACCATATCTCTTAACCACAACCCCATTCCTAACCCCCACCCTCACCCCCTACACTCACACTATTCCTAACCGCCTAACACAATTCCTAACCCCCAACCTTAACCCGATATCTAAATCCTAACCCCAACCCTACCCCTATTCCTAACCCCCAACCCTAACCTCAAAACTCTAACTCCCTAAACCTAACCGCCTAACTCTAACCCTTACCCCAACCCTACACCATCACCCTCACCTTAACCCTATTCATAACCTATTACTAACCCCTAACACTCTAACCCCCTCACCCCATTCCTAACTCCAACCCTAGCACTATTCCTAACCCCTCAACCTAACTTCTAAACCATAGCCCCTAACTCCCTAACCACAACACTTACCACAACATTACCCCATCAACCTAACCCTATTCTGAACTCATTAATCCTAACCCAAACCCCTAACACCCTAACTCCTGGAAAAGCCTTAACCCCTCATTCCCTAACCCATTGACCGTATCCCTAATTCTAAACCAATCTCTAACCCTAAACTCCTAACCCCAACCCTAACAACCCAACCCTAACCATTAACCTCTAAACTTATTCCTAACCGTATCCCCTTACTCTAATCCCTATCCCCTAACTCCAACCTCATATATGGCCCCTTAACAACTAACCCTAACCCTATTCCTACCCTCAACCCCAACAACTAACCCCTAATCCTAACCGCCTAACCCAAACCCCTTTAAAATAGCACCCCAACCCCCTACCACTCTAACCCTAGCCCCAACCTCTAACTCCCTAACCCTATTCCTAACCCCCAACACTAGCCCATATCCTCTAAACCCTATCCCTTAACCACAACCCCATTCCTAACCCCCACCCCCTACACTCAAACTATTCCTAACCCAATTCCTAACCCCCAACCTTAACCCTTGATATCTAAATCCTAACCCCAACCCTACCCCCTAACAATATTCTTAATCCCCTAACACCAACCCCGACACCTAAATCCAACCCTAACACTCTCACCCTAACACTATTTCTAACCACTAACCTCTAAACCCTAACACAAACCCTATCCCCTAATCCCCAAACCCCTTAACCCTAGCACCCTAAACCCAACCCCCTAAACCTAACCCTTTAACCTTAACCCTATTCCTAACTCTACCCCCTAACCTCTAAACCCTAACCCTATCCCGACTCTATTCCTAATCCCTACCCCTAACCCCCTATCCACTAACCCTCAACCTATTCCTACACCCAACTCTAACCTCAAAACCCTAACTCCCTAACGCTAACAGCCTAACCCCAACACTTACCCCAACCCTACACCATCACCCTCACCTTAACCCTATTCATAACCCCTAGCCCTTACCCCCTACCCTATTACTAACCCCTAATACTTTAACCCCCTCACCCCATTCGTAACCCCAACCCTATTCCTAACCCCTCAACCTAACCTATAAACCCTAGCCCCTAACTCCCTAACCACAACACTTACCCCAACCCTACCCCATCAACCTAACCGTATTAGAACCCCCGAATCCTAACTCCAACCCCTAACACCTTAACCCTATTACTAAGCTATTATGGCTCTGGCCAGGGATTTCACTCCTGGAATAGCCCTAACCGTAACCCCTAATTCCCTAACCCACTAACCGTATCCATAATTCTAACCCTAAACTCCTAACCCCAACCCTAACAACCCAACCCTATCCCCAACCCTAACCCACTCACGCAAGCGCTTTACAGCATACGCTCTGGCCAGGGACTCCTGTCTTGAGAAAGACCTTGACATCACTGTTCATTGATAGAGCGTTACATGAAGGGATCTGTAATGCGAGAATACCCAGCTAGAGGGTAGGCAACACTCTGGCTAGGGATTCCGCTCCTAGAGGGAGCCCCTGAGGTTACTGTCCACATAAAAAAAAGTAACATTAGGGGCTTTAAGATGCCGGAATCCCCAACCAAAGCATCAGCAACGCCCTGGCCAGGGATTTTGCTTCTGGAAAATCCCTAACTCTAACCCTAGCCCCTAATGCTAACCCCCAAACCCTATCACCCTAACCCCCTAATTCTAACTCACCCTAAATCCTAACCCTCTAACCTAACCTTAACCTTCCAACTTTTTTCCTAACCCCCAACCCTATCCCCTAACTTTAACCCAAACCCTAGCCCCACTAACCCTAAGAACTAAACCTAAACCACAACACCCCAACCCTAATACTCTAACCTTTAACTCTATTAATACTCCTAATCGACTAACCTCTATACCCTAACCCCTAATCCTAACCCAAACCGCTAAAACAATTAAACTCTAACTCCAACCCCTTAACCCTAGCACCCTAACCCTTTAACTTTAACTCTATTACTAACTCTAACCCCCAACCCTTACCCGTTACCATGTCGCCTAATTCTATACCTAATCCCAAAACCTTAGCCACAACCCTACCCACTAACGACTTTCCCTCACCTTATTGATAACCCCAAACCTAATCCTAACCCTCAACCCTAACATCAAAACACTAACTCCCTAACCTAAACGCCTAACCTCAACACTTACCCCCCTCAAAATCATAACACTATTCTTAATCCCAAAATCTAAACTCTAACCCTAGCCCCTCACTACAGCATTTACCTCAACCCTAACCCCTCACCCTAACCCTATTCCTAAGCCCATAATACTAACCCCAACCCCTAACACCCTAACCCTATTCCTAAGCAATTATGGCTCTGGCCGGGAATCTTGCTCCCGGAAAAGCCCTAACCCACTAACCCTACGGACAAATAGAAACTGGGGAGGAGACCTCCAGCTCACCTTACGCACTCCAGTGTGGTGTGGATTAAGGATGGCGCTCGGATCCTCGCGTCGGCACACGGCAGGCTAGCAAGAAAGGAAGAAGGTAGGATCCAGCGCTGATCCTACCTTCTTCCTTTCCCACTAACCCTACCCCTAGTTCTAACCCAAACTCTAACCCTAAACCCCTAACTACAACCCTAACCCCATCCCTAACCCCTAAACTTTACTAACCCTATTCCAAACCCCCTAACCGTATCCCCTAACTCTAACCCGTTAATCCAAACTCCTACCCCCTAACTCTTTAGCCTTAACCCTATTCCTAACCTCCAACCCTAACCCCTAAAGCCTATTCCCTAACTCAGACCCTATTCCTAAAACCAAAACTACACCAAACCACACCTAACCACTTACCCTCACACTATTCCTAACCCCCTAAACCTAAAACCACAACCCTCTAAACCAAAAACCCTAACACTCTAACCCTAATCCCATAACTCAAACCCCTAACCCCTTAACCCTAGCCACCTAACCCCCTAAGTCTAACCCTATCTTTTACCCTAAGCCTCTAACCCTATTCTTAACCTTAACCCCAAACCGATTGCCTAACCTCAACACCTAACTCCTTAAGCCAATCACCCAAACCCGATTCCCCTAACACTAACCCAAATTTATCCCCCTAACCCCAACCCCTAACACCTTCACTCCAACCCTATCCACTAATACTAACCCCCCTAATACAAACCCTAACACATAACGTTAACTCCTTAACTTTCTAACCGTAACCTGCTAACCGCAACCCTGTAACCCTACCCCCTAACTTTTGCCCTAAAACCATAACCCCCTAAACCTAAGCCCAACCATAACACTCTCACCCTATTCCTAAACCCTAACCTCTAAACTCTAACACAAGCCCTACCCCCTAATCCCCAAACCCTAACCTCTTAACCCTAGCACCCTAGCCCTCAACCCCTAACCCTTTGACCTCAAACTTATTCCTAACTCTAACCCCCAACTCTAATTTATAACCCTACCCCAACCCCCTATCCAAAACCCTACCCCCTAACCACATACCCTCACCCTATTCCTAACCCACACTCCTAACCTAAAAACCCTAACTCTAACTCCTTAACCCTAACCCCTCACCTTAACCTTTTCACAACCCCTAGCCCTAACCCCCTACCCTATTCCTAAACCCTAACACTCTAACCCCTTCGCCTCATTCCATAACCCAACCCTATTCCAAACCCCCCAAACCTAATCTCTAAACCCTAGCCCCTAACTCCCTAAATTCAACCCCATCCTTTCACTCTAACCCTATTCCTAACCTCCTAATTCTAACCCCTAACCCTATTCCTAACCCATTATGGCTCTGGCTGGGGATTTCGCTCCTGGAGGAGCCCTAACTCCTAACTCCCTAACCCGAATTCCATCCTGAATTCTAATCCAAACTCTAACCCTAAACCACTAACCCTAAACCCCAACCCTAACCACTAGCCTCTAAACCCTATTCCTAACCCCCTAAACCTTTGCCCAAACCCTAACCCTACCCCTAACCCAACATCTTAACTATACAGCCATGACTAAGGACGCCAGAGCCATCCGAAACGCGTAGGCTCGATTCCAGGATTGATATTCCCTCACTTTGCACACCAGGACTCCTATCCATAGGATCTTTTAACTAAGGACTATTAAAACTTGGAAATAGCTTCCATTTTACTTCAACTTAGCGATGGATCTAACCTCCCTGTTATCTCTATAAATCTAACCCTATCCCCTAAGCATAATCCCCTAACCCCAACCCGTTAGCCCTAACATCCTAACCCATACCCCAACGTCCTAACACTCTAACCCTAACCCCAACCTCTAACCCCTAACCTTTAAACATATTCCTAACCCCGACCCTGAACTCTAAACCCTATCTGCTAACGCCAACCCTTTTCCTAACCCCCTAACCCAAACCCCCTTACTCTATTCTTAACCCCAACCCTAACACCCTCACAAAGCGCTTTACAGCAAGGGCTCTGTCCAGGGACTCCTGGGACTGTCTTGAGAAAGACCTTGACATCCCTGTTCATATATGGAGAGTGACATTAAGGGATTTGTAATGCGAGCTTCCCCGGCCAGAGCGTAGTCAACACTCGCCGGGGATTCCTCCCCAAGAGGGAGCCCCTGATGTCACAGTCCATATATAAACAGTAACATTAGGGGCTTTAAGATGCCGGAATCCCTAACCAGAGCGTCAGGAAAAGCCCTAATCCTATCCCTTAACTCTAACCATAGCCCCTAACCCCTTAATCCAAACTCTAACACCCCAACCCTAACCACACAAACCTCTAAACCCTAACAACTAACCCTATCCCCTAACCCACTAAACCTTACCACTTAACCCTAGCACCCTAACCCCATAATTCTTACCCTAACTCTTCCCCTAAATCCCAACCCTGATCTTCTAACCCTAACAACTAACCCTATTCCTACCCCTAATCCCCAACCCTAACTGCTAAACCCTAACCCTTATCCTAACCCCTTTAAAATTGCACCCCAACTCCCTAACACTGTAACCCTAACCATATTCCTAATCCCCAAACCTAGCCCCTAACCTCTAAATCCTAACACCAACCATATACCTAACGCTAACAACTAACCTCTAAACCCTAGCATCCTAACTCCAACTCCCTAACCCCCACCCCTTAACCCTAACACCCTACCCATTTAAACTTAACCATACTCCTAACCCTAACCCGCAACCATAGCCCCTAACCTCTAAACCCTATCCCTTAACCCCAAACCTATTCCTAACCCCAACCCACTACCCTCACCCTATTCCTAACCCTTTTTGAACCTTAACCCCTAACCTGTGACCCCAACCCTACACCGATTCTAACCCTGTTCCTAACCCCAACTCCTAACATTCTAATTTCCTAACCTGCTAACCCAAAACCTAACCCCAACCCCTATCCTACCCCAACCCCTAAGCCCAACCCTTGCCCTAACCCTATTTCTAACACTATCCTCTAAACCCTAACACAAACCCTAATCCCCAAAACCTAACCCCTTAACCCTAGCACCCTAACCCTTTTACCTTAACCCTGACTCTAATCCTAACCCCAACCCCCTATCCACAACCCCTAACACACTAACTTCCTAACCCACTAACTTAAAACATAACCCCAACGTAGGCAACACTCTGGCTGGGGATTACGCTCCTAGAGGAAGCCCCTGACGTCCCTGTCCATACATGTACAGTAACGTTAGGGGCTTTAAGATGCTGGAATCCCCAACCAGAGCGTCAGCAATGCTCTGGCCGGGGATTTCGCTCCTGGAAAAGCTCTAACCCTAACCCCTAAAACCCTATCCCTAAATGTAGCCCCTAACCAAGAACTTTACAGCAAGTACTCTGGCCGGGGACTCCTGTTTTGAGAAAGACTTTGGCATCCCTGTTGATATATGGAGAGTAACGTTAAGTGCTCTGTAATGCGAGAATCCCTTGACAGAGCGTCGGCAAAACTCTTGCCGGGGATTTCACTCCTAGAGTGGGCCCCTGAAGTCAATGTCCATAAATGGATAGTGACGGCAAGGGCTATAAGTTGCCGGGTTCCTCAGCCAGAGCATCGGAAACACTATGGCTGGGGATTCTGCTCCTAACCTTAAACCTAGCCCTCTTACCCTAACCTTCTAACTCTAACTCCAACCCTAAACCTAACCCTATTCCTGACCCTAACCACTAAACTCTAAATCCTAACCCTATCCCCCAATCCTAACCCCTAAACCTAGAACCCAAACCCCTTAACCCAAGCACCCTAAGCCCCTAACCCTAACACCCTAACCTTAACCCTATTCCTAACCCCAACCCTATTCCTAACCCCCTAACTATAACCCCAACCCTAACTCAAACCCCCTCACCGTAACCCCAACTCTAACCATCTATCCCCTAACCGAGAGCTTTACAGCAAGCACTCTGGCGGTGGACTCCTGGCTTGAGAAAGAACTTGACGTCAGTATTCATATATGGAGAGTGGCGTCAAGGGCTTTGTAATGCGAGAATCCAAGGCAATGCTCTGGCCAGGGATTCCGCTCTTGAAAAAGCCCTATCCCCTAAATCCCAACCCCTTAACCCTAATGCCTAACCCCCTAACCAAGCGCTTTGCAGCAAATGGTCATGTCGAGGACTCCTCTCTTGAGAAAGACCTTTATGTCACTGTCCATATATATGGAAAGTGACGGTAAGTGCCTTGCAATGCAAGCCCCTGACGTCACTGTCCATATATAAACAGCGATGTTGGGGACTTTAAGATGCCGGAAATTTCAGCCAGAGCATCGGAAATGCTCTGGCTGGGGATTCCGCTTCTGGAAAAGCTGTAACCCTAAACCTAACCCCTAACCCTATAACCCCCTAACGCTAACCCTCTAACCCTAACATCTACCCTCTAAACCCCTAATGCCCTAAACCCTTACCCTCTAACACCCTAACTTTAACCCTAACCCGCTAACCTCCTAACCCTCTTACTCCCTAACCTTAACCCCAACCCCCTTAACCCCAACTCCCTAAACCCCTAACCCTCTAATCCTAACCAAGTTCATTACAGAAAGCGCTCTCGCTTAATATATCCACCTCTGCTTCAGAGGATTAGCAGGCCTGTGTCTGCTGTCATTCAGTGATGCCATGATAACTACCTACACATGATTGCTATAGCCAGCCACTGGCCTCAGCATTGACGCAGCAGTCACGTGCGTGAAGCTGAAATTTCATCACTGCAGGACAGCTAAAATGAGTGGCGAGAACACCGGAGCGGCAGGGATATACCAGGTGAATAATGTTTCCTCGTGTGTAATGTGTAAATGTATCTGTGTAATGTGCATGTGTGCGTGTGTGTATAATGTCGATATATGTTTGTGTGTAGAGTGTAATGTGGATATATGTGTTTGTATAGTGTGAATATATGTATGTGCTTAATTTGAATATATGTAAATGTATCTGTGTAATGTATTTATGTGTAGCGTGTGTATGTGTATGTGTGTAGGTGTATATGTGTGTGGGTGTATGTGTATATGTGTGTGTGTCTGTATGTGTGTGTGTATGTGTATGTGTGAAGCGTGTGTGTAGCGTGTGTGTAGCGTGTGTGTGTGTATGTGTGTGTATGTGTGTGTGTGTGTGAAGCGTGTGTGTGTGTGTATGTATGTGTATGTGTGAAGCGTGTGTGTAGCGTGTGTGTAGCGTGTGTGTAGCGTGTGTGTGTGTATGTGTGTGTGTATGTGTGTGTGTGTGTGAAGCGTGTGTGTGTGTGTATGTATGTGTATGTGTGAAGCGTGTGTGTGTAGCGTGTGTAGCGTGTGTGTGTGTGTGTGTAGCGTGTGTGTGTAATCTTCAAAGACTAATGCTGCCCCCTCAGATTTGTATTTTTTATAAGTCCTCTTATCTTGTCATTTATTGTCTTTTTAACATTAGAAGAAGCTTTTTCTAGTTTCATTTTAGGGTTTTTTAATACTTGTTACTGATAGGGTTATATTTTACAGTAAAATTACTTAAAGTACATGTAAAGCATTCCCATGTAGTGTCTGTATATTTAAGTGACAATAGTTGCTCCCAGTCTATTTCCTGCTGCGCAGCCCTCAACCGGGAGAAATTGGCCTTTTTAATATGCAGTCAGTGTTTTACCCTCCCAGCCTGTTTGCTTTTAAGGTTTTGTTCATGTGGAGTTTTTTGTAGGCAAAAAATTCTGCCTGGAAAAATCAGCTCCGCCTTTTCTTAAGTGGTTTTTTACCACACGCGTTTTTTGACACGGTTTTTGATGCGTTTTCCTACGTGGTTCTTTATGGCCATTTTAAAGCGTTATTTTTATCTATTTCTTCAACAGGCAAAGGAAAAAAAAAACGCAAGCATTTTTTTTTTTTTGCCTAAAACCGCTTAAAAACGCGTCAAAAACGGTTGCGGCCGTTCACAGCATTTTTCCGTCTCTCATTGATTTCAATAGGGTTTTTTGAGGCGGAAAACGAATCTAGAAAGACCATATCACATACGTAGTGGAACCATTATACCCGAATGTTTGCTCCTTCTTTAGTAGCGTACAACTCAAGTGCCAACTTCCATTACATGATAGTGTCTCAACAGGACTCTTTCTACAATAGATCTGGGGTCGGCCAGTGAATACTTTTTCTCTATGTTCAGCTTAACAACAATACCAATGATGATGATGATGATGATGATAATATCCCTGCCTCTTTTCTATAGTAGTCTCAGTACATGTGTTAATATGATATCATTGATAAATGAATAATTAATTGAGTATTTCTCTAGCTGTGACCATCTCATGACTATCACCACATATGGAGCATCCTGCGCACTGACAATTACTAAGCCTCTCCATATTTCTCAGCATTTTCTGCTCCTTTACCCTGCGATCATATAGTCAGAAGTAACATATAAGTTCTCTCCTCACTGTTCAGACGTCATGGGTTTTCTGCTAGGATGGACACACCAGTATTTACAATGTGTCTCTTCTTCTAGATGTTTGTAGGAATCTTCTTGTAGCCAGGATCTCCTTCTCTGTGCTGGTTGGTGTCTTCTACATGTTGAAGGTGGTCATCTTCTAGGTATAGGCAGGAATCTTCTAGCTGCTAACTGGGGTCTACGTGTTGTCAGGACTCTTTAAAATCTCAAAGACTGGGATAAAGATCTCCTGAAAAAAAAAAAAAAAATATTTTGAGACAAAAAACGACAAATATATAACCTACAAAGAAATTGATGCTACCAAAAAAAGTGTAGAAAATGGAAAAAATCTTTATTGGAATAACAATGAAAAGCTACATGTCAATACAATGAAATGATAAAGACTCCACAAGACTCTACAGAAGAAAAGGACAGCTCATTGTGTGACTCACAAAGAAAATAATAATTAGATAAGACCCCATGGCTGCACAGACCTGCGTAATGTAGGTCATATAGAAATACCAAATGGTATGGAATAAACAACTATACAGTGCAAAAAAGCAGCCAGCGCATAAGTAAGAGCAAAAATGAATCAACTATAAAACAAGTATGGAGGGATATAACATACCCATAATAAGGTTGTTCAGGAGCACCAACACAGGGAGTGCCCACCAAGACGCACGTTTCAGCGCTAAATGTCTTCATCAGGGGGTGGCGATGATAGTACACACACAGTATTTAAATGAACGCTAGCCAATGGTGCTTAAAGATATCCAGGTGATATATATATATATATATATGCCCATAAATCAGATAAGTGCACTCACTGTTTACTATTGGTGGCAATATGTGGTCGAGTACATGGCCGGACTCCAGAAACGGCAACAACGAGACACTGGGGCGGAAACACATCAGCGCGTCACCTGACGCGGTCACGTGTGTCAGCAACCCAGCGTGTCATGGGTGACGAATCGGAGGCCGGTCAATCACAACCAATCAGAATGCAACCAGTGATTGAAGGCATGAAAAGCATTCAGAAGGATATTAACCCTGTACGGGCAGTCCAATAGCGATACACTTCATGTCTGCAAGTCTAAACCCAAAATACAGAGAGACAAGATAGTTATACAGATATATTGCACATGTATCATACAAATACATATAAATATATGGACACAAAGTGATGTGTGATGAAGAGCGTCAACGTGTAGGGAGTAATCAAGTGTGGAAGATTATTATCAATTATAATGTGTGAAAAAAGACCAATATATACGTGCCAAAAGGAACAATCCAGTGCACGACCTGAACATAGTAGGGAAGTGACAGGTAAGAAATGATATTAAACACAATAAAGTGTTGTTTATATAGAACATGTGTAAGTAAAAGAGTGAAAAGGTAATAAATGTATGGTGACAAAATAAAAGAAATAAAAAACGAAAAATAAAATAGTGTGAATAGGCGTGTGCGATGAAAAAAGAAGAAAAAAACAACGTGTGTATTATGCATCAAAAAATAAAATGGACTACAAGTGCCATGCACAAAGCAGATTTTAGTTACATGTCGATATATCTAATACAACAAGCCTCAAAGGTGCAGAATATAATATGCAGTGATCTGCAGACAGAGCCCGCTTTTCTATTGTCTGTGAAGATTATCAGAAGTAGGAAATCATTGTTGAGGGTGAAGATCATGACAACCCGAAAATGGCACAGGTGACATAGTCAACACAGGCAGCGTAAAGCATATATCTAATCTGTATACATAAAGAAATGTAGATTAAAATAAGAACATAAAATCCAAAATACCCGACTACAAGCTTTGGTAGCACTCAGAGAAATGCAGCAACACCAATGTTCTCATTGACACCCCTTGGTTGTGTTGTCTTAAGCCTCCATATCCACCTGCATTCTGATTGCAAAAGCCTCTTTTTACATCTCGTCCTCGCATATCAGTATTGATGTGATCTATTCCCTTCACTCTCACAAGTCTAGAGTTACACGCATGATGTAGGTGAAAATGTTGTGGAATCGTCTTCAGCTGTTCCATATCCTCTACTGTTTTGGCATTTTCAATGTCTCTAACATGTTCTCTTACGCGAAAGCGCAATTCTCGGGTTCTCATGCCAATATACATTTTAGGGCAAGGGTAAGTTGCATTATAGATCACACCTGTAGTGCCGCATGTAATTGCCCATGTGATCTTAACATTTTTCAACCCACTTGAGTCAACAAAACCTTGAGAGCGTTCAATATTAGGGCAACTAATACAGTCGCCGCAAGGGTTACAACCCCACTTAGGACCAATCTTTCCAAAACATTTACCCGGTTTTTCCACTGTTCGGTAACTGTGCACTATTGCGTCACGTAAAGAACGCGCTCTACATGCTGCAATAGCAAGGAAATTTGGTAGTACTTTCTGTAGAATTGGATCATTGAGGAGCATCGGCCAAAATGTGTTTGAGGTGTCCCTCATTTCTGACCAAATGATACGTGTTCGTAAATCTTACCTTAGGAGAAATTCCTTATGTTTAGTTACAGTTTGTAATAGCTGTGCACGAGGGGGAGCTGTGCACGTGGTCGTCAATAGGCTTTATTAACATTGCGGCGGCTGCAGCCCTGTTGAGCAAGTCTCCTTCTTAACTCAGTCGTGCGGTATTTGAAATCTTCATGAGTTGAACACATTTTCTTAACACGCAGTAATCGTCCAGTTGGTATAGCTTCGATGGTGTGGCGGGGATGTGAAGACGTGGCGTGAAAAAATGAGTTTGTTGATGTCTCTTTACGATGCAAATCTGTCTGGAGACAACCATTATGGTTCCTTTTAGTTAGTATGTCCAAAAAATCTATCTCAACGTGATTCCACTTGCATGTTAATTTAATGTTACGTGTATTATAGTTAAATACACTGATGAATTCCATGAATTCATCCGAAGTCCCCTGCCAGATCATGAAGATGTCATCAGTGAACGGGCCCAGAAAAGGAGCTGGTTCATTGATATCTCATGATCTGGCAGGAATAGGTCCCTCTCCCACAGCCCCAGGAACAGGTTGGCATATGAGGGTGCACAGGCTGCCCCCATTGCCGTGCCCTGGATTTGCAGGTAGAAGGACCCATTGAACGTGAAAAAATTGTGTTTGAGAACAAGGTCCGATAGGGTTAGCAACAACTCTGAAAAGTTTTCCCATATTGCTCATATGCAAAAAGGTGGCCACTGCATGCAACCCATCCGTATGCTGGATGCCGATATATAGTGACTCAATGTCACAAGTTACCAAAATATGTCCGTCATCTAAATGAATCTCTTCAATTTTCAACAACAAATCTGCAGAGTCGCACAGATACGAAGGTAGACATTCCACTAATGGTTTTAAATGGTGGTCGACCCATCTGCACACCTTCTGAGTTAACCCCCCGGTACACAATATAATTGGCCTACCTGGAAAGTCCTTATGAATTTTGGGTAGTAGAAAAGGCGTCTGTATTGTTGGCTCAGTCACAATCAGTGCCTCCATTAGGGACTTGGAGAGGACTCCGGCATCCATACCATCTTGTAGAATGTGGATCATCTTTGCTCTAAAGGATAATAAAGAATTGTATGTTCTACAACAAGTGGAGTTTTTTTTATTTAGTTTTTTTTTAATTGATGTATTTTTTATTTTTCCAAACATTACAAACAAGCGAACAACAATTCAACAATATGTTTCATGGCAATAGCATCTCTGAACACTTATATCATTATTTTGCATATTATATAATCTACAATTTGTATAAATTACTTCAAATGATCCTAGTTGGAGCGAGGACAGAATTAGAGATTTTACCCCAAAGACAAATTGAAAAAGTGTCAATATTCATAGGAAATGAAACACACTAAATAAACCATAAAGAAGGGGGAAGGGAAGTATAGGGGGGAGGGGGAAGAGGATGGACACGTGTATCCCCATCGTTACCGCGATCCAATACAGATATTTAAGGAATCCGATCATGATTGGTGTCACGCCAGACAGCTGATGTTCCAGATACCAAGTTGTGGAGCCAAAGCATGCAATCAGTTTTTGTTTTATATGAAGTGGTAAGAGAGGTATAAAGTTCTCCCACAACTCAAAAAAGGCTTCAGTTTTGTGCTCTTTTCGATGGGAGGATTCCACCCAATCCATTCGGAAAAGATAAGATATATTTTCTAGGGAAATACGTTGTGTGGGGGGTGTATTATGTATCCAAACCTGGAGAATGGCCTTCCTAGCAGCCGCAGAGACATAGTATAACAGTTGTTTGTGATGTTTCGGGATAAAGCACATGGAAGGTGGCAGTATCCCAAACAGACTCCACTTTTGGGTTGAGGGGCATTGTATGGACAAGGTGTTCGACACAAAATATTGTATCTTTCGCCAAAAGTCAACAATAGTTGGGCATAACCAGAGACAATGTAATTGCGGTTCTCCACACTTTAAACACGAATGGTCAGAGGAGTTACCCATGAGAAAGCCCCTATAAGGGGACAAGTCAGCCCTATGGGCTATTTTAAAAGACATCTCCCAGGACATGGCTGATGGGAGGTATTTGGCAGCCATAGTTACAGATGATAGGACATCGTCATGAGTTATTTGATCTAAGTGGTCAACCCAGTAAGATACGCCTGATCTCGATTTAGTGTAGTCCAATGGTTGTCTTAAAACGTTATAATAGGTAGTGATTAGTCTTTTTCGGCATTGATGAGATGGAGTTAAGTGACAGAAGAAGTCATCCCAGTCTTGATCTTGTAAGTGTCTAATGACCTTGTGAGCATAACTACAGGCCTGCAGGTAATAAAATGGGTGTTGGCCCAAAAAATCATATTGTATACGTAGTTCATTAAATGAGTATGGAGGACGAGTGAGCATGTTAGTTATCTGATTAATACATGTCAACCCCTCCCCCCCAACCCATCCACGAAAAAACACATGGGGGTTGGCATTTTGGAAGTCAAAGTTATGGACCCAAGGAAGAAGTAGGAAAAATCTAGGGTTTAAACCTAAGTGTTGTCTGACCTTGGTCCATGTCTTCCAGGAGGACATGACTAGGGGGTTAGCCCGTTCATCAGGTGATAGAGCCGAGTAGGGAGTGTGTAAGAGGCATGTTAAGGAAATGGGTTTTGAAAATTGTTGGTCCAATGTAGAATCAGAAAAGCAGGAGCTATCAGTTATCCAATCTCCAATCACTTGTAGTTGAGCTGCCATATTGTATAAGTGAATCTGTGGAAAATTAATCCCTCCATTTTCATGATGTTGCTGCAATATGCATAGGCTCACTCTTGGTCTCTTTTGGTTCCAAATGTAGCCTCGAAAGAGAGTATTCAGCCGCCTAACGTCAACTGGTCTCATGTATATAGGCAAGGGTTGTAGTAAGTATAACAATTTAGGGAAGACAACCATTTTTAATAGATTAGCCCTACCTAAAAATGATAGAGTAAAGTGCCTCCAAGCCATGAGTTGGGATTTCAAATGTGCAATAATGGGATTAAGGTTTCGTTGATATAAATTTGATGGTTGTCTCGTGATGCGTACCCCCAAATAGGGAATTTAATCAGAGTTCCATTTAAATGCATGCTTCGAAGACGAGAGTGGCCTGGAGGGACCCTTAAGAATTAGGGCTTCTGATTTTTGTAGATTGATCTTGAAACCTGACAGGGCACCATAAATTGGGATATCCTGGAGGATTGGTTGTAAAGTAGAGGCAGGGTTAGATATGAAGAACAAAATATAATCTGCAAATGCCGATAGTTTAATTTGAGAATCTCCAATTTGTATGCCTTGAAAACATGCTAGGGACTGGAGATGACGGAGAAGTGGATCTAGGGACAAATTAAACAGTAACGGTGAGAGAGGGCATCCCTGACGCGTACCCCTGAAAATTGAGATAGGAGGTGAGTTAAGCCCATTGATGGTAAGGGATGTGGTAGAGCAGGCCTGTGAGCATGAAAGGAATGTTAGAAAGCGGTCTCCGAAGGCCCGGGACTGCAACACCGCTGTGAGAAATGGCCATGAAAAAGAGTCAAACGCCTTTTCCGCGTCAAGTCCCAGCAGCATGGTCACTGGGGAGGAGGGGTCTAGTGCAGACACCGTGGCTGCTACAGCCTGATGGATACCTTTAGTGGAATGTCTATTCCTTAAGAAACCCAGTTGGGTTGGGGCAATGATTGGTCCAAACATGGTTTGGAGGCGGTCGGCCAAAATCTTTGTTAGGAGCTTATAGTCTTGGTTTAAAAGGGAAATCGGGCGATATGAGGAAAGGAGGGTTGGATCCCTGTCAGGTTTGGGAAGCAATATGGTCCTGGACTCATGAAAGTTAGGCAGGTCAATCTCCCCACTAAATATGGCTTGTAAGGTCCTCGTCAATGTCGGTGTAATATCTGGCAAAAGTTTGTAGTATTCAGCCAATAGGCCGTCAGGACCCGGCGTTTTATTATTGTGTAGCTTAGAGATTGCTAAAGCAACCTCCGCCTCCGTGATATCACTATTTAAAAAGTGGAGTTTTTTTAATTGGCGATTTGCTTCATAAATATACATCTGGCGTGGCCAAAATACCACATTTCTGCCTTTATCGGCAGGTTTTACTACCACATCATGCCATGATATAATCCTCTCCAAGCTCTCTCTCTGTCTCTCTCTGTCTCTCTCTCTCTCTCTCTCTCTCTCTCTGAACTCGTCAGATTGTCATTCTTAATTTTCCTTGGAATGTTTTGCTAATCTTCAGAGACTAATTTGACAAAAAGATCTACTGCGGGGCAAATAGACAACGGGGGGATTTTGTAGATTTGGTTCTAATACAGATATGAATCTTACCTTCTGATATTCCCTCTTCTTGGTGAAAGAGTTTCTCAAATATTCGCAATGTTTCTCGTTCCTCAACTGTCACAAATAAATCGTCTTCCTCTTTAAAATACCATTTCTTAAAGATCAAAGATTGTGCAAAACATTGCAGATCTTTTACTGCTGAGAAAAGATCAAAACAGGAGGCGGGAGAAAAGGTCAAGACTTTGTCCAACAGTGTGATGTCACCTATAGATAATTGATGCATAGAAATGTTAATGACCTTCTTGTGATGTCTTGGATTTTGTTCCAATCCCTTATTCATTTTTCTCCTACTGTTGGACGACTGATTTTAGTATCTTGGTAAGTCACGGGTAGACCTCACGCTACTACATAATGTCATATCATGGTGACCGCTCTGTGATGACAAAGATCACATAGAAGAGGAAAGACTCAGTGATTCACCATCTTGTCTCCGATTCCATCAATATATTTTCTTCTGTTGAAAATCATTATTATCACATATCAATTTCTTTGTTTTTCTGCGCTCCATTTCTTTTCTCCAGACGAGGCATTGTTGATCCAATTGCATTTTAAATGTGTCTAAATTCTCTTTGGACATCTCTGCTTTTAATTTTTGCTGGATCTTCTCCAGCTCGTTATCCCTGTTTTCTAATGAGGTGTTATTGAGTCCAATAAGACGCTCCATCACTTTAAATGAACACGCACTGCAGTTCTCCTCCCATTTAGATGGAAAATTCACATCTTCAGTTGGAAATGATGGGAAAACTTGTATGCGTAACCCCCTCGGTATAAGGTTCCGTTGGAGATAATTTGCTAGGAATGCTCGGTTCCACCAAACTTTCATTCTTTTATTTACAAGGCTTTTGAAGGAGTTCTGTGGCTCGCTAATATTTCTCTGACTGACAACACCTGTGGCTGTGGAGTCATCTTTAACCAGCCATGACTGTTCTCTGGCTCGAAAATCCATAGTTGGGTTTCTGGCACTATCTGTAAAAGTACAGAGAACAAACTGATAAATAATACAAAAAGACAGCGAGGATCTGAAATCCCAAATGCAGGTGCACGGCATTTATTACTAGTAAGGGGGGATCCTAGGGTGAAGTCCTGAGCACATCAATATATATATATGTATAGAAGGTAGAAATTCGAGGCACTCACCGCTGTTTCTGTAACTCCCGACCATGTCATCAAGAAGTGACCGGGAAGCAGCATGAGCACAAAAAGCTAGCACTGGGTTTGGGGGCAGCGGCGGATCATCGTTAGGAAGGCTCGGGCAGCCGACCAATGCTCCCAGGGGGCCCATGGCTGCCAGGCCCATAACATTTATTGGCTGGGCTGCACGGGCCCCCTCAAGCCCATTGGCGCCTAGCACTGGAGGGGGCCCCGATGCTAGCGACAGCCACATTCACTTGTATCTGCATCCTCAGGACGCAGATATGAATTAATGATATAGGCTGCAGGCCAAGTTAGGACTGCAGCCTCTAAGGTGCTGGGAAGACTCCCTGGGCAGGCTGCCGTGATGACGTAACTGCATCACGCTGGTATGAGCATGCGTTCTGCCTGGAGAACGGGGCAAGGTAAGTACAATGTTTTGTTTTGGAGGGCTATGTGGCAATATACAGGGGGGTGACTGCTGTGTAGCTCTACATACAAGGGGAGGGGGGATATGTGGCACTATATACAAGGGGAGAGGGGGCTGTGTGGCACTATATACAAGGGGAGGGGCTATGTGTGTGAAGCTATCTACAGGGGCTGTGTGTGTGTGGCGCTATCTACTGGGACTGTGTGTGTGACTATCTACAAGGGCTGTGTGTGATGCTATCTACTGGGGCTGTGTGTGTGACTATCTACAGGGGCTGTGTGTGGCGCTATCTACAGGGGCTGTGTGTGTGGCGCTATCTACAGGGGCTGTGTGTGTGGCGCTATCTACAGGGGCTGTGTGTGTGATGCTATCTACAGGGACTGTGTTTGTGGCGCTATCTACAGGGGCTGTGTGTGTGGCACAATCTAGAGGGGGCTGTGTGTGGTGTTATCTAAAGGGGGCACTGTGTATGTGGTGCTTTACTTTACATTCTGTGAGTCACTAGATTTATAGAGAATCTGTCTCCTCTCCTGACATGTTTTTTATAGGAAATCCTTGTCTTTCACAAAATATCTTTGTGCAGTCCAGGACTGATAGACAAATGTGTGTTACCATTCCCCTTGTCATGAGGATGTGTCCCTGCACAGTGTGATACTGTCAGTATGTAGGGACGCAGCCCTTTGACAAGGGGAATCGTAACACCCATCTGTTAATGCTTGCACAAAAAGGTAGTGTTAACAATAGTTGCGGCGCGGCAGGGCGGCGGAGGAGTAGGGGGGCCCAAGTTTGGGTAACAGCCCAGGGCCTATGGCCTACTTAATCCGCCACTGTTTAGGGGGCCTCGTTCTGGAGATAGGCGCCGGTCACAGAGGTGGGACTCCCATCTATCTGACATTTATGACATATAAGTGAACAGTACATTATATACAGTATATATGAGGACAGTAAAGAGGGAGTACAGTATATACAGTGAGGACACGTCCCATATATACATATAAGTGAACAGTACATTATATACAGTATATATGAGGACAGTAAAGAGGGAGTACAGTATATACAGTGAGGACACGTCCCATATATACATATAAGTGAACAGTACATTATATACAGTATGAGGACAGTAAAGAGGGAGTACATTATATACAGTGAGGACACGTCCCATATATACATATAACTGAACAGTACATTATATAAAGTATATATGAGGACAGTAAGGAGGGAGTACAGTATATACAGTGAGGACACACTCCATACATATAACAGAACAGTACATTATATACAGTATATATGAGGACAGTAAAGAGGGAGTGCAGTATATACAGTGAGGACACGTCCCATATATATACATACAACTGAACAGTACATTATATACAGTATATATGAGGACAGTAAGGAGGGAGTACAGTATATACAGTGAGGACATGCTCCATATATACATATAACTGAACAGTACATTATATACAGTATGAGGACAGTAAAGAGGGAGTACAGTATATACAGTGAGGACACGTCCCATATATACATATAACTGAACAGTACATTATATACAGTATATATGAGGACAATAAAGAGGGAGTACAGTATATACAGTGAGGACACGTCCCATATATACATATAAGTGAACAGTACATTATATACAGTATATATGAGGACAGTAAAGAGGGAGTACAGTATATACAGTGAGGACACGTCCCATATATACATATAAGTGAACAGTACATTATATACAGTATGAGGACAGTAAAGAGGGAGTACAGTATATACAGTGAGGACACGTCCCATATATACATATAACTGAACAGTACATTATATACAGTATATATGAGGACAGTAAGGAGGGAGTACAGTATATACAGTGAGGACACACTCCAGACATATAACAGAACAGTACATTATATACAGTATATATGAGGACAGTAAAGAGGGAGTGCAGTATATACAGTGAGGACACGTCCCATATATATACATACAACTGAACAGTACATTATATAC
The DNA here is from genome assembly GCF_050947455.1 of Rhinoderma darwinii. Lineage (NCBI taxonomy): Eukaryota > Metazoa > Chordata > Amphibia > Anura > Rhinodermatidae > Rhinoderma > Rhinoderma darwinii. Next base: position 549,263 of record NW_027461847.1, on the reverse strand, counting down.
AGTATATATGAGGACAGTAAGGAGGGAGTACAGTATATACAGTGAGGACATGCTCCATATATACATATAACTGAACAGTACATTATATACAGTATGAGGACAGTAAAGAGTGAGTACAGTATATACAGTGAGGACACGTCCCATATATACATATAACTGAACAGTACATTATATACAGTATATATGAGGACAGTAAAGAGGGAGTACAGTATATACAGTGAGGACACGTCCCATATATACATATAAGTGAACAGTACATTATATACAGTATGAGGACAGTAAAGAGGGAGTACAGTATATACAGTGAGGACACGTCCCATATATACATATAACTGAACAGTACTTTATATACAGTATATATGAGCACAGTAAGGAGGGAGTACAGTATATACAGTGAGGACACACTCCATACATATATACATATAACAGAACAGTACATTATATACAGTACATATGAGGACAGTAAAGAGGAAGTGCAGTATATACAGTGAGGACACGTCCCATATATATACATACAACTGAACAGTACATTATATACAGTATATATGAGGACAGTAAGGAGGGAGTACAGTATATACAGTGAGGACATGCTCCATACATATATACATATAACTGAACAGTACTTTATATACAGTATATATGATCACAGTAAGGAGGGAGTACAGTATATACAGTGAGGACACACTCCATACATATATACATATAACAGAACAGTACATTATATACAGTATATATGAGGACAGTAAGGAGGGAGTACAGTATATACAGTGAGGACATGCTCCATATATACATATAACTGAACAGTACATTATATACAGTATGAGGACAGTAAAGAGGGAGTACAGTATATACAGTGAGGACACGTCCCATATATACATATAACTGAACAGTACATTATATACAGTATATATGAGGACAGTAAAGAGGGAGTACAGTATATACAGTGAGGACACGTCCTATATATACATACAACTGAACAGTACATTATATACAGTATGAGGACAGTAAGGAGGGAGTACAGTATATACAGTGAGGACATGCTCCATACATATATACATACGACTGAGAAGTACATTTTGTTTCCGGACAGTCTGCAGGATATTTATGTAGTGGAGCCCCCAGCAAGGCACCACCGTTTTACAACCCCTCCGACCTGAATATGTGTAGATAAGGGACCCCAGCAGATCCCTTGTTAGGTCCATGTAGAAGCTCAAACACTTCATGGTCCTTAAGAATAAGATGGGGGTGATGCATTGTCACAGGCACAACTAGAGGTACAGGCCTGGTTATCCATATTTGTGCCCCCGAGTGGCCACTATTTTACCACTGATCTCTATAAAATGGCAATATAATAGGGATTTTCCGGTTTCATGTAACTAGATGCTTAAATTTCGTATAATGAAAAGTTCGGCAACTTACTAATTCCTCAGCATTTTTAAGATATCTGTTTGGGGTCAGTGAATGGGAATATTCTTTTTTATATCCAGGAACATGCCTGATATTTCTCGCAGCTGATAGTTTGCTACAATTGGATCCATTCTAGGTCAGGATTTTCCTCACTGTTTCGGCTATTCATGCCCGCCGGCTTACTCTCTGCTCCGTAGAAGTTCCAGATTTGGGGGTGGGTTGTTGTTAAGGGCAGATGGGTGAAATGTCCCAGGCCCGCTTGCTTCATCATCTTGATACATACAAGCAGAGCAGCCCCAGGCTACTGCACATGCCCAAAAACGTCTTGTATTATTCCATGTGCAGCACTGGGTGGGTAGGGGGCAAGTGCCAAATGAACGTTTACCCAACCGTGCACCACAGATAGAGGCTGCCATTGGGGTTGCATACGGTTTATTTACTTACAGACGCAAATCCTATAAACCTAGAAATTCACGCTACTGATGTCAGCTTTCTGTCATTTAACCACTGGGTGACATACATTTACAGCGCCATGCAGTTAGCACAAAGAACCGTAAATGTACAGTACTTGGATGGTGCGGGAAATAGCGTAGAACCCGGCACGTTACCCCTCAGTTGCTGTGGTCAATAGTGGGGCATCTACGTGGGTAAACAGATGGCGGGGGCTTCCTCTGTCACCATCAGTGCAATCGCAGGTTTCTGATAGGTGCCATGGCAACCGGGGGCCTAAACAAGGCTCCCAGGTCTGCCATGTGTGAATGCTTATAAAGCCATGCCATTATGTACTCAACGCCTTTGTTGCAGAAGTTTTGTTGCGTTACTGGTTACCCTTGGATCCGACCAAAACCCATTCCTCTGGCTATGGTCGGGAAAAGACACATCCCGACCTTAGTATGGCTTTGTGGTCGCTTTCAATGTTCTCATGAACGCGCTTTATTTCGTTTGCACTCCGGAACATCCAATTATTCCCGAGTGCTTGGTGTGACTACCAGCCTGTAGCTGCAACTGCGCATGCGCAACAGTAGCGCTGCCCAAGTCCTCGCCTGCACCCGGGAACCGGCGACTGTTCCCGAGTGCTTCTACGAAACTTGCATTTCAGCAAGTCTGTTTGTACCCGGGAACCGGCGACTGTTCCCAAGTGCTTATTCTAAACCTGTATTCCAGCATGCGCTTCTGCTCATGCGCAGTCACATCGCTGTAGAGGATTGTATGTACCCGGGAACCGGCGACTGTTCCCAAGTGCTTATTCTAAACATGTATTTCAGCGTGCGCTACTGCTCATGCGCAGTCACATCGCTGTAGAGGATTGTATGCACCCGGGAACCGGCGACTGTTCCCAAGTGCTTATTCTAAACATGTATTTCAGCGTGCGCTACTGCTCATGCGCAGTCACATCGCTGTAGAGGATTGTATGCACCCGGGAACCGGCGACTGTTCCCAAGTGCTTATTCTAAACCTGAATTTCAGCGTGCGCTACTGCTCATGCGCAGTCACATCGCTGTAGAAGACGGTATGTACCCGGGAACCGGCGACTGTTCCCAAGTGCTTATTCTAAACCTGTATTTCAGCGTGCGCTACTGCTCATGCGCAGTCACATCGCTGTAGAGGACGGTATGTACCCGGGAACGCTAGAAACCAGCCTGATAATTATCAGTAATTAATAATAATATTAATTACCAGTCCTCTGATTCCTCCATTGCCGCTGACTGGTGGATTCTATATTTTGCTTCTCTTCACTTATAGACATCTAGAAAAGAAAGAGGTGCTATAATACGTTCCTGGTATATGCTATAGATGTACTGGATCAGTAAAGAGATGTTAGTGTGCCTGGTTTCTCATAAAACTCAAATCATTTTTAAGGGGCAATTAAATCCGTTCTGGGGTACATTCTGCGGAGCCAAACTAGAGACCCCACCTCAAGTCTTCCTATACAAGAGGTCGCACCGACCACCCCACCCTGACTAGAAGCCACAAGTATCATGGAATTGTCTCTGACCACAGCCCCTAAATTATTCACCAATCACACCAAAGATCAGATGTCTAGAAGAAATAGCGCTCTCCTTCACATCTGTATAACAGAAAACCATTCTACAATCTATTCACTGGACCATTTACATCTCATTTATAACATGGGCCTAAGTGTGGCCTAGAGAGGACACCAAATATCTGATATCATCATCAGGAAAAATATTACACATTCAATAGAGACCTCACATGCGCCAAGTTATGACACAAAGTGATATCACTAGTAGAGAAAATAGCCGAACACGGACTAGTGACTTCTGGCCAAATCACTAGAGAGGAAAAGAAAAGGAGACGCGTCAACTAAACTGCGCCACTCACAGCAAAAATATTAAAACCCTGCCCACACAAACCCTACAAAAATGAGCCTTATTTCAGGGGAGACTTTCATGGACACAGCTGATAACCAGAAAGATTGTGTAACATACTGACAAACAAAATATACTGGGCTCGATAACGTCATTGTCATTACACATAGGGATTTCTACATCAGGAACACCTCAAATAATGATGATATCTTGTTACTAGCCGGGAGGTAAGGGGCGTCTGGCTGCAACATTTATCACCCCATTCATCGCTACCTTTAAAATGGTGGATCTGATCGCAAGTAGAGTGTCCTTCCTTACCCTGGCATTTTATAGGAGTTCTTCCCATCTTAGACATTTATGGCATACATCAGAGCTGGACCCGCCATAAATGTCTAAGATGGAAAAACCCCTTTAAGCTGCACACTCGTCTGTAATAGATGAAACACTACTCTATGGCCAGAGGTAGACAACTGACTGTTAGAACGTCCAAACGTCCTCAAGAATATCCTCCAAGAACAAGAACTCCAGAAGAAAACTCTTCTGCAAACAGCAACCAAACCGCATCTGACCGGGGAAATCCAACTCAAAATCACTTTATTACCAGAACTGTATGAATTATTTCTATCACACCTACTTTACTTAGTCATAATACTTTCTATAGGAATTTTATCAACATTTCGGCCCCATTCACACGGCCGTGCCCATAATCATGGGCCGTGATTGTGGGCACGGCCAGCTGCCGATGGCCGCGGGCCGCACTCTCATACAAAGTATGGGAGCACGGCCCATAAAAAATGAAAAGTAGGACATGCTCCATACTTCACGGCACGGTTCTACGGCACATACAGCTATCCGTAGCGATACGGAAAGGTGTCTGCGGCCAATAGAACCAGGCGGTTCTGTTTTTTTACAGTCATGTGCATGGGGCCTTAAATTGTTACTAAACATAGTGACATGTCAGAAGTTTTGATCGGTGGGAGTCCTAGCACAGAGACCCCCACTTATTGCTAAAATGAAGCAGCAGAAGCGGCAGGGTGAGCGATGTACTGCTTTGTTTCTGATCGTCTTCCCTCGGAAAGTTGAGCAAACGGTGTACAGACTCAGAGTTTCCATTTAGTCCGTACAACGTTCGCTCAGTTTTCCGTGGAAAGCCAATCAGAAACCATGCGGCACAGCACTCACCCAAGCGCTTCTGCCGCTTCGCTGCAGCAGTCGGTGGGGGTCTCAGTGCTGAGACCCCCACTGATCAAAACTTTTGCTATGTCACTTTGGTATGTTAAAAGTTTAGTTACACTTTATCAGCCTCACACAAGACTAAAAACATACCTTTACCCAACTGCCCCATGACAATCACAATACCTAAACGGCTCCAACGCCAGTCATAAAGTCCTATAAATTAATCATATTAATCAGTTCCGCGTTTTTTTCTGCCACCCATTGATTTCAATGAGGGGTCAGAGGCTGAAACCGCTCCAGGAAAGTGATTTGGGGCATTTTTTTGGCGCTGATTCCGTTGCGGTTTCCGTGTGTACCGACCTGTGGAGCATTCACCATCTTGATTCTCTGAACTTGGAAATAGACACCTATAAAAGAAAAAGAAGGAGGTGTGAGAATACATTCCTGGTAAATGCTATCGATTTCTATATAACGTCGATGTCTGTAAGAAATCCATGAAATAAGATGTTACTGCAGCGTGTGATCCTACAACTACAATCTATCCGGATACTTACCAGTCGCTGATACTAATCATAAAGGGGGCAATTTATTAACACTGGTGTTTTATACACCAGTCTTAATAGAAAAAAAATTGAACGTAAAGTGCGACACATTTATTAAGAGGCAAAAGCATTTTAATAAATGTGTTGCATTTTTCTGCTGGGCCGTGCGGTAAAATTGTGCAGCAATGACCACACCATGCGCCATAGCATCCCTACCACGTCTCCCATAACATAAAAAAACACATACTCACCTCACCGCTCTTCTTCTCCCCTCCATCTCGTCATCATTTCAGCGCCGCTCATACATAGTCGATGCCGAGAAGTGTCAGAGCCATATATGCAGGAGCGGATTACAATGAGGGAAATGTGGGCACTTGCCCAGGTCCCAAGGCTGAAGGGGGACCAGTTCGCCCCGGTTTTCCCGAACTGCTTGTTAAAATTACAGCTGGTTCAGAGAACCGGGGTGAAACAGGACTTCTTACCCAATTGTATCTGTGTCCTTAGGATGCAGATACAACTGATTACTATTGCACTGGCTTTTTTTCTGTGGGCAGCATTGGGGCAATATCTACAGGGCACTCTATTTACACTGGGCAATATCTACAGGGGGCATTTTGACTGGCGCGATCTACAGGGGGCAGTGTGACTGGCACTATTTACAGAGGGTATTGTGACTGGTGCTATCCACAGAGGTTATTGTGACGGTCATTATTTACAGAGGGCATTGTGACTGGCGCTATCTACAGGAGGCATTGTTAGTGTGTGTGGTGTTTTACTTTACAGTGTTTGACACAATTGAATTAATGGAGACAGAGTATGGAGGTATTATATTCAGAGGCACGGAGTATAGTACTATTATAGTCAGGTGCATAGAGTGTGGCACCATGAGAATTTTATCTTCGTTTATAGGTGCGGAAATGTTGGAAAAGTGAGGAGCCGAAGACATCTGACCGGCAAACTCTGCAGAAATGGTCTGTGGCTGGGAGAAGTCATCATAGAGGTCTGGTCCCCATGGAGAAGAAAAGAGAAGAACAACTAAAAAGAATCGTCACATGTGAGTCACTCAATGTAAATGTTTATTCTCCGTGACTGATCAGTACTGTAGTCACACCCATTATCTCACTGCAGATCATACAGTATCGTTCCCTTTTGTGAAACAACAACTTCCAGCATATCCTAACCATTGTTCTGGCTATATTGGGAGCAGAAGTTTAAGGTCAAACAAACTTATATGGCAAGGGTTAAACTGAATTTGCAAATGATCTCTGTACCGAGCTGTATTTGTGCTGGTGCTATATTTATGCATTGAGCTTGGTTCTGGTGCTGTATATATGTACTGAGTTTTGTTCTGGTGCTGTATATATGTACTGAGTTTTGTTCTGGTGATGTATATATGTACTGAGTTTTGTTCTGGTGCTGTATATATGTACTGAGTTTTGTTCTGGTGCTGTATATATGTACTGAGTTTTGTTCTGGTGATGTATATATGTACTGAGCTTGGTTCTGGTTTTATATTTATTTATTGAGCTTAGTTGTGGCACTGTATATATGTACTGAGCTTGTTTCTGGCAGGGTATATATGTACTGAGCTTGGTCCTGATTTTGTATTTATGTAATGAGCTTGGTTCTGGTGTTGTGTTGATGTACTGAGCTTGGTTCCGGAGCTGTATTTATGTACTGAGCTTGGTTTTTGTGCTGTATTTATGTACTGAGCTTGGTTCTGGTGCTGTATTTATGTACTGAGCTTGGCTCTGTTGTATATATGTACTGAGCTTGGATCTGGGGCTGTATATTTGTACAGAGCTTGGTTCTGGAGTTGTATTTATATTTAAATGATCTCTGTACCGATCTGTATTTTTGCTGGTGCTGTATTTATGTATTGAGCTTGGTTCTGATGATGTACATATGTACTGAGGTTTGTTCTGGTGCTGTATATTTGTATTGAGCTTGGTTCTGGTGTTGTATTTATATTCAAATGATCTCTGTACCAAGCTGTATTTTTGCTGGTGCTGTATTTATGTATTGAGCTTGGTTCTGATGATGTACATATGTACTGAGGTTTGTTCTGGTGCTGTATATTTGTATTGAGCTTGGTTTAGGTTTTGTACGTATGTACTGAGCTTGATTCTGGAGCTGTATTTATGTACTGAGCTTGGTTCTGATGTTGTATTTATATACTGAGCATGGTTCTGGTACTGTATTTATGTGCGGAGCTTGGTTCTGCGGCTGTATATATGTACTGAGCTTTGTTCTGGTGCTGTATATATGTAGTGAGCGTGGTTCTGGGGCTGTATATATTTACCTTATCTTAAGGTAAAAATAGATGTTAAATCTACTTTTACCTTAAGAGAAGGTAAGTGTGTACAGTAAAAACTAAACCCAAAAAAACATGGAGGAAGCTCAGTTTTCTCAAATTCAACCATTACATGGTACTGTAAATGGTGCCTAAAAAACTACAACTCCTCTCGCAAAAAAATAATCCTTCACACACCACTCCTTTGACGTAAAAATAAAAAAGTTATGACTCTAGGAAGGTGAGTGACAAATGAAAAATGGCTTGGACTATAACCTCTTCAGGCCGAAGCCATTTTAATAGAGTTTGAGGGCTTATTTTTTATCGGAGGAGTTGTAGTTTCTATTAGTAGCATCTAAAGTACCATACAATGCACTGGTAAACGGGAAAAAAATGATTTGCGTGCTGAAATTGGAAAAAACTGCGATCCCTTCATGGTTTTTTGGGTTTCGTTCTTACAGATTTCACCGTGCTCGTAAAAATGAAAACGGAACTACATGCTGTGGCTCAATACGATTGCGGAGATACCAATTTATATAGGTTTTCTTAAATGATATTACTTTCAAAGAAAAAAAAACTTTTTGTTAACATTTTTTTTTTTGTGTAGCCACATTCTAAGAGCCGTACGGTTTTTATTTTTTCATCGATTGAGCGGTGTGATGCGTATTTTTTGTGGGACGAGCTCAAGTTTTTATAGGTACCATTTTTTGGGTTCACCATGCACGTTAAATAACGCTATTTTTTAATAGTTCAGAAACAGCTATACCAATTTTGTTAACTTTTTTTTATTTTTGACATTACATTAGAGGAAAACTGGGAAAAGGTGTTTTTTTTTACTTTTAATTTGTTCTTTTTTTCCTTACTAAAAACTATATTTCCCTTTTTTTTGCTAGGGGACATGAACCAGCGATTGTTAGATCGCTGGTACAATACACTGCAATACTAATGTATTGCAGTATATTGTCATTTCCACAGGCTTCTGTTAAAGTGCAGCTATACGTTTAACAAACTTTTGACATGTCATAGTGACATGTCAGAAGTTTTGATTGGTGGAGGTCCAAGCACTGAGACCCCACCTATCGCTAAAAGTACGGAGCTGAAGCGCTCGGTACGGGCTCTTAGACTTTCCCCGATACATTGGTTTCCGGAAAAAGCCGAACAGACATGAAGCGGCTGAGCGCTCACACGAGAACTTCAGCTGCTTCATTCTAGCGATTAGTGGGGGTCTCAGTGCTTGGACCCCCACCAATCAAAACTTCTGACATGTCACTATGACATGTCAGAAGTTTCTTAAACGTTTAGCTACACTTTAAGCCCTGCCACATGCAGGGCTTAGGAGAGGCAGAGTGAAGGCAGTCTTGGGGGCCTTCATTAGGCCCTGGGCTGCCATGACAACCATAGTGACCCAGCGATCTCATTGCGGGTGGGGGTGACGAGCTGTCAGAGTGGGCCGCCCCCTCTTTTTAACACCTCAGATGCTGCCGTCGTGACTGACCACAGCATTTGAGGGATTAA